>NW_026267159.1:493113-500393 GCF_000697945.3 Frankliniella occidentalis | reverse complement strand
GCTCCCACGAGACTCGGGGCGAGCTATCACCTATACCTCTCTTTCTCCCCTGGACTTGCCTGCCTGCCTGGCTCGCCCTTGCAGCCCCAGCCGCCCCACCGCCCAGATCGCGCCGCTCGCCTTTTCCTTTCTTTCTCTTTTTTCGAGTCAGCTTCTGGCTCGGCACCGACCGGCGGCGGCGGCGGCGGGGGCTTTGGCAATGGCCGGGAATGAAACGTCACACTCGGCCGGATTGGATGGAAAAGGGGTTTCCCCATTAATTATCGAAAAAACAGCAGGGGAGAGAAAGAGAGACAGAGGGGGGATCTCCATCCGTGACTGGCGGGCAGACGACATCCTGATCCTGCTCTCTCTCTCTCTCTCTCTCTCTCTCTCTCTCTCCCTCTCTCTCTCGCTGGAGGCTACAGCCCGGGGGCCCCCGCAGCCCCAGAACCAGCCGGTCGCACCTCCCCCGTGCCGCACTACGCCGCCGCCGCCGCCTGCTGGAGCTGGCGCTGGAGGGGCGCTTCCAGAACCACACACGGAAATTCAAATTACCCGCGCGGACTGCGCTACAGCACATTGCGCAGAGGGGAGGCCCACCTCAGCAGCACTTTGGATGAGCCGCCCCGCCGCAGAGAAGTACTCTGCTCCTCATCTGCAATCCTTTTTTCCCTCATTTTTTTCCTGCTTTTTAGCCATTGTAGGTCGGCTGCCGCTACTCAGGCAGTCTTGCTCCGCTGTCACTCTGCACTCCAGGCAGCCGAGCGGCAAGCGCGAAGGAGGCGTGCGTCAGAAACACCTGAAGCCTGTTGGCTGCCAGCTAGCACCCCGCCCCCTTCCCGGCGCCCTCCTTCCTCCTCTACTTGCCACTCCGCCGTCAGCAAGTTGCGAAAAAGAACATAAAAACCTCAAGAGAGATAGCGCTTTAAACTGGCGCGAACGCGCGCGCGCGGCCGGCGAGTGCAAATAAAATAAAATCCATCTCAAAAATGCAGTTTTATTACCCTCCGGCAGCGCGCGCTCCACTCCAGCAGCTTCTCGCCCGGAGTCTGGAAACCCCTCTGCTGTCGAGTACCTCCGACCGACCAGCGGAGGAGATCATAATAATAATATTACTCCTGCTGCTCTCTAGCCAGAGCCCGGCGGAGCGGGCCTCGCCCAACAAACCTCTATTTCCAAAATGAGGTGCCGGCAGGTGGATATCTCTCGTCCTCTCGACCCTCCCAATTTAATCTCCCAGAATGTCTCCTCCTAGAGGAGTCGGAGCAGGCCGGGGGAGAGGATGGGGAGGCGCGGGGTGGAGGAGAGCGGGGAGGGGTGCCAACGGGACACAGATAGGGCCGCACCTAATCAACGGAACACGATCAGGAAGGAATAAAGACCCGCGACATGTCAGACGTGGAAGTTTAGAGGCAGAGTCGCTTCCCGAATCAGATGCATCCCCTCCACTGCTTTCGGATTAGGAGGGAGCAGAGGGAAGTGGAGAGGGGGCAGCAGCGAATCTCCAGTAGCAGCAGCAGCAGCGGTAGCGAGCAGCTCCGAGAAAAAGGGGGGTGGGGAAAGGGAAGGGCGCAGCTCTGATATGCCTAAAGGGATTCCTTTGAGTCCCTAATCTGAGAATCACAGCAGTTTCTCAAAGAAAGTGCGTCGTCAGAGAGGCTGGCGGCGGGCACGCGGACTCGCGCCGGGTTCGAGTCCCCAATCGGGACAACATTTTCTTCTTTTTTTTCGTTTCCTCCGTCCGACTTGCCCCCCGGGCCCCCCTGTCTTACTCCACGAAGGAAGTCAGCAGAACCTAATTTAATCGCCGGTTTGAACACACGGCGGCGGCTCAGTGGGCCGCGAGATGGGCCTCCCTCCTCCAGACCCCACGCCGCGCCGGACGCACCGCGACCCGCGTGGCGTAGGAGTCCCGCGGGGGCGCGGCGGGCAGCAGAGGGGGAAAGAGTTGCGTCCAAGTTACGGCATTAGAGGCGAAGGAGGGGGAGGAAAGGGTGAAATCTGTGCGCGCTGGTGTGCGGGGGGAGCGGGGGTTTGAGGGGTCAGGAGAGAGACATGGGGGAGAGTTCCAGCTGCCGCCGCCGAGCTGCTGGTCCGGGGGGCAGCCCGCAGAGCGAAGAGAACACCCCCGCCCTGCCCTTCTCCACCCCCGTCCACCCCACCCCACCCCGCCCCGCCTTGGCCTCGGTAAGGAAGCCCAGGCCGGGCGGCTCGGTTTGGGGCTGTTCCGGCCCTACCCGGCCCCGGCGCGGCCCTCACAGTTTGGAGACATGATAAGCCCAAGTTTGGCTCGGCACGTCTGGAAATGGGTCAGCCGGGTTCGATTACGAGCGGCGGCCGCCTCGCCTCTCGCAAACAAACCCGGATGTAAAGATCCGCACTCAGTACTATAGTCGAAAACTGTAGTTTAACTGTAGTAAAACTAAAGGTTAATTGCAGGTTTCTATAGTTTAACTGCATTTTTTTCGGACGTAGGGCCACAAAGCGGGAAAAACTGCAGATAAACTACAGTTTAACAGCAATGATGAAATTACTAGAGTTCTGACTGCAGTTCGTCTTCAGATCCTTCCACCCGGGAACTGCAGAGTAGTGACGTTACTTTTCCTCCGCCTGCCTGGCCTTGTGAATGTGGTCATTCAAAATCAGACGCGCACTTCTCACAACTGTGTGAATGTTTACCTCAATCGATATTTTATGGTTGTCCGTAGAATAGCCATGCGATGCTCGTCACAGTCAATGTTCCTCGCGTATGTCTGTTTAAGCGGAAGACTCACCATGAGCAGCTCCGACGACGGCCAGCGTCGAGGCGACGAGCGCCAGCAGCCCTAGGGGGCTCATGGCAACCGCGGCCGCCGGCCGCCGTCTACTCCCGCCGCCAGCCACCGGCCCGCCGCGGGCGCCGGGGGCCTCGGGGCCGCCGCCGACCCTCCGGGGGGTCCCAGCAGGCTCCGTCAACGTCCAGGGCCATCTCGGCCAGTCCGCATGCGGCCTGCAACACACAGGGAAAAGGGCATGATATATCTGTCTTTCAAGTACACACCCCACAAAAAATGATTTACAGTAGTAAAGATAGAGACCATAAAATAAAAGAAAAAATGAAAAACAACAGTGTCTTTTAAATAACTGTGAAAAATAGTCGTCTGTGTTAACGGGAATTCCTGGGAATTTTCCATAATCAACAAGCAACAATATAGGCTGTCGCAAATTTAAAAAATGTTTTGTAAATACAAATTACAACATGTGTTCTGAATTTAAAACATATTTTGTAAATAAAAATTACAACAAATGTTCTAAATTTACGAGCATATTTGCCACAGTGAGAAATCAGGTGCTAAAAAGTGACGATGACAGGTGAATTGGCCGTCATTTGGGCGGGTAGCGAGTTCTGGCCGTGCGGCCCGGAGGAGCGGAGCAGTGTCGTGCCGTGGACCCGGGCCCGACCCGAGTGGCCCGCTCGCTACACTCTCTGTCCATTTGCGGTGCGCCCACCCGTCCCTGCCAACTCGGGCTTTGTCCCTCCGTCTTGGCGGGACCTCCTCCTTGAGTGAGCGGGATAGGAGTGCGAGAGGGGCGGCCCTGCAGGGCCCCGGCCGGCCCAGTCCTGAACCAACAGGCCGCCATTAGGGCCTTGTAAAACGTCCAGGGCTGCGCCCCCGCACACCTGTGCAAGCTGCAAAGGGCCTCTGCTTGCGTGCCTGGCGCCTGTGTCGGTGCCCCCGGCCACCCCCAGGCCGCCCCCCGGTCCGCCCCCGGTCCGCCCCCGAGCCGCGCATAGCAAAGCACAATCATCCACAACATTATGCTGCCCGCGCCGAATCCACACTTCCAGAGTTCATGATAAACCCCCGTTGTTGAGCCGTGGCCGGAGCGCAAGGCCAACCGTGAAAATCAGGCCAAAACCACCGCACACTCACGATGCGTTTGTTGTTTTTTTGTTTGTTTTTTTCATAACGGCCTTTAATCATGTACGCTGCTGTAGTGGATGTATGTATGAAAAACTTACACCAACGTGTTCTGGAATTTTATAAACCAAAGGCAAATAGATTTTCCCTATTTTTTTTCCTTCGGCGACACAGCGGTTGACAGACTGGGTTAGCGCTGGCGGGGTTGGCGCTCTGACGGCATGCGGGCGGGAGGGACCGCTCGCAGTGTTTAAAAGAACAGCGGCGAACCTCGCTCCCTTGCTCTCGCTCGCTCGCTCGCTGTCTCTCTCTTGCACCCTCAGGCAGTCTCCCGCAGCCCCATCAGGGCACTCTGTCAGCATCCTTATCGCTGGACCAATTTATTATTTTCATTTTTCCGCTCGTGTGTGGAGCGGGCCTGGCGGGCCACGAGTCACCAGCCTGGCCGAGTTTTATACGACAGAATAAGCGGCCGTGGCGATTACTTGCCCTACAGCGATTCGCCTCGTGATGGCACTCATCCTTCACCTCTCTTCCTCTACATCGCTCACTCTCTCTCTCTCTCTCTCTCTCTCTCTCTCTCTCTCTCTCTCTCTCTCTCTCTCTCTCTGTGTACCACGTTCACTCGCTTGCTCCTGCTCTCTAACCCCTTTCCCCAATTTACCCCAGCAGCCACCCATCCCGTAAACCACCGTCCTAATTCTTCCGCCCTCTCTCCCCTCCGACGGGCTCTCCACGGCCGCGCCGCCCCCAGCCGCTCCCCCCTTGCCCTGCCCCGGCTTCTCTCCTATATACTTTTAAAAGCAACAGGGGAGGAAAGTCAACAAAACAGCCCCCCCTTGTCCTTTTCCCCCTTGCAGTTGCAATAATAATTGTCTTCGGTTCCAACTTCTCCGAAGTAATAATAAATCGAAAAGGTATGCGGTCGTCCACAAGGGAGAGCGATAAAGGTGAGGAAGTGAGCTCCCCCTTTCAGGATGGCCGCACCGGCCTGTTCGACGGCCGCCCCTTCTTTTTTCGTTTTATGGATCCATAAAATAATTAACGCCCCTTTTCCTTATTTTTCCGCCACCCACTCAACAACAATAGCGGTGGAATTTAATTCTTCTCCTTTTCCCCCGTTCCGGGCGCGCGGCTGCATGAGGATCGAGCTTTGTTGAGAAAAAAAAACGCATCGAGATGGTAAACAAAAGGATGGTGGGGAAAGAAGGGGGGGTAGGCGCACGAGAGCTCAACAGCTGGACCACTTTATATCCAGTAGGATAAAAACACCAAACTACCAATAGCGAAAACATTTTTTTTATTTTACTTAGATTATAAACCGCGTAGAGTAAAATTAAGTCCGTCGCCTCATTTCGGGCAGAGCAGCCAGTGCGCCGCCGGAAGGGTAGGCCAGCTAGCCGCAGCGGCTGACAGGGCAGCTCAGCGGGTTGCCTACTCCGAGCTCCACAGGCGCGCTGCTCTGCGTGGGGACGGCGTGATCCCCGCCTCATCCCCGCCTCATCCCCGCCCATACACACAGGGACGCCGAAGCCCCGCCCCACCTCACCACCTGTCGCCGCCGCCTCGCCCACGCACTCCCCCACCGGCTCCCGTTCACACATTCGCTTTGCATACACTTCTCAAAAATAAGTTTGAGCAGTTTGCTCACCGGAGCGCAAAGGTACAGACCGTGTGGTAGTGTGCCAGGACGAGGACACGGCTGGGGGCGCGCGATGGCGGTGAGGCTGCTGCGAGGCGTGGCGGGGCGTGGCGGGGCGTGGCGGGGCGTGGAGGGGCAGGAAGGGGCGGGGTCCCCAGCTGGAGCGCGCCCCGGCACACAAGCACACAGCCGCGACCGCCGCGCCGGCCCGCGCTGGCCCCGGCCCCCCCGGGGGGCTTGTGGAGGCCAGGCACGCAGGATTTAATAAAGCGTAGCCCGTATGAAATACGTAACGAATTTCAATGCCACGCGTGGTTTTCCGTTTTTGTGTGCGCGCGCCACGCCAGACGGCACGGAGATTTTTTTTTGAACACACACGATCTCTCTCTCTCTCTCTCTCTCTCTCTCTCTCTCTCTCTCTCTCTCTCTCTCTCTCCTCATGCACACACAGACAGCCACCATTGTTGTGCCGTGATGAACTCCCTTTCCCTCCGCATCCGTCCGATAGACTTGATTAATTGGGGTGAATAAACGGCGCGAGCGCCCATCAAAATAATGAGTGCAAAATAACTAATAACGACGACAAAACGGCAACGCGCGTCGAGATAAGCGAAGGGGGCCATCTAAAATCGCAGTTCTCTTTCTTTTTTAATGTGTTTCGTTTTACATACGCAGTATCAAAACACCATCCAAAGAAAAGTAAATATGTGTACGGGCGATGGGAAAATAGGAAGAATAAGACGACTGTCGGCAGACCAGACAGGAAACGGGCGCGAAAATCACAGAGTGGTTTGATGGAAAGTGTTTTAGGGCTCTTCCAGAGGACGTGCGGCGCTGGAGGCAGCCTCGTCGCTCCGTCCCTCCCTCCACCTACCACGGGGATATGCACACCGACGCACTGGTAATTACTTGCGGACTCGGGTAACGAGGCGCTGCTGGGGGGAGAGTGAGAAAGAGAGAGAGAGAGAGGGGGGGGGGAATAGAGGGGGGACACCGAGAGAGAACGAGACAGGGGACGGGTCGGGGGGAGAGAGGTGTCGCGGCGGTAAGAGAATGCGAGTCAACATGCCATGCCGCGCGGCGCCACGCCGAGACTAAAGCCGCCTAGTGAGCGAGCCGGAATTAGCTGGAGCTGCGAGTTTGAGGTGCAAGGGATGGGATATAGAAGGGGGGGAGGGGGGACAAGGACAGGAAGCAAGAAAAGCACGGTTCGAGCGACAAACGTGAAATGCACACTAAAATCTTTGGAATTTACTTGTTTCGGCTTACATGTTCCTGTAGAAGCTCCCCTTTCTCATTTTCATAGGCCACTACAAACAAATTTCCTAATTTTTGTTGACAGTATTGCAGTAGGCTCTGAATATTAGAGTTCATAAGATTTTAGTGTGTGAGTATCGCTGTCACGATGGCTGCATCGCATATTCTCCTCAGGCGAGAGCGCGTCCCAGACGCACCACCGAGACTCACATCGACACTTGAAACCTACAAGCACGGAGTTCGTGGGGTCTCCGTATAAACCCGTAGTTCCAGGGAGCTCCGTATAGACACGCAGTTCAGCGGGTCCCCGTATAACGTCGTAAGTGCTTGAAAGTCACTACTGAGATATAGCGCTTCAAAGTTTTGGATTTACATTGCGCCTTATGGGCCGCTGGATTTTCAGACCAGAATAACTTTTGAACTAATTGACATATCGAAATGCGGTTTTCGCTGATCGATAGCCCTTGGTTTCCTCTATCCGACGCACTTCATAACTC
>NW_026267159.1:485929-492773 GCF_000697945.3 Frankliniella occidentalis | reverse complement strand
GGGGGGGAGAAACCGCTGGAGTGGAAGAATGCAGGGGGTTTTCGGTCTGCGGAACGGATGCGCGCGCCGCGGTTCCCGGAGCCGGGCCGGGGAGGCGAAGGGGTTGGAGCTGGGGAGCAGGAGAGGGTAGGGGATGGGGGAGAAAAGAGCTAATTAATTAGAAAGTCCAGCAGCGGAGCGGAGCGCGTGAATTTTGAGAGGCGTTGGCTGGCTTGCGGTTGTGCCGACGGCGGCGGCTCCCCGCCGAGCCCCGGGAGACTATCCGGATTGTTTTCACATGGGTTCACCTCATCCCAGCGGTGTCCCGTCCCCGTGTGCCTGCGAGCGCTCGCCGGCTGCAGCGGGAGCCACACACTACGCCACGCAAGCCTCGCGTCGCAAGTTCTCTAATAGGCTGTAAACCACCTCCGTCGAGCCCTGCCGAGCTTGGAGGACAAAGCGGGAAACACCAAGAAATGAAGTCCAATTAATCGAAATAAGCATTTTATGCTACACTAGGAACCGTGTGGTGATAATGAAAGTGGACGCATTCTGAGAATCATGTGTACACTTCAAAAAGAAGTGGTCGCCCCCTCGTGCTCGGCGCCAAACAGGAGTGCGGTTGCTACGGGTAACCGTCAGAGATAAAAGAGCCTTGGTACACGGCAAGTTTGAAGGATCATCTCCAAATGCTTATTTGCATTTCGTTCCGTATAGTTGCGCGTGGCAACTCCGTTTGAAAACGGCCAGGGGCGTCACCACCACCTCCGCCCGCCACAGCGCGCACCCGGGCCGTCTGGCTGCCACCGCCGCTACTGCTCAGACTGAGAAACACGCTCTCTGCCATTGTTTGCTCTGATTAAGTTTCAAACTTACTCATCCTGAAAAGTTACCGCGCCGCGATGCCTGACGCGCACGCCTTCCCAACACACTTCCCTCCTCTCACACACTCACACACTTCCTCCCTCAGACCTTTCTCTCTCTCTCTCTCTCTCTGGTCCCCGGGGCCCTGTTGCACGCCGCCTGGTGCAGAGCAGCAGAGGACAGCTACGTATTTAAAAGTTCTCACGAGCGAGAAAGCGCTATACGCCGCGCTATACCGCGGTAATGCCGGTTCGTAAACTAAAGTAGGTTTCACTGAAATGACAACACATCTCTCTACAATTTGAGAATCTGCTATTTCATAGTAGTATGGGTTCGTGGTGTGAAAACAATGGACTCAACCCAACGTACCGTCTGCCCAACCGTACCCAAGTTACACTAGAGAGGCTTATTTTGGGGGCGCTTTCACGGAGAAAACAACCGCCATGATTTTCAAGACGACCGTTGAAAAAGAAGCCGTCGTGTTACCGTCTTTCGAAACGTGTGATGCCACTCTTTATTGCTGGTGTCTTTTGCTTCACCCTTCTCGGTAGTAGTATAGAAGAGTGACTCAGAGCCGATGAGTCACTCTTCTATACCATTGGAAAGGGCTTTATGAGTATAATCCGGAACACTTTCTATTTATTGGCGCTCGAATCTGGTTTTTCAGAAAATTAATGTCACTGTCAGGACTTGCCGTAAACGTAAGTTATTCTTTCGTCTTCAAAGTCAGTCTGACGGTTAGCGGCGACGTATATTTATGTAATTTTCTGGAAAACCAGACTCGAGCGCCAATCAATTGAAAGTGTTCCGGATTATACTCAAAAAGCCCTTTCCAATGGTATAGAAGAGTGACTCATCGGCTCTGAGTCACTCTTCTATACTATTAGCCCTTTCTCTAACGACGTGTAGCGTGTCATCGTCCATCGTCCGTCCGTCACGACCCGAGTAGAGGAGCCGCGCATCCGGGATGTGAGTCGAGGGCTTTCGAGTTTCGATAGCAGGCTGATATATAACCGGCCTTCGCACCTGTCCCTCGACCGGACAGCAGCCCAGTCTGACGGAGTCCACTGACCCAACATGACGCCTCTGCAGTTGAGAAGACTAGGTAGGTAACGACGTGGGTAACCATTAGCGACGATTAGATGTAAAATCAACTACCTCAATCTTTCATTGATCCGAGCTCAAAATATCCACGAGTTAACAACTTCTCTTGTTTACTAGTGAGGATCGCCGGCGGGGTCGTTGTTATGGTGGCCGTCTTAGCAGCAGGTGCAGTAGGAATTTACTTCGTTCTTCGTGCAAAAGACAATAAGTACGTCGGATTAGATTACATCACAAATTTTTCGAAAAATGTTTTAAGAAAAATGTTCTAGTAATAATTTTTAATTAAAATGAAAATATTTCTTGAGGGTTAAAGGCGTTTTTAAAGCTTCTTATTAAACTGCATATAGCGGGCTCCCAGCTAAAAATGGAAGTTGATCAACGTTGATTGGAAGTCAATTGCTCGAAAAATGTGATTCGTCACTCAAATTTAGCTATAGAGGTAGAATCGACATTGGATCGACGTTGACGGAAGGTTCATTCCTAGCTGAGGTTGCTTAGCTTACTTAGCCAAATGGTCGAAAATGTTCGTGGAATAGAGATAGGGGGCTCTCTCAACTCAACTTCTACTTTTTTCACAGAAAGATTACGAAGCCATCGGAGTGACACTGCATAGAAAATCTAGTTTTTTACCATCTGATGTCGATGTTTATATCTACAGTGTGTAATTGGCAAACACTTGCGAGTGTTAAACACTGTAGGTGTTTGAGTGTAAATTCGAGTACTGTGCAAGGGTTATACTAGAAAGTTAAACACACAAGAATTGTTTAAACTTCTCAATTCTCAACATAAAGTTGAAAACTCCATTTTAATTTAAACTAGTTTCGAAAAACCAGTGCCTTCCGATCAATGCCTTGGCAGTGTTTTAATGTTTTTTCTATTTCAGAACGCCGACTTCTGTACCACCCGAAGTCACGGTGGGTGAGGGTACTCTGAGAGGAGAGTGGGTGAATATTCCCAAATACAATAAAAGTTTTGCGGCTTTTCGAGGAATTCCGTACGCCCAGCCGCCGGTTGGACAGTTGCGGTTCAAGGTAAGAGGGCTCTGCATAATGATTGAGTTTCCGCAAGATCCTCACGCGATAGTTGTGACTAAAAGTAAAGGCCAACGCTTTTTTATCAAGGCACCACTGCCACCTGCCTCGTGGTTCGAAGTGCGGGATGCCACCAAGGAGGGATCTGCGTGCCTACAGCAGGAACTCTTAAGTAAAAAGATTATTGGGTCTGAGGACTGCCTGTACCTCAACGTGTATCATCCGCAAAACAGCGTGAGTTGATCAACGAACGTTTGTGGTTTAATGGATGCATCTTTTAAAACATGCTTTTTGATCCAGTTTCATGGTTTAATTTTGTTTTAGCAGTCGTCTACTTGGCTTCCCGTGTACTTCTTCATTCACGGAGGTTCGTTTCTGTACGGCTCAGGGTCACACACTGTCTACGGCCCGGATTTCTTTATGCTTAAGGATGTAGTAGTGGTCACAATCAACTACCGACTAAACGCATTCGGTATGTACACCTTGCCATCTTGGCCACCGCCTGTTAAGACGAACGTTGGTTTTGATGGCCGTGTCTCTTCACTGTGCGCAGGCTTCCTCAATCTGGACAATGACGCCGTGCCCGGGAACGCTGGTATTAAGGACCAGGTCGCCGCCCTCCAGTGGGTGAGCCGAAACATCCACAAGTTCGGCGGGGACCCACACTCCATCACTGTAGGGGGGCAGTCCGCTGGCGCGGCCTCTGCGCACTGGCTTTCGCTTTTGTCTGGCCCAAAACGTGAGACAAGCACAAAACACTTATCGTTTCTTAGCTTCTTGCTACGTTTTGTACAACTTGACACAACAGCACCCTGATTCACCATCGATCACAGTCCTCACAAATGGCGTCATACTGGAAAGCGGGTCGGCACTCCACAGCTGGGCGTACAACGAGGACAACTTTGACGTGGCACTGGACTTGGGGTCCCGCCTTACTAACGGCAGCACCGTGAGTCTGCAGGACGTGGCGCACCTGGTCATGGAGCTCCCCGCCATGGACATCCTGGCTGCCGCAATGTCGTTGGCGAACGAGCGCATGTATGTAGGTATTTCTCACCAACGGATGGTAACACGGCTCCTTGTAAAACTGCGGTTCAATGCGATTCAATGTTGAATAAGTCCAAAACCTTTATCGCTTCCAGGCCAATGCGACACAGATCCCCTTTGCCACCTCGCCAGAACGAAGGAACCCACTCGCTTCAAGGCAAGAGCCGCTCATCAGGGGGGACCCTGAATCATACATCCTGACGGACTCGATGGGCACAAACCCAATTCGCATGCTGATGGGCATGAACTCGCGGGAGTGGCTCGCTAGCATTTACCTCCACGGTCAGCCTCACTAAGAAGAAACATTAAGTGTGAGCAATTATACTTATTTTGACAATTCGTTTTTGTTGCCTTTTTGACACCACAGGATGGGCCGCCCACCCTGATTACATGCGCAAGAGGATTAAAAACCTTGTTACCGCCTTCCCAAAGAGTGTAGTAGCAGGCCACGACACTGCCAGGTACCTCAACCTGAACAATGCGTTCACCCTTGAACAAGCAGTGGACGCCGTGTACCAACAGTTTTTCAAAGACAATGCCACAGACTGCGACGACATATGCGTTTTTAAGGAGGTATAGTAAATGGTTTTGAACAGCTGAACTTGACTGTCTTTGACAAAGTTTGCTCCAATGACATCCTCAACTTCCTGTGCTGTGCAGTACCTCGACCATGTAACCATAGGCATTGACACCAACCGCCTGGCTGAGCTAAGGGTGCGCACTGACCGCTTATCTGCCCCGACCTTCGTGTACCGCTTCGCTGTCCGGGCCAACTACAGCACCTCGCCCTTGTTGGACCCAGCGCAGGCAGCAGGCGGGGCGGTGCACTCGGACGAGCTTGGCTACTTGTGGAAGATGAACAGGTTACAGCAAGATATCGAGGGTGACGATCTTTCCTCGCTCACCTTGCGGCGCATGGTCGACATATGGACGACGTTCATCAAGCACGGGTGAGTGAGCACCTCCGCTTCCGCCGCCGCTTTTATCTCTCACACACAATCATGTTCATGAATTTATTTATCTTGGTGTAGGCACCCCGAAGATTGGGAGAACAGAGGCTCGTGGATCCCCAACGAGTTCCGCAGAAAACCCGGCGACACCATCTTCTTGAACATCGCCGAGAACCTGACCGTGAGAGAAGAGCCTATTGTCGGCAAAAGCTCACCGTTCTGGCTAGACCTGTTCCAGAAATACCGGGACTACAAGAGCACGTGAATGACTCAAACGTTCAAAACGAAAAGGAACTGTTTCTCGCCCCACGAAATCTTGGGTCCAAATCGTTAGCGTGTAGTGTTTTGCGGTGCTCGACAAGTCCGAATACAGGCACTGAGAAAAGATATTTCCTCGGATAATATTGCCCGAACAGAAAATGAAAAAGTCGACTTTAAGAAAACCTACAACAGACTGAAGTAAAGACGAGGTGTTGTCAAGTCCTGAGCCCGAGATGGTGTTTCCTTTGTCTGGGGGGAGAGGCCAAGTGAGCAGGCGGGCAAGAACAGGAGTGCAATTCGAAACTGAATGGAGAATAAGGAGTATGAGGAAATAAGAGCTGCAGTTGCACCGCCGCACGGAATATATCGCCTGGCGCCTAATGTGATCTACATGGCATGATTGGTGGAATGGAATTGGCTCGCTGCACCGCCGCCCGCCTCCCCGAGCCACGCCGCCACACCCGACCCAACACGGCCTGACAGTGCACTACAGCGGCAGCCCCCTTTCTGCACGGCTTCGTACACCACCTCCCACCATCAGATACAGAGCAGTCGGATCTCAAGTAAGATTCAAAAGAAGTTGAATTTAGCAGAACTATCTACAAAGGAATAAAAACTGTACTAGATACTTCTCGTACCTTCAGATATTAGAATATTTTCTTAGAAAATAAAATAGTTGTCATTCATTGATTTGAGAAGGATAACCTCTACCACTGACACAGATTGTGAATTCCCCTTCCACCCGAGGTCGCCAATTATGATGAGAAAACCAGCGGCGCGTGTAGCGGGAAGGGGGGGAGGGATAACGTCCCTGTGCGAGCGCAGGGCCCGGGGCCCCAGGGCACGAACGAGAGAGGGAGGACCCCTGACCTGGGGCCCCACTGTCATCAGGAAGCAGAGGTGGCGCCCAACGAGGGCAGACAGGAAAATGAGGCAAGAATTTGCACACTGGGATTTGAACCAACGGTATGACCTTTGCTCCACCGCCCGGGCCCTTTTTTCCTCCCTTTCCCTGCCTGTCTGTCTCTCCCTCGTTGTACAGAGTGGGATTGTATTGAAGTGGGGGTGCTTCATAGCCCTTTCATGCAAATCCTCAATAAAATCCTCACTTACTTTATACGCTCATTTTACACGAAATCCGTTTTTCCTTCTAGCCCCCCCCCCCCACATCTTTTCCTCGTCAGTTACGAGTTGGGTGACTCGGACAACACCTGCGAGGGGCGCGAATCATCTCGAAAATGGAAACAATAATTTCATCGATCGCCCGTAATTGAATAATGCAGGCGAGGCTGGGCGTGGCGTGGCACCGGGGCGGCCGGCCGCTCGCGTGGCTGGACGCCGTTACTCCTGGGGGATGCACGCCGGGCTGCATCCCATGCAAAGACCCGGCCGGGCGCTGACAAGACCAATGAATGGCCGAAGCCCCGCCACCACGCCCCGCCACCGCGCCCCGCCGCGCTGCGCCGGGCCATTGGCTGTGATTCACCACCTCGAGCCTAGATAGCGGTGCTGCCAACACACTCGCACCAACCATTTACCATTTCTATTATCACTGCCGCTCCCCGCCCCGGCACGCCCCGGCAACTGCTACCAACACTGCGGCGCTTG
>NW_026267159.1:474927-482019 GCF_000697945.3 Frankliniella occidentalis | reverse complement strand
CGCCCCACCCCAACCCCACAGCCCGCCGCGCCCTCCGCGCGCCCGCTCCCCTCTGTTCGGACCGCCCGCCGGGGTGGATCAGTCAAGTTTTGATCCTTTCTGAAATCATGCCCCGCCACGCCCCGCCACTGCAGGGGCTGATGGCCCCCAGGAGGGCCTGCTCCTCCAGCTCCGCGGGGGCGGTGCGCAGGGGCGGCGCGGGGCCGCGCGAGGTGATCGTCAAACACGCCCCGCCGCGGGATGACAGCCCCCCACATCACATCACCTCCACGCCACCGTCCGGGCACTCCAGAGGGCCGGTGGCGGCGCGTCCGTCCGCATCTGTCTATCCGTCTATCCGTCTATCCGGCCATGCCGGCTAATCCGGGGCCGTATGGATCGATGGCGCCGTGTGTTGTAGTGGATGCACACATTCCTGGCGCCACCCTCCCCGCCCGGCCGCCCTCGGCCCCGCCACACCACCGGACACACCGAGGGTGGCAAACGGGACGCTTAGTCTTTGCTCCCTCATTTGCCTCCCCCTTGTGTCCGGCCCAATGTCACTCGAGGGGGAGCTGCCTGCAAGCGTGCTTGCCCTTCCGCCCGCCCGTCCGTATGTCTGTCCGTTGGTCCGTCCGTCCACTCCACGCTCGTCACTCACCCCCTGCATGCCTCCCGCGAGGGTTTTTCACTGATCCCGTTCGAACACCTCAAACGCCGAGCCGCGCGATACATTCCCCCCGTTATCTTCCCCTCGCCCTGCCGCTGCCGCCGAGGCTGCCGCCCGCGCACTTTGTCCTTGTACGGCGGGCAGCGCCTCCAATAACGTTATCACTGCCGCCCCTAACCCTTGCCCGCGGCCCGCGCGCGTGCTGGGGCCTGGCCGCGCCCCGCCGCCCGGTCCTCGCCCTCGCCTCACCCAGACCGGGCCTCCCCCCTCCTCTATCAATCCCTTCTTGAGTTTTTCTTGTGTGACGTCGCTTTATTTCTTCTCGAGACGCCATCTGCTCTCTCGTGCCCCTCTCTGCCGCCTCCCCGCCGTTCCTGACCGCGCCCCTGCCCGGCCCGCCCCGGCCGCCGCACCCTCCCGGGGCCCCTCCAAGTGCGCAACCACCCCGCCCCGCCACGCCACACCCCAGCGCGGTGTAGGGCTCCAGCCGTAGAGACACTGTCCAGATAAAGGCATTACCTTAACTCATGCTTAATGTGCACCTTGGAGTAATTACTTTGGCCCGGCCGTAAGTCAAAAGCACGAAGAGCATTGAGGCGCGGACAATTCATTTCGCCTTTGCTGTACTTACGGAAAAAGGGGAACAACTGAACAACGGGCGATCTCCAACTTTTTATTTCTTACTGTAGCAGCTACCAAATACCACGCACAACTTTTCTGTTATGGACCGGCACATCGACAACTTCCACCATTATATTATTTGAGCAAATCCCTACTTTGCCTACTTTGCGGGATTGATGGTTCACCGCCTATATCGCTCGGAGCAGCTTTGCTTGCTTGCCAGGAAACTCAACCCCCTCCGCCGTGCTCCCCAAATAACCAAACCAGCGGAAGACAACAACCTTCACCGCGCACATACGCCCCAACACACACACAGGGGGCACAGACGCACGCACACAATAACAGACGAAAACACGTCTCCAATCTCCACACGGCAATCGATTTGGGATAAACACATGGGCACGAACGCATGCATGTGAAAAACGCAAAAGAATGACAACAACTCTTCTTACATGGCTGCGTGAGACATACGTTAAGGGCAAGGGGGACGGGCGGCTCGATGTGGGGGGATAGGGAGGGAGGTGTTGGGGAGGGTGAGGGCGAGAGGGGAGGGGAGGGATAGGCGCGCGGCCGCCCGTGTGACGCAGGGGAAGATACTGCAGAGACACGGGGCGGGGCGAGGCGGAGCGGGGCGGCGCTGCTTGACTCAAGAAAAACAGGGGAACGAGGTTAGCAATTTTGAGCTCGCTTTAACCCCGGCGCCGCCGCCCGGCTTGTTCTGTAAAGTTTGTGTCTCCCCTCTGCATTATTGACATTGTGACGCACTGAGCGCCGCTGGGCTGCGCGCTGGCTGCGGCCCGGCCAGGCTGGCGGTGCGGTGCGTGGCGGAGCGTGGGTTGTGCGTGGCGCAACTTTATCAATTTCCGCTTCGGCGGCGGCGGCGGCGCGCTGGCTGCAACATCCGAGCAGCGCGGAGGGGGGTAGTTGTGTCGTGAGATAGTGCTGGGAGTGGTAGGGGGAGGGGGTAACAGGGCCGGGAGCAGGACAGCAGCAGGTACCCGACAGCGGTGGTGGCGGGGCTCGGAGCAGGAAAAGAAGAGAGACACGGCGGGATGCACAAGAAAAAATTCATAATAACATGCTGCTGCTCGCCACGGCCCGCACTGCTGCGCGCTGCGCTCAGGATTGCAAGGGGCGGGTCCCTGATGGTGGAATGCCCGGCGCGGAGGGAGGGAGGGACACACGGGGGAAGTCAGAGATACAGAGCGAGAGGGAGAGATACAGAGCGAGAGAGAGAGAGAGTAACTGAGGGAGAGAGAGAGACAGCGCTAGGGGCGGAGGGAGGCCGGCCCGGGGAGTGAGTGTGATGGAATGCGAGCAGAGGGGTGTCGGTGGGTGGCGGGGCGGCGCCGGCCCTCCCCCTCAAGAAGGGAAAGAGTGTTGTTTCGGCCGGCAGCACCGCACGGCCAAACGTTAAATATCAGCAAAAATGTTATTCCCTTACCAGATAGATTTGCCGTCGAGAGAAAAATTATACAGCTGTCAAACGCTTATTGTAATATTTTTTCCTCATCCCAGCAGAGAGTGCTGCTCCATCCAGCTGCGAACTAATAAAGCTCGCTAGAGGGAAAAAATAAAGGCGCACACACAAGAGATTTTTCTCCCGTCTTTTTTTCCTTACTGCGAGAACGTCTCCCCCCTTCCCGCGTGTTTTCTCACGTCCTCGCCCAAGGTGCTTGGTCATCGGTAAGGGCCTCCTCTTTCTCGTCCGAGGCAGGTGCAGCAGCAGCGTGGTTCATCAGGCAGAGCAAGTCAGCGCGGTGGGGTGGGAGAGGGAGAGGCGGAGGAAGATATGGTGGGGATGGGAGGGGGCGATGGCAGGCCACGTCTCAGACATTAGCAGCGGGTTGCCGCACCGCGCGGCAGAGGCGCTCCCACAAATATTTGCCTTTGCGATGCATGAAAAACATTGATATGTTAATTGGCGGCGTTTGCCCTGCACCCGCCTGGGCCGCGGCGCGCTCCGCTGATCAGACCCTGCCCCCACCGCAATGGCCCCTCCCCCTGACTCGCACCTTCCCCGGGAAGGCGGAAATCGATGGCAACAACTGATGTTTTGGTTTCCTTCCTTGCAGCAGCGGCAGCAGCGGATGGCGGCGCGCGCGATACGGTACCCACCCCCAGCACTCCCAGCACCATCCCCTCTCTAATTACGAATTTATAAGCAAACTGCAAAGCACGTGTCAGTCCGGCCCCTCAAAAGAGGGGAGAAGCGAGGGGAGAGACGGAGAGGAAGCAGAAGGTAAGGTAAAGAGAGACAGCGTCAGAGCGAGCGAGAGAGAGAGAGAGAGAGAGAGAGCGGGAGGAGGGGCGGTAAGTGCTGCCGCTGCGACTCGCCGCCGCCGGATTCCCCGCGTCGCTGTCTAATTGTCCCAGGCCGCTTTCGACTAAACCATCTCTCCATATTGCAACCTAAGCGGCCCAACAAGGACCGGCGGCTGCCGCACAATGCCGGCAGTGCCTTCAGCCTTCTTCAAGACTTCATTAGAGTGGAGAGGCCGCGGAACACAGCCCGCCATCTATCGACACACGGCGCAAAGCAAAGAGCGCAAGGGGATTAGGAGAGTGGCTTCCGAAGCCTACTGTCACTTCGTCGCACAGAACAAATTTAATGGGAGAACTCGGCAATCTTCAAGGAAATTTGCTATACAAATTATAAGAAGACGTGTAAAAAATAATTGCAGAGAAGCAGGAAGGAAATGACACGCAAAAAAAACGAACAAAATTTACGTTTATTTAATATGCTCTCTCAGATTACACGATCACTGTGAACCGTTTAATCCTAACAGCCAGGTAGGTATGATTCCGAAAAATTACAAAAGCAGCTGGTGAAGTTAACATGTGACGGTTCGCGTCACTTGGTTTCCCGTTTCGGTACTGGCGCCTGGCGCATAGGCAACCCTTTGTACGCTTTGCCTCGGATTGCCGATGGATGGCGTTGCCTGTGCGTCGGGGTCGTCTGCTTTTCACCCTTTCCCTTCCCCCTTCCCCTCCTGGGTCCAGCTGGTCGGCCGGCCGGCGCCGGTGTGTCAGAGCTAGCAAGACCACCGGCCCGGGCGTTCCGACCTGGCTCCACCCAACATCATGCATTTCCCCGGTAAGCACGTGGCCCCTTGTGCCATGTTGCATTTAACGTTTCAATCGAGCCTTGTTCTAACGTTTCTTCCTATTACTTTTAGGGCCATCTTTGGGTTTTTACGCCTCGGCGTCTACAAGTTTTGTCTCTGATGTGCTCAGTTCACGCAAGTCAAGTTACTTCAAGTTCTCAAGTTCACTTCGTATGTTATTTCGGTGATTCGATCTGTTCTAGAAAGATGGTTTTGTAATGTTACTTTGTCGGCGTGGCCGGATTTTTGTGTACGTTATGTACGTTAGTGACTGTTGATGGCCGTGGGCCTCCTCTAACCTCATTGTGTTCTAGACCGAAAGTTAACTCTGTTGATGTCTATTGTGCCTTTGCGCCGTTGTGCTATTTTCCCAGTAATAAACTGTGATATTTTGGATTTTACATCGGGTTTAGTTCATAATCAGAGCTCCGGCTCTTGGCGCCCTTTTATAAATTTTATGATACAACCCACCCCCTCTCCGGCTTGAGTGAGCTAGCTGCCGATCCAGTTTATCTTCTTACAGTAACGAATCTTACACGTTACAAACACTTTACTTGAATGGGCAAAAAACGTATGTCAGGCTTTTGGAAACACATTGATTTAACAAACTGCAAATATTAAAACAACTGCAACACAAATCGCGTCGCCCCTTATCGACGAGGTATTTTGACAGCGTGTCAGCAACACGTGTCCCAGGTTTGGCCGAGTGGTTGTACCCCTCAGCCACCAGCACAGGTGGGGTTTGGGTAGGTGAAGTTTGGGTAGGTTAGGTTTGGGTAGGTGAGTCTTGGGCAGGTGAGGTTAGGGTAGGTGAGTTTAGGGTAGGTCAGGTTAGGCTAGGTAAGATTAGGCAAGCTTAGGTTCAACGAGATTTTGTTACAATCAAAAACTGGTTGCTGGAGCCAAAATTTCTTCGTTATCCGGGAATCAACTTAAACTTTAGTTGGGAGAACTATTTTTTTTTTCGTGCGGTACCTCCAAGGGCACATGAGCCCAAGGGTAGGTGCACACCTGATGCTCAAGGGTTAGGGTACATGTACCCTAGGGCTGGTGCACCATGTGGTAAGTGTATAGAAAATGGGGTTAGAGTAGTAAATCTGGGAGGCAACGGTAACGACGGGAGATCGTCCCAATAGGCACCTGCAGGCTGCTTCTGTTCAAGGGAAGACGGGGAGGGGGCGGGATGGAAGGGTGAGCAAGTAGGGGGGGGGGGGTACATGAATAAAGTCGCACAGAGCAGCAGGAATACCTGAAAAGGAGCATCCGAATCACAAGGCGTATAACCAGGCATGAATAATGCATAATGCACAACGCACGGAAAACACTCGACACTCGCACACGCACACACATAAGCGCGTGCGCGCGCAAGAGCGCGTATACACACGTAAACTAAGGCCCCGCGTATAATTGCGCGGAGCGTATCGTCCGTCCGAGGCTAGCTCACCCAGTACGGGTGAGCGTTTCTAATTGTATGCGTATTAAAATTCAGCCGCCACAGCAGCGCGCAAGCCACGATTTCCCGGTACAGATCCTTTCTCGCTGGATTCAAGGGTGGGACCGCTACTCGTTCCTCCTCC
Source organism: Frankliniella occidentalis (assembly GCF_000697945.3). Lineage (NCBI taxonomy): Eukaryota > Metazoa > Arthropoda > Insecta > Thysanoptera > Thripidae > Frankliniella > Frankliniella occidentalis. The sequence continues at coordinate 476,065 of NW_026267159.1, read as the reverse complement.
CCCCTCCTCCCCCCTCTCTCCGAGAAAGAGAGAAGGCACATCTCTACCCTCACTCCACGAGTTATTTCACAGTCAAACGCATGCCGATGTGAAGAAAGAGGATGGAAAAAAATACTCGGGCACGGAAAGTGCACAGTGTTGTGCTGAGGCTTCTGGGAAACGTGGGGAGGGAACTGTCAGCGAGACGTCAAAGGTGAGACGTCACAATAGTCCTGTGACGCGCGCCTCTCTGCTGCTGCCAGCCCCAGCCGGTCGGCCTCGCACGGACAAGGAGTGTATAAGGGAGCAGACACCTAAAAATGGAAGATATTTGGAGGTGGAATATTCCTTTCGGCCGCGGTACAAAATTGTTACTCAACCCGGTACACTTGTGCCTTCTGCTCTCGCTCATCTTCCTTTCTCTGCGTTTCTTCGAAACCTCGCACCACAGACCGAGCGTCGACCTCATGCTCTTCTTCTCTGCTCCGGGCGACAAGAAAAAAAAGCAAAATTTTAAAAAACTTTGTCTCTTTACAACACGACACTCAGCAGCGCGGCCCACTCCGGTGCGCCACGCCACGCTACGCCACTCCACACCTCATCTCATTCCCCCACCCGCCTGCTGAGAGGCACGCGCACGTACTTAGCGCCCCAACCTGCACGTGGACGTGCACCCGTACACAGGGAAAAAAAGGGACGAATGTATAACCGCATGGTAAATTCACTCGTCTGTAAAAAATTTACAATCGTTTCTTTTTGACAGCCCGCAACTTCACTTCACTCGCAAGCTTCTCTTACTTACTGGTTCAGACAGACACACTCTCGCACCCTCAGCGCAAACAAAGAGCATTTTAATTATTTTCTCCCAAAAGAGCATTATAATTTCGGCACCAGATTTTCATTCTCATCCGACTCCACTCTCCACTGTTTCCCCTCCATTTTTATTCTCTATCTCTCTCTGTCATTTACCCCTACCATCCTCTTCACTTTATCTTTACAAACACACACGCGCGAGCACACACACACATTCACGCACACTCCTAAGAGACAATGCTCCCGCCTACAATCACGGTGCAAAGACACGCATTCGCGATTCCACTGCCGCTGTGCAGCGCGCATTTCGCCGTGTTCGGCTACAACGACCCCCTCCTCCCCCCCC
>NW_026267159.1:470001-471929 GCF_000697945.3 Frankliniella occidentalis | reverse complement strand
CAGTACGCCCGCCACCCCGCCGCCGTCACTTAGCCATGCGCGATGCGTTTTCAATCTACGACCTCTTTAGCCGCCGCCCCGACACCCAACACGCGCGGTGCACCGGACGTGACATCTTGTTGTTCTGGAGGAGGGAGAGGGGAGGGAGCGGAGGGGAGCGGCGCGGGGAGGTCTAGGAAAAGGGGTTGGTGCGAGGGAGAGAGGGGGAGGGGGTGTGCGATAAGGTATCACGTGCCAGGCAAGCAGCACGACTGATCACAACGACGGGGCCTCTGCTCGTCATTATCCCACTCCCGTATAAGTTACACCGCACGCCCCGGGAAGATGGTTGTGCCGGAGCCGACCTGGCCGCCGGGCGGCACGCCCCGCTCAGCACGCCCCGCTCAGCACGCCCCCGGCAACCCCGCCTCGCCCCGCCCTACCCCGCCGCCGAGCACCACCGCCAAGGCACAGCTACAATTGGAAGTGATTTTACATCTTGTTCCTTGTTCCTCCTCAGTACAAATAACGCAAAAAAATAATTATTTCCCATCTTCGCCACAAGAAATGCATCGTTTATTACTTGCCTTTTACTTTTTTTTTTACTCCTTTAAAAGCGTAACAGTGTAGTACCGAACCCAGTGAAAAGTTAAACTTAAACTTTCTCCAGAAAATACACGCACTAAGTCGTGAGCTCACAAGAGTAGAATAATTCCCCACCTTTCTTACAGCGTAACGATGCACTCTCTCTACCGCTTCCACCTTCTGTCCTCGGGCGACCCGCCGACCCGCCCGAGGTCCCACCCGTTTTGCGTTGGGATTATAGCCACGTCCTGGCGCGGCGGGGCGAGGCGGGGCGAGGCGGGGCGAGGCGGGGCAGGGGCGGCAGCACGTGCCAGCAGGCTGCGAGGTTATCAACCGGGGTCCAGGGACGGTCTTTACGCAAATTGTACACCTCACCCCCCCCCTCCCAACCTCACTCTCATACTAACTGCAGGCCGCGCACCGCACGCTCTCCATGTAGTATACCTCGTAGTATCATCCCTTCAGTCGTGGAATTAGTGACAGATCCTTATGGGGTACGACATACACGTTGCCTAAGATGATGTCAAACACTGTCACACACACAGATAACATTTGTTTGACACATTTTTCGTCGCACGGTGGCAGCACATCCAAGACCCAGTCCCCCCCCCCCTCCCCACCTTCTCACCCCACGACGGTGAGCCCCACCAGCGGCCAGGTCTCCAGCAGCCTGACGACGGTGGCTAAACTTGGAGCGGCGGGGCGGGGCGGCCGGGAGCTGTCTCATTCCCTCCATATCAATGCGGGGCGCGGGCCCAACTTGGCTCCAGGGCCGCTCCAGTCCCAATAGCCGCTCGGCCGCTCGGCTCAAGTCGACAGCGCCGTAATCTCCAAACAATAATAGAGCCAAGTTGAGAGGGCGCCGCCGCTGCTGCTGCTGCTGGTGGGGGGGCTCTCGCATGTGCCCAGGCGCGGGCGGCGGGCTATGGTTTCAATAGCAGAATGGGTTCGCGTTAGGCGGACAGAGGGGAGCACCGAACGCGCTTCTTCTTCCGGGAACAACTTGCGCGCTCTCTTGCTTTAGGAGAGAAATCGGATGTGTAGGAGGAAACGTGGGCCCGGTCGGCGGGTGGAGCCGGGAGGGGGGCTATATGTCGAAGGCGATAATGTGAGCGTCCTCACAATGGGGCATAAGTCGCGCAAGTAGTCCTCAAACCACCGCCAACGGCCTCCCGCCCTCGGAGCACAAAGGCGGAGCTGCGTTCTCGGCGTAACGTTCGACGGCACACCCACACCGACTAGGAGCAGCGGGGTGTTCTTCGTCTCGGCCAGGCAGCCGCGCGCGGTGGGCTGGTCGGAGGGGATGCGAAGGCGCGATAGCCCCACGTTGGGGCCCCACTCCACCCCAACCCGCCACGCCCCAC
>NW_026267159.1:466891-469951 GCF_000697945.3 Frankliniella occidentalis | reverse complement strand
CCCCCCCTCCCCAATTCTCCCCGTTTGCCCAGCGACGTCCGTTGATGAGCGCACCGCGCCTGCATGGCAAACAGTAAGACGATACCCGTCCCGCTCGACAAGGAAAGAACCGGAATAATAAAAACAAAAAGAAACAGAAAAAAAGGGCACACACAAACAAAACAAACTTTGACCGCCCGCTGTTATTTGATATCACGCAGCATCGCACAACAAAACGCAGCGTAATAAATTAAAAGCAGGCGTGCTAAAACGCCTGGTGTATGACGGACTGCTTTGCACGGCTAGTAGACCGAGAGGAGCAGGTTCACCTGCCGCGGGCACTGCGCGATGGGGCCGGCGGGGGGCGGGGACCAGGGGACGTCACCCGCCGAGCCGTGAATGGTGGCATGTGCCTTTCTCACGCGCCACCGGTGGGGTAGAGACCAGAATAATAATGATTTCGAGCACATCTTTTTTTATGCACCATTGGTGAGATTATTTTGGGTGATTTTCAAAACTTTGACTTTTGTTACTTTGACACGGCACAAAACTTTCCTCGGGGAACCCTCACAGAAGAAAAATAATTTATACAACCGTTTTGGGGTTGACTTTGAAATTGCAAAAACCCTCCACACAAATTGTTGGAGCCGAGGACATGGATCATTCACACAAAGAGGGTAGTAACCCAATGCGCTTTCAAATGAAGGACGTTTTTGTTGTGCAGTTACAACCCACTTCATTGAACAGCCACCGTTCCTCCAAGCCTTGCCCTAAAAGCAGAGCTCTTCTGTCAGAGTCAAATCGAACGAATATTTCGCTCCCGAAGGAACCGATGGGATGGGGCAGGCTTGGGGAGTCCCGCGGCCCCGCAGAATATCCTCATGGTATCCTGGCGCACTGGCGCAGCCGGGAGGCTATGCACGTCATCGCTCCGCGTCTCAACGCCCCCTTTGTTAGACGAGGCCGCGGGCTGGCGCGGGCTGCAACGCGACACCGCGCCATTAGAGGGACCGGTGGCGGGCGCGCGGTGGGCTGACCCGGGCCGGGGGGCTGCCCGCGCGACCCGCCCCGCCCTGCGACGCAGATCAGGGCATTAAAACGCCATCAGCGGCCGCCGGCCCCCGTGCCTGCGCGCGGCCGCCCCCGCGAGACTACTACAAGACAGGCACGCCTGTTCACAGGGAGAGCCCCTGCCGCCGCCCCGCCCGGCAGCGCACGCGAGCGCGTCCTCCGGCCAGACTGCTGGCACTTCCCACAGCTAACGCTCGCGCGCAACGTGTTCCCTGTCGGCCTTTCGTTTTCGCAGAGCGTTTTCCATAATGTTCCCTCGCAGAAAGCAAGTGGTGACACGCGGGGCTGGAAGGGACAAAATAAAGTGAAAGCGCGTCCAGCGGTGGCGCTGCGCTGCTCCCTGCTGCGGCCCGGGGGGCTCGCGGCCCGGGGGGCTCGCGGCCCGGAGGGGGCAATTAGCTGATGAGGAGACACAAGCAGCCTCGTTACGCGCCCTGGCCGGGCCGGCCGCCCGCTGATTGATAACCGATGGAGGTGGGGAGGGCGGCGCGCCGGCCGCTCAGCCGCACGGCCCACTGTCATTAAACAGCCAATGGGCCGGCAGGCCAGCGCCGGCCACGGCCAGCCAGCACACCGGGCCAGCCCGGCGGCGTAACGAAGTCCTTTTCAGGACCGGCCCTTTGATGTGTGTCCCCCGCGCGTCCAAACACCCGAGCCGCACACGGACGTCTGGCCGACAGCCGCCAAAACTCCGACGCCGGCGGGGGCTATCAGAGCATAGCCACCCTGGATTTAAAAAAAATGAAAGTTTTATATATTTTCGGTTTGTTTACATTTCACTCTTCCCTTGCTCAAAGCACGCACGACGCAGCGACTCTGCTCAAACCAAGTATCTTTGCGGCGACTCTCATCAAACCAAGTATCGTCGCAAGACTCTGGTGAAATCACGTAACGCATTTTTTGACGATTTTTTTTAGGAACTGTATATTTCAATGGAGTTAAAATTTTCCAATCAAATGGTATACGTTTCCAAAATAACCCAAAACTAGAGATACAAAGTCGTGCAACGGTACTTGGTTTCACGAGCGTCGCGCAAAGATACTTGAGTTCACTAGAGGCGCTGCGCCGTATACGAACTTGAGTTAGGGGTGAGCGATCTGTTAGTATAAGGCATTGCCACACCTCGCACTTGCTTGCCCGTCTGATAATGTGTGGTGTGAGTAACGGCCCTGACATTCTCGAACTCAGCACGGACTAACGCCGGCTCGAGACGTACGCACGATCAGCCGCAGGCTCAGCATCAAACATAAGAGCGCAATGCTCTCTCCAAAAACAGCGCTGCTGTCGCTACATTCCAACTTATTTAACGCCATCAATGACGGTTTGTACATTTTCCAAAGGCGGAAACCTACATAAGGGAGGATTTTGTACGTTGGTCGTCCAACTCTGCCATTCTCAATAAAACCGTGTAAAGGGAAAGAACACACTCTACATGTGCAATGAAAATTATTGTAACTTGCACCGGACTTCTATGTGCATAACTTTGATAAGGTAAAATAATTTAACAAGCAAAAGTAACTTGTGTCTTTTTAGTTACAATATTGTACACGAATTCAGCCATGCACTGCAAACAGTACTAGATACAATAAATGTTCCTAGACATTTTGAGTGCAGATTTCTTCAAAACTATTCGTTTCTAATTCTTAATTTAGTTCTGGAATCATTGTCCTCGCCCAAAACTGTTGCTAACATTATCAACTTAAGTTTTCAGTTAGTTGCTTTTTCATCATCTATGTCGGCGACCGAAAGTCCCCTGGTCTGGTAGGTAGAGCTGCCTCACCTCCGGTGTCCGCTCTGCTGCAGCAACGCAGGCCGATCAGGCCATTCCCAATCGCAGACGGGTAGATAAATATCCAGTCGTATCCAAAGCCAACACGGCCACTCACTGACTCACACGACGCGACACGACGAGGCACGCGGGCGGGCGGCCGGCACGGCGCGAGCGACACGGGGTTGCGCGACGATGTCCAGCACGGCGGGCTGCGGGGCTCGGCGGCCGCGGAGGGGCCT
>NW_026267159.1:448113-466841 GCF_000697945.3 Frankliniella occidentalis | reverse complement strand
CCCCCCTCCCACCTCAGACAAACGCACATTCACACTCTCGAGACCATAGCTGTCAGCTCGTCTGTCGGCAGGAACGAAACGTTTCTAAAACGCCGGGATGTGAAGTAATTTCCCTACAGCCAGGCCTAAAGAACGCGTACGCACACTTTCACACAAAAAACACGCACACAAACACAAACACACACAGAGAGACATCTATTCGCGCACCGCTGTCATTCCATGACGGGCTCCCAGGATGGCATTTCCGCGTCGTCGTCCTCTTCCTCCCTCCCCATATCTGATGGAACTGTCACACGGCGCCGTCAACAATTACTTAGTCACAACGCCCGCGTCGGTGGCGGGGCGGGGGCGGGGCGGGGGCGGGGCGCGTCCCAACAAAAGAGCATCCCCGCGCACTGCAGCGGACAATCGACACTCCGTCACGGGCAGCACTCGCTTCCCCTCTATCCACGCTTTCCCACTTCTTCTTCTTCTACGCTTCAACTCGGGTTTTCAGCCAACCTGACTGCGGAGACGGGCACACGCACCCGCTCGTTAAGTGCAAAGGGGAAGGGGGTGGCTTTGGCTCACCACCCAAAACGCTCTCTCTCTCACTCTCTCGCTCTATGTCCATGTGGGCGAACGACGTGGGCGAAGCGGCCGCGCCGGGCGATGACGAGGGCGATAAGGGAGCGGCAAGATGCCCCCGGCCGCCCCCTTTACTAGCGTCCACCAGGCGCACATTACGCTGATTGGCCAGGAGTAAGGAGGGGGGGGGGGGGGGGGTGCGGAGGAAGGGAGGGGTGGAGGCGGCGGTGTCTGCAATCAGGGGGGTGTGGGTAGTAAAAGCAGGCGCGAGCCGACACTGCCTCCCTCTAGGCCCACCCCGCCCCACCCGGCCACGCCACGCCCCGTACAGAGTGCGCGCTCAGGAGCTCCTAGGACGCGGAAGGAAGAAGAGTTTCATTTCAAATAAAGAGTGGCAGCCCGCGCCGGCAGCAGCCCCCAGTCCAATTACATAAGACATGCTCGCGCGATCACAAAACGGCTCGACGACGACGACGAGACAAGAGGAGTGTCTTTTTTTTCCTCCCACCCCCAGCTAAATCATTTTCGTCGTCGCCAAAACGTAGCAGAGAGGCTTGCACACCACCACGCCGTGATGCGTCCTCCTGCTCTCCTCCAGCCGTGCGTAACGCCGAGCTGAGCCGGGCGGCGACACAATCCGCTCGTAAATATTCGCGCCAAACGCTCGAGGAGAGAGCCACACGGGGCGCGAGCACACCGCGCCGCCGACCCGCGAAAATAATTCGCGCAGGGAAAATGTAAGAAAACAATCATTGAAAACCCCACCGCAAAAAAACATGCAATAAGTGAAACCTACGCTTGAAGCGCGAGTGTCCGTAAATGTCGCAAAGTATAGTCCCTACTGTAAACCCTGCTCGTCGACATGCGCGGCGTTTAGAAGGACACGCGTGCTGCCGGCCCGACGTGGATAATCAGCCGAGCCTCCCTAATCAGGGCCCGCGCTAAGCCGCGCCGCCCCGCCCCTCGCTCGATCACTCGCACTGGTGTGGCTGCTCGAGGGGAGGGAACGCCTGCCCTGCCCGTCCGCGGGGCGGGGCGGGGCGCGCGCCAGGGACAGACATATCTTTTCTTAATTGTCGTCTTAGCGCCGTGTCCCGACACAAACGGCGACCACACGCACCGCAACAAGGCTCGCCGTCCTGTAAGTGCGAGGGGGCGAAGCAGCAGACCCGAACGCGGAAAGCCATGTCTCTCTTCCTCCCGCATCCCTCTCCGAATTCCCTTGTTGTTGTCCAGGCTAAAGTGGATGGCGAAATTGTAGTATTTCCTATATTTTACTGTCCAACGGTCCACGAATCATGATGAAAATGGCGTGGGAATTTACGTTTACGTTATTGTCGTAGCAGGTATGACGTTATCTGTAACGTAACTTTACTACACCGACACGTTCCCGTACTGATACTTTCAGAACATAACAAAAGTTTAAAATGCTGTAATTTTACAGGTTTTGCCTAGAATAAGGTAGCACATTTTCTATTTTATTTAGTTCCGAAAGGAGTTTTTGGCGGTAACGACATACATGTCTCGTAATAGTTACGAAACGTAACGAGCCTTAGGCGAGTTCTTATTCGAGTTATCGGTCTTAATGTAAGGGATGGTCCAAAAAGTAGTTCATTTCTCCCGGATTCATTCGGCAAATGACAGGACCTTGGCGCCTGCGAGAATCAGGGTAGGCCATCCCGCTGTACACGCTTGCACTGCAGGCAAGATTGTGCCTACCCATCAGGCGACAAGAGAGTATGGAATAGCTGAACATGGAAGCAATAGGTTTGTAACGGCAAATCATGGTCATACTTTCTAGATAATCCCTAACATGCAATGTTACTCTCTATGACTATGTTAACTATGTTTTCGTTGTGTTACAGGCCCCTGCCGCGCGCCGCGCATGTTACATGGTAAAATACAAAATTACCCAGGTAAATGGGGTTGTATATGGCCATATATGATTTGTATATGATCATATATAGCGATATATGCTTTATATTTGACGACATATATGCCCACATATATGGTTGTATATGGTCATATATGATCATATATGCTTGTATATGGGCTTATATATTACCATATATGGGGCCATATATCACCATATATGTTTCGATATAATCGAAACATATATGGTGATATATGGATATATGGTAATATATAGGCCCATATACAAGCATATATAATCCATATATAGTAATATATGGTCATATATGTGGTCATATATAAGGACATATATTACCATATACAGAACATATATAATTATATATGAAGCATATATAACCCTCATTTACCTGGGTATTTACAGGGTATGTATCATCCAAGGCGGGATTTACGCACCAGTGAAGCCATAACGCTCTCCTATGACGGACAACTGGAATTTGTATCTCTGGCTCAGTTTCTGAACTCAGCAGAGTTTGAAACGACGCGAATAGGGCGAGTTGGAGAGCTAGGGATGAAATGTAGAGCCAAGAGCCAAGCTCACCCAACAGCCTAGCCGCACCCGCAGCAGAGAGAGGTGGTCTTTGATTTAAACTTATGGCGTCCCACCTTGAATGGGACACCCTCAACTTCATTAACCTAACCGCGGCTGGACCTGAGGCTCAGGTTTACTCTGATAATTTTTTTTAGTTATACTTCTTGAACTGGTTCTAGTCTAGTGAGGAAGACGAAAAGAAAAAGCTCGGAGGAGGGATTCTTAACAAGAGACTTAATCCACCTTTGGACACCCAGAGGAGGCTTTCAAGACAACGCGAACATTCACGTTGTTGTTGGTTTTGATCAGCTTTTTTTTCCATTCAGGCGTAGGTTTGGCAATGAACCCGGTAACACGCACGAGGCGCACGGAGAGAAAAGTTCGGGCCGTACACCCAAAAGTTTGGACAAAATTGATTGAAAAGCACTATCCAAACTTTTACATGCGTGGTCACCAAAGGTTCTGGTGCAGAGTCCAAAGGTTCTGGTGCAGAGTCTAAAGGTTTCGGTGTGACACCAAAACTGATTACGTGTACTGGTAAAAGGCACAATCCAAACTCAGTTTTGTTGTCTGGCCGGAACTTTTCTCTCCGTGCGGCCGTGCCACACATCAATTACTCATTTATTCGCTGTCGCAGCCTTGCTCTCCTCCAGAGCCAAAGTCCCGTGCACACTCCGCCCCCGCGTCTGCAGGAACCCCATCCATGGCCGTGGTCACGATGGACACAATGCGCGGCTCAGGTGCGGAGCGCGCGCGCACGGCGGGTACGGGGGGCTAATTGTTATCAGACAAACGCGGAAGGGGGGACGGCGTCCGGGGCGCGTCCTCCGGGAGATAAGCGCGCGCCGGTGCATGGGGGCGCCCTGATAGGGGCACAGCGTGCGGGGGCCACGCCGGCCCCGCCTGCCCCACCGGGGGCTCACCGCGGCCGCCACGCCCCGCCACGCCCCGCCACGCCCCGCCACGCGACAATAGCGGGGGGAGGGGGCGGCCCATTGGAGGCTGTCCGTGCGCAATGAATGGGTTATCAAAGCCGAACCAGGCGCGCGCGCACGCCAGCGGCCACCGCCCCGCCTCGCCCCGCCCCGCCCCGCCGGGGGATAAAGGCAGTGCAGTTACTTTTGACGCCCTCTCTGCCCTTCCCCCGCGGTGGCGGTCGGATGCCGTTTGTCCTGCAAAAACAATAATCGCGATCGCGGTGTGCCCCCCAGTGCAGCCCGCCCCCATACAATCTGCGACCCAGCCGGGGGGCCGTGGGGTTTACACGCGGGAAAAATTATCCTCAATTTCGGCGTGAAAAATCGAAAGCGCGTCAAACAGGTTTCGCCAATATCCGAATGTGGCAGAGATACGCACACGCGCGTGACCCGCACACACGACGCGCTTTAAACTGCAATTTTCGCGGCGCAAGGCCGCAACCATTCGTCACCTCGTATCGCCTCGACCGATCGCCACCTCTCGTTTTCTCGCACGCCCGTCTCTCTCACGCTCTAGCGGGGGCCGGGCAATAAGCGCCACTGATACAGGGGCTCGCAGCAGGCCGGACCATCTCTCGTGCGAGCAGGAAGAAGGGGACCGTGGGGAGGAGGGAGAGAGAATCCATCACGGGCGCATCACGGGCGTGCTCTCGATGAGCGCCAGATTACCGCTGGACAGGCGCCCTCCTGGCCCTGCCCTGCCTACAGCAGCCGTGCGTCTCCCTCCCGCCAGATCCCAGTTTTCTCGCTAAAGAAATTGACACATCAAGCAGACGACGCCCGTGCGCCTCTCCGTAAAGATTTTTCTGCACGTTCCCGGCCCGTTTCTCCTGCACAGCACATCCTCCACGTTTCGACACGTCCCCCCCTCCCTCTCCTCTCCACCGTCTCAGCAGGAGGGTCTCGGGGGCCCGATGCGTCACGCCGGTGTATACGTCTTCCAGGACACAACTTTCCCCCCGCTGCAGAATAATGTTTTCGCTTACCTTGTGAAATTCGCTGACGTCTCGGCGGCAATGAGCACCCCGCCGCTCCGCCACGCCAGCCACGCCCAGAGCCCAGCGGCAGAGCACAACTTTGGCGCTGCTGACTTGTTCACCGCGATGAAAGGAAAGGTGAGCGGAACTGGTCGCCAAAACTATTTTGCGGCGGGAAGGGAGGGCTGGGGCTGGGTTGAAAGGAACGGGGGAGCTGCTTTGGCGACGACGACGAGACTGCGGAGACAGCATACTCGAAAATCCAACAGCTAGTATGCATTACACACACACACACACACACACACAAGGAGAGTTGGATTTTCAGAGTGCAACTGCAGAGCCTGTCGAGATGGCTGCTAATATTCAGGAACAGGGAGAAAAGATTCGTGAGCAAAAAGCGCAATGAATCCCTCTCATTTAATCACTCGCAGGAAAAAATGAACATTAGATCAAGTATTAGCAAACCTTTGGCAAAGCGCGCGGCGTGGCGCGGTCAGATAGGCACACACGGTTGAGAGCATTTCGCGGTTCCGTTGACGTGTGTGTGCCGGTCGGAGGATGGAGCGTCCCTATGGACGAAAGAGGGGAGGGAGGCGGGGAGTGGGGCCTAAGAGCGTTCAGCCTACCCCCCCTCCCCCCTTCTCCTCCACCCCCTCGAGACCCGTGCTCCAACTTCATACCGATGGCGCTACCCGAGGGACAGTGCAGCAGCAGCATAGCTTCGCCAAGCGGCAACTCTCGGCCCGCCCCGTTCTACCCCACACCACCCGCCGGCTCGGACGGGCGATCGTATTGTCAACTTTGCCCAGAGTTTATTTCCCAGAGCGGGGTGGTCGGGGCGGGAAAGGCAAAACCCCCCGCTGCACTGCAGCAAAGCGGGGCCGCTTCCCACGACACGAGCAAAAAAAAGTTTTATCTATGAAAATACATGATTTTTTTTCTGCTTTTTTTTTAAGGGAAGGGCGAAATAACAAACAAAACAGACACCTCATTTGCATGGTATCCAGCACCTTGTCGAGGGCGCAGAGTGGCGGCGCGTGGCGGCCCCGCACGTGACCGACTCGTTCGCACCGCACGTGCATCAAGCGTGCACGTGAGAGGTGTATGTGCCGACCACAAGTAGTGGTGCACGTGACAGGGCCAATGGCGCGAGAGCGTAACGCTAGCAGTGAACTCGCGGTGCCACACTGAGCCTCAGAGACTCCCCACACACACGAAAATGAAACTATTATAGTATTTAGTGCACGCCACTGTCGAATAGTACGCGTAAGTTCTACCATACAATATTCAGCAAAAACGAAAGAAACGAAGAGGGGAGAGAGGGCATTTAAAGGGAAAGCTCACTGCGTCATTATTGTGAACTAAGCGAAATATAAATGTATACAGGCAGCACAACGTTAAGTCCTTTTTCTCCAGACTCGTCATCCCTTTCCGCCCGAGTCCGGTAAACGGGACGCGGACACTGACAATGGTGATTCCGGCGGCAAAACTTTCACGGACAAATCCGTCTACTGCAGTGCAGTGTGGCGCATCTCATCGAGACGATGAAACTTTCAGCGTCTGGCGGGGCATCACGGAAGTTGGAGTAAATCCTACCACTGCAGCGCGGCTGGGCCCCCGCGATCGGAAGTAAAGGGTGGAAAGGTGTGGTACTCACCGCTCGGAGCGCCATAGTCACCCGGAGCAGTCACTTGCCGATGAGCAGGGTCGGAGCGGCGTCAGAGATAAGCCACCTGATTGGAAGAACTCGTTGCGGGCCGGCCAGCGCCAGCGCGGAAGTGACACCGGAAGTGGCCAGGGGGGGCTGGAAATGAAGAGAACACTACGTGAGTCAGGGGCACACCACCGCCTGTCTATATGCCTTGCGATACCTTCTCTCTCTCTCTCTCTTTCTCTTTCTCTCTCTCACACACACACAACCTTGCTTCCTCTTTTCCATTAACTGGACCGAGGGGTCTCCAACTCGCATAATACTCAGTACACGGGACCCATAATACCTTCATAATATCTCATAATACCCCATAATATTGGACATAATACCCCAAAATACCCACTTAATACCTCATAATACCCCATAATAGTCTATAATACTTCATTATAGCACATAATATGTCATAATTTGCCTAAATAAGTGCCATAATTGGCCATAATACCATAATACTCCGTACACAGCTAGGATGAGTTGGAGACCCCTCGAACTGGACTGCCGCCGGGTCGGACTGCAGAGCGAGGATCGAGAGAGAAACTGATAATCCTGCGACCGGAAATGAGCGGCCAGCGCTATCGCCCGCGCTCGACCGAACAAACTTGGAGGGCCGGCGAAGCGGCGGCGGCGGTCAGCGGCAAAACAGATGGAATCGGTCGGACAGAGCAGCGTAGTGGAGAGTCGGTCGCTACAAAAGGCAACGGCCGACAAGCTTTCATCTTCATCCCTGCCATTATATCCTTTTGCATTTTATCCCGCTCAATTTTGCGTTAGCGTTAAATTGCGAGCCGTAAATTAAAATTGTTGATGTCGGGCCCTTGGCAGGCGAAGAACGAACAAGCGCCGACCCGGCCGGAACCGCATAAACCACCTGTACTTATTGAATCCTCCAGGCAGCTCCTGGACAACCGCTCCAGAACAGTAGCTCCTTGACAACCGCTCTAGGAAAGCAGCTCCAAGACGGCGGTGCCAGGACTCGTGCGGGCCGTGGGCCTCATCTGATAGGAAGGGGACAAGCAGAGAGAGGAAGAGCGAGTGGGAGAGAGAAATAAAGACGCAAGGGGCTCGCGTCTTATCGCTGCCCGGCGTCAGGGAGACGAATTACTTTGCTCACTCCAGCATTTGGGAGATGTAAGTGAAAGTGAGGAGGTGGACGTGGCGGCCCGTAGCCACGACCGTACCAAAGAATAAAAAGTTTGTTGCCATTAATTTCATTTCCCTCCGCACCCTGAAAACTCGACGACATCGACAAATTTCCAAATCAAATTGGCCCGAATCTCTTTGGGAAAAAGTATACGTTTTTTCTACAACTCTATAGCCTGAATTCGAGCCACCTCATACCGTTCGTCGTTTTTGCCTTTTTCGCAGAGTACCCAGACGAAGGGGCTCGAGTAGGCCTAAGAGCTCCAGCTGCTGCGGCGCGAGACAATGCCGCCTGAATTCACTTCCTTTTTATTAAAAGTGCGACAATATGAGTGTGAGAAACTCATCGCTGCGGAAGCGGACTGGGGGAGAAAGGGGCCAGAGAGAGAGGGGGGGGCGAGGGGAGCAGGACGAAGAAATGTGCGCTGAGAGCGGACGGGCAGCAGGGGCATCCCCATGTGCGGGCGAAAAAAAACTTGATAGAAAACGGAGGCGGGGTCGGAAAGTGGATTCACGTGACACTCTGTATCAGACGTGTAGGGAAGGAGGGTACCATATTGAAAACCGTCCAAGAACCAGGTAACTAAAATGATAAAGAAAAGAAAGCACATTTCCTTTCCTTCTCAGTACCTTAATCTTCGCTGCGCGGTGTCCTATCTCGCGCTATATCGCGCAGCGCCGGCGTCTCGTGAGGAGAGAGGTTGGGGAGAGGGGGGAGAGAAGACGTGAGGGGAGAGCGGGGAGAAGGGGAGGACACGTGAGTGGAGGAAGTTTGCGGCGCGGCCAAGAAAGGGGAAGGGGGTGGACGGGGAGGGCATAAAAGGGGCATTCGCCGGCATTCGCACATCGTTGGAATTTAAGGTAGTTGGGCCGCACTTCCTCAACTCCCATCCGAGGATAACGCCCGGATTGTTTTTTGTTATCCTGGCCTGGAGGCCGTGCCCACCGCCATACCCTGCCCGGAGCGAGTGCGACCTGAATCTCAGCCGAGCGGGGCGCAGCGAGCGCCAAACTGCGGCCGGCCTCTCAGGCGCTTCTATTTCAGCGGCCATCGTCCCCAATGACCACGGGACGCTGTAAGACTACCGAAAAGAGCGCAGCACATGCGTCACGGAAAAACGGAGCGGACAGAAGTGAAGTGGAAATCCACAGCCATCCCCTGCAAACGTATGTATATACTTACATATACTTATTTATATATTTACATAGCTACTTTATACACTTATTTACATACTTACATGCATACTTTACACATACTCATTAACATGCTCACAGAGATACTTTCAACACTTATTTACATACAAAAACACATTTTTACCTGAAAAAGCAAAAGAAATAATCGAAAAACAAGACACAATGTTTGACTGCGTCTTTACTGGCGCCCTTGACACGCCGACAGTCAGACGGGCGGTATTCTTTATTTAGCCAATGCCAAGGGCGGGGAGGGGCGCACTGAGAGGGTAATCGCACGAAGGGCTGCTGCTGCTCCGCCGCCCTCCAGCCTGGAGGCTCCAGGACCTGGCCCCACTGCACGCCGCAGGTGCCATGTGATTGTCAGACGGCGCCGAGCCGCCCCGCCCCGTCCACTCATTCACAATTGATATGGTGGTAGCCTTGAGGGACGCCCGGAGGGGACGGCCGGCCCACGCGGGGAGGCGTCAAGGCCCCTGCTCCAGCTTCCGCTGCTGGCTCTCTTTCATTCTTCCAAGCTCGATCTCTGCGGCTCTCGCCTCTCACTCTCTCCCTCCCCGCACGTTGACAATAGTTTCGTCAAGGAGAACTAACGTCAATTATATGCGTTGCTTTCTCAATGATACTTTAATTACATTTTCCCTACACTCTCAAAGATTTCATGATTCCTCCCCTCAAAAATTTAAGTGAAACGGAAAAGATTTTATTTGAGGGTGCGCAACTTTACTTCCCCTGCTGCCAGCAAGTCCCACCCCGCACAACCAGTTGGCGGGACATGGCGTCGGTGCAGCGTAGGGCGTGGTGCAGCGCAGGGCGGGTGGGGCTCAGTGCTTGGCTCGCGGCCCCTGGCTGGAAATCTCCACACCTGAAGCGCTGCCACCGCCGCGCCTCCGCCGCGCGGCCCACACCGCGGGGTCCCCGGAGGAGGCCGCGGAGCTGAATAAGGATGCACCGGGATGCGCTCCGGCCAATCTGGAGTCATGCATAATGCATGGCGCCTGCCCTCCCACCGACACTGACAAAAAAGGTAAACAAATAAGTTAGCACGTTTGGGGACGTTTGAAAACACAACACCTGTGACTATACGTTAGATAAATCCCACAGGGACATAACGCATATGAACTACAGTTTTAATGGTAGATTTAATTGCACGTAAGTACTTACGTCCTGGGAGGAATCTAGTGAAGAAGCTCATCACAACAATTGTAGCAAAGGAGTGAATTCTGCATACAATGCTATCTGAGCGTGTCCGCATCAACAGTTAGTTCCATTTTGCCTCTCGACTTTGAAACTTGACGCACCATCCCCCTGTTATACGCCTTTGGGGTGTAAGTCTGCCGGGGTTGAGCCCGGCCCAGCCCGGCCCGGCGCGCACACTCGCACGGACACGGGCCCCCTGGGACCCGCCACTGCGCTGCCGACACGGGGGACGCGTCAAGGACAAGCTGCTTGTAATTAAATTTTATCGCATCAAAACTGTTCTGCCACCCTCGCGTCCTCGCACCGGGATGATCGCGCTCATTGTTATGTGAGTCGCCGCGTCGCTGGCAACTCAAACTCACACATAAAACAGCAACATGGCAACCACGCGCAAGATCCCAACGACGCAAATTCGTTTCTCTTTTCTTTTTTGTGGACAGGGGTGCACGGTCGACTCCTACATACACGAGCTTGTACACACACCTACACAGAGGGGGCTGCTCACACACAGAGGCGACGTGCATGTATGGACGAATGCAATATGTATAGAGTTATCCAAGGAGCATAGGCAGGGGTGACCAGAGGCAGTTCACGTCGGTTCACGTCCCCAAGAGAGGGCGTCCAGTACACAGCAACCTGATGAAGCATTCAAATAAACAAGGGGGGGGGGGGCAGGGGAGGAAAGCAATGCAATCCTCGCCAAATCTAGAATTTACGCGAACGTTCAAACCACGATACACACAATTCACAAAGTCCCACTACTAGTCAGTAAACAAATCCGTGCTTCTGCCTAAATTTATATCAGTAGTCGAAGTGTGTGTGTGCGTGTGTTTATGAGGTAAAGTGGGGGCGGGGGGGGGGTTGCAATGGATCGCTAAACAGTCGGTTCAATGAGTCGTATTAATGCGATGGCGCCGCTGCTCCCCTAAAAAGGGATGTGATGTGATAACATTACACGAAAAGACACGCAGGAGCCGCAGCCCGTTTAGAACCGCCCCCCCCTTTTTTTCTCCTCTCCAGTTTTTTGCATCGTTTTTGCAAGCTACATTTACTACGATTGCTTTCGAAAACCTACCGTACGTGAAGGCTATACGGCAGTGTCGTCTCTAGACAAGTCCCACGCGTACAAACAAGGTAGTATACGCGCATGGCGTGTCAGTCGCTAAGCGTTTGCGGCGCGCGCGCGCACGCGCACACCGCCCACGCCCCGCCCCACCCTGATGGTCGCGTGGCTCGGCCGAATCATTCCCGTTTACGGCAGTGTGTCGAGGTGTGATTCTGGACATTGCCAGGCCTGGGCATGGCCGCGGCCGCTCGCCTGGCCGAGGCCATTACGCCGAGGGACATCGCGCGGCAGGAAAAGGGGCAGTGCAGGCTCGCGGGGTGGGGCGAGGCGGGGCGAGGCGGGGCGAGGCGGGGCGAGGCGGGGCGAGGCGGGGCGAGGCGGGGCGAGCAACAGGAACAGCAGAGCAGCGGCGCTTCAATCGACGACTAGGCAAAAAAAGTCGCCATACACACGTTTTATTTTAAAGAGATAAAAATAAATTTTTCGTAGGTTGTTTTTGTCGCACCCACCGCGATAGGACGCAGCAGGGCGCTCTCGGCTCCGTGATTGATTTAGGATGTCATTTCCGCCCGGCAGAAATGAGTATTAAGTTTCTCATAAAGAGATTAACGGGGCATGTTTCGCCAGATGATGATGGCCTTGGGGCGCAGCCGGGGCGGGGCGGCCCCCCTCCTGGACACATGCAGGGCGTTCGCTCCATCATCATCAGCGGGGCGGGGTGTGGCGGGCGAAGGCGCGCTCTCCAGGAAATGGCGCCGCACCCAGTCCAGTCTGGTCCAGGGCCAGAGAAGCCAGACCCGATCAGCTGACTACATCCTCTCAGCCCTCCACCTATAGATCTCTCCCGGTCCGTTGCCGGCGGCGCCAGAGAGCGGGGAGAAGAACGCGGAGTAACCATCGCAGTGTTTGCCTTTGTTTTCATTACTCTTGTTGTTCTTGCGGTGGGGTGGTTTATTTTATTGTTCCGCTGCACCGCGCCCGCGGGCCCCACCCCAGCCCATACCCCGGCCCTCCCCCTTCGGCCGAGAGGGGGAGTGTACCTATATACCTACCAAGTTGAAGCCATTCTCCTTTACCTCGAGAGCAGCAGGGCGGACCGCGCTGTGAGTGTGCGTGCGTGCACAAAATGCGAGGGATGTGGTCGCCTCTCCTCGGGCTTAATTCTTAAATTCTGAAAGGCCGTGTCCAGTTACGATCATTTACATTGACAGGCACAGGAGACGCGAAAGCCGAAAGACGTGTATATACTTTCATTTATTTTCCAGTAAAAAAAATTAATATATTTTCCCCACTTCTTTTGGCCTTGGCCTTGCGACAGTAAAGAAAAACACACTCACGCACACACACACACAAGGTGAGTAGCTCATTTGGAGGACACCCCCGCGCACCCTTCGCCCCGTTACGACAGTCGGCTCGGCTCGGCTCGGCTGGCGCGGTGCTTGCATGTTTACGGCCCGGGCAGTAAAGCCGCCCGGCCGAGATCAAGCGGACATAAACATAACTCAGGTGCAATTGTTTATATTCTCGCTCATTAAGTGTCGCTCGCTGCGTGTGTACGCGCGCGGGCAGCGCAGCCAGCCCGCCGCGCCGCGCCCCTGTACGCGTTCGGCGGTTGAGTTAATTTACGGAACGTCATGAGGCCGGTGGGAAAGAGTACGGACGGGTCAAATACAGATGAGTAGGGGATTAGAAGTTACGGACATAAGGACAAGTGTGTGTGTGTGTTGTGGATATGAATAAAAGGATGGATGGGATGGATGGATGGATGGATGGATGGATGGAAGGTTCGATAAAATTCGATGGGCAGGTGGATGGATGGAAAGGTGGATGGACGGTAAGGTGGATGGCTGGAGAGCCGTCTGCAAGCCTACTCATGAAGTGCATCTCACCACCCTTTACCCTGATGAAGCTGCCCCCTCCACCCTCCCTCCTCTCCACCCCCTGGGTCTGCTCGCCATATCCTGGACAAGTGCCAGCAGGACCCTTTGGGCCCGTATAAGACCCGTCTGTGCGGTCCGAACCCAGGAGAGGCTGGTCTGGCCGGCCGTACCCAAGGGATGGGAGGGGTAGGCGAGGGGGGTATTAGCTCTGGGGGAAGACCTTAGGAAATGAAGAGGGCGCAGGGGTGAAGGCACTACGGTCCACAGCCATATGCTGCGAACAATAATGCTCATATTCTTTGTGATATTTTTAGTTTTTGTACCGGCTCAAGAATAGTCGACCACACTGATACCTAAAGTGCTGATGCTGAATCCTTGAACTGTTCAAGTGTTTCACTAGGAGTTGCACACTTTAAAGTGTCGATGGGTAGAACACTTTCATCGTCGGTGCGAGCCGAGACGGTGTCTCACCGCCATACTGGCGGCGCTCCCACATCCAGGAGGAGGCACAGAAAGTACGTCGCGGACGCGGGCCCCGACACGGCACCGCATGGCCGGCGCCTTGGTCCTGCCTCGCCTCACCCGGCACGCGTGTGGACTTAGCGCGGAGGGCAATAGAAGGCCCGGGGATTACGGAGAGGGCGTGGCGCAGCGGCCTGGGGCAGGGCGGGGCGGGCGGCTAAAGGGGCCCAACGGCTCAAGTTGTCGACCCGAGACTTTGCCCGCAGGTGGACGGACGTCTGCGGCATGCTGATGGCGCAATTACAGAAGAGAGAGGGGGAGAGAGGAACGGAGAGGGCGGCAGAGAGATGGGGCGGTGCGGCGGCGGGGGGATAGACAATGATAGGGGAGTCTCAGGAGGTGAAAGGTTTCTTAGAGCAGCAGGAGCACCAGCAGGACAGACGAGGACGGGACAAATGTCCGGGGACATTGGCCGCCAAGCTCCGCCCCGCCTCGCCCTGGCGGCCCTAGCCGGGCTCCACACGGCACCACGTCTCCTCCCCTTCAAAGTCGCAGTCAGGGATTTACTGCGGACGAGATGGGAATAATGCTGGCCAGCCCGGAGGAGCCGGCGGACGCGACTTCCAGCACCGCCACACCAGGCCGGGGCTTTTGCCAACAACGCCACACTTTTACTACACTTTTCGCCTGTTTTGTTTCCATCTGCAGCAGCCACCAATTACCCCTCACAGGCCCCACGGCGCAGACCCCGCACCACCGCCCTCTCACCGCCGACTGTTTTTGCGTCACTGAAAGTGATTGCATTTCTCATATACACCTGGGATGATTAAGAGAGTCAACATCAGGGTACCAGGAGGGGGGAGGGGAGGGAGAGGATGGAGTCGCGAACAAGGACTTAGTGTGGGGGAGGTAGAGTGGGAGTGTGTGCGTGAGAGGTAAGGGGGATGGAGGAGAGAGAGAGAGGTGGCGCTTCCCAATTAAAACGTGCTCCTGGCGCTCAGCTATTACGGAGCAATAACGGGGTGAGCCTCGCCCCGCCCCGCCACGCCGCGGGGACACCGGCCTTATCTCACCTCCGCCGCGCGCGGCCGCGTGTGGCTGTGGAGGGGGAGGCGAACATACGGAGCTAACTCACTTGGAAATCATTATATTTGAGAGATAACAGTGTACGTTGGCCCGCGCGCTTGTAACAACATCTACTCCCCCCTTCACTGCTCCAGCTCTCTCTCTCTCCTTCCCCTCCTCCACTCGACAATCCCTTCCTTCTCCCCTCCTCCTCCCTCCGCCAAAAGTTAATGACCATCGGCGTCTCGCAGCCCTCCTGCGGCACGGCCTTGGCCGGCACACCACTCTCGGACGGTTGGGACCGGCCCCGCCCCACCCCGCCCCACCACGCCCCGCCACGCCCCACCACGCCACGAGCCGCAAGATGTACGCCCTCGTTCCACCTGAACACTGCGCTTTCAATTGCTTCCCGTGATTTCCTGCGCCGAGCGCCGAACGCGGAGGAGGAGAGGCGGAGCAGGCAGCGCGCCGTGCAGAGAAGGGGAGGGAAAGAAAGCACCACCGGGGCATTGGCGGGCAGCGGCAGCAGTCCTAACAGAGTACCGCTGGAGGTGTATGGTAACAACTCGCGCGAGTAGTAGTTGGTGGGGAGTTATCCGAGGGTAAGACTGCGAAGGGAATCCGTAAATAAAGCACGCGGCTAAAGGAGGGTAATCCAGCGGTAATCCGGGGGTAATCTGGGGGTAGTCCGGGGGTAATCCGGAGGTAATCCGGAGGTAATCCGGAAGTAATCGAAGGGTAGTCCGGGTAATGCAATTCACGGGTAATAGGAGTGATCTGAGAAAACTGGGGTCATCTTGTTGTAGTACCAACACGAGATCTGAGAATCGGTTCGACCCTCTAGCACACCGGCAAAACCATGTCGCGGGCATACGCCCTTCCTGACTGTGAGAGGCAACGGGCGGCCCGCGGCCCGGCGCTAAAGGGGCCAGCAGCCCATCATCGGCGAGGGAGGCGGGGGGCGAGGCCACCGACGGCTCTGACTTTCGCCGCGTGTAACGGCGGCGGCAGCGCAAGTCCGCCACCCGGGCGCGGGAGATGCGTGGATCACGAAAGGCTCTGGGGGGGATCATCTCGTCCAGAGGATTCAGTCGCTGCAAACTCGCGAGATTAATAGCATCATTAGGACGTCATGAGCGGCGCCAGGCGCCACAGCAGCGGGGGGCCTCTGCCTCCCCCCAAAGGCAAGCCCCCCAGCCCCACCCCTCATTTCTCAAAATCCATGCCGCCGGCGCGCCTGTGTATACTGTCCAGAGTTCGTGCTCCGAGGGCGGGGCCGCCGGGGATCAAATGATCACTCCAAAGTGGCACGTCCACTGCCGATCCTCCAGGCCGGGCCGCGCGGAGCGGACAGCCGAGCGCAAAAACAGAGCAGGGCTCCCGCGAACTGAAACTCGTCACCAGCAGCCCGCTGTTGCGGCTCGAGGACCCGAGCGCTGCTCAAGTGACAAAAGTAATAATTACAGAGCACGATCCTTTTATTTAATTTATAGGCAAAGAGGTGAGGGAAGCGGGGAAGGGCAGACAAATAGGGCGCAGCGCAGAGCGGGGGACGGGAGGAGGCGTGGCGAACACGGGCGCTGAGCACAACGCTGGCGTTTTTACCTGCAGCTCAGCTTGAATTAACAAATTGCCAGATTAGCGGCGTGGCGTGGCGCTGCGTGGCGTGTGGGAATGATCTTGATTAGGCGTGACATACGACGCGCCCGCACTACCCCCGGGCGGTGGAGGCGGCGGCGGCGGGCCGGGCCTCAGATGGATGTCGACGTCAACCTGGGACACGTGTCGACTCCCCCCCGACCACGACGGGGTGGGGCGCGGTGGCGGGGCGGAGCCGGCCGCACGGCGGCTGCTGGCCACGACTTTGGTTAATCACCGTGCAAATGAACCAACACGCGCAGCAGCAGCGGGGCGGGGCGGGGCGAGCGGGAGACCGGTGGCTACGACGAGAGTAGTGGAGGCTGGAGGAGAGAGAGACCCAGCCAAACATTGGTCTCGAAATTGAGCCGGCAGAGGGGGGAAGTGGGAGACTGTAGAAGAGCGCGAGTAAGTGTGAGAGCAAGAGAGAGGGATGAGGGCAGAAAACGAGGGAGAGAGAGAGGCAGCGAAAGAGACAGGGGAACAGCAAGGTGCGAAAACAGAAGGCGCGTAGTAATGCGGGTCCAAACTTTTTCGATCACATCAGGAGATGGTTAGTGCAATGGGCAACGGGTGGCCGTTCCGACCGGGAGGCCTTCAAGGAGTCCCGCCGCCGCTGCTTCCGGCCGCCACAGCTGCCGCTGCTTCGCGCCCCTGACCGTTCGGCCAGACCGACCCGAACGACCAAGGAGAGCTCGAAAAACTTTAAATTAAGCAATTTCCTAGGGCAGCGGTAAATTTATTTGCCCCCGTTTCGACGCGGCGTGTCGGTGCGGCCAGAGGCAAGAGGGAAACGTGCGGGCGCGGACATCTCCTGGTGGGTAGGCAATGCGCACGCACTAGTGTCGAGCGGGCCGTCGTGCTGCCTACCTCGCAGGCTGAGCACGTCTCGGTCTAGGGACATTTTCCTTTCTGGTTCCTCTAGCTAAAATGGCCTGAGGTTTTGGTTGCCATTCAAGGGGAAACCGGCTCCAAAACAAAAATTCTAACACCGGAAGTCGAAGTTCAAGAATTTCGGCCTAACTTCAGCCGAAGTTCACTCGAGTTCGCTTTGTAAAATTCGATTGAAGTTATCTAATTCACCGGAGTTCACAAAATCAAACGACAAAGTTGCTTGGAAAGCACAATAAAAAGTCGAAGTTCTTAATAGTTCAAAGTAAACGTCGAAGTTCCCTGAAGTTTAAAAGAAATCGTAGAAGTTAACTGAAGTTCAAAGTAAATTGGCACATCTTTGAGGATGAACTTAGCGATTTGGAGTGTTTACTATTAACGAGTCCTCAGCTAACTCAAAGCAGATATCTACGGGCTTAATTACAAAGATTACGGAAAAAGAATTTTGCTTTGAAAACTCTAGATCAGGTCGAAGTTTAAGAACTTCGATAGCAGTTCAGCGAAGTTCCCGAAGTTCAGCAGGGTTCACGAAGTTCTCCGAAGTTCAAGCCTATATTCCCCCCTGATTGCATTCTTACCAAAAATAAGGTACTGTCTAAAAACGAACTCTGTGCATGTTGAGCGAAGCTTAGTTAATTGTAAAGCACCTGTTCGTGTTAACACTGCTGCAAAATATAAACGTGAGCGAACAGGGGAGAGGACAGACAGGCGCCACCGCCAGCGATATACGGAAGTGAAACCGCTCCCGGTCCGTGCCTAATCTCCGTGGAGCCGACTGACGAACCGCTAGCAAACAGAGAGACAAACGCGCGCGAGCAGGAATACGTAATTCGACGCCGGGGGCTGAGTGCGCGGCGGAGGGAGACGGACAGGCGAGACAGTCGCAAGCAGGACGAGAAACTGAAACCCGACCGCTAAAGCGACGCTCAATGCACGCAGGGCCGGTGGAGGCGCACGTCACACATCACGCATCGTAATTTCCGACGCTCGTTGTTCGAAACAAAATCGCCCTGAAAGTTATTTCTCAAATAGTCAAAAATTCGGTGCTTGCACAGTCACACACATCTTATGTGAATGGACTGGTCGGTCAATAATCAGGAAGTTCGGCGACAGCAACATAACAAATTAAAATTTCCGCCGGTATTTAAGCCCGGTTTTTCGTCATTCACATGCACAAGACCTGCTCGCCCCATTGACCATCATCATACAAGTAGTTGAGTGGGAGGCACGGGGGTGGGGGTAGTAATTAGGGTGTATCGCTCTAGGGACACGCAAATGGCCAGGGCCGGGCGGCACCTGGCCCATCAAAGGTGAGCAGTGGCGGCCGGCGGCCGGAGGGGGCAGGGGAGGGGGAGAGGGTGACTGATTGAAACGCAGCTTATCAATACGCGCGGCCATCAGACCAGCAGCAGGGTCACAGGAGGACACGGCGGCAGAGGAAGAGCGGGATCACTGCGGAAAAACATAGCTCAACAGTCGCCAAATACAACCCCCTCTCGAAAGTA
>NW_026267159.1:435546-437842 GCF_000697945.3 Frankliniella occidentalis | reverse complement strand
CCTTCCCCTTCATGGCATGGATAAGCCTATACCGACGGGTGTACTTTTAAAAAAAATGTACTCCATTCCTCACTTCCGATGAAGAGGGGCGGGGCTTTCAGTTTCAGCCCGCCCGCACCCCCGCGGGTGTGCTGTGTCCGCGCGCGCCCTTCAACTTTCATTCGATAGGTTAATTAAATATTTTGTACTTACCAACATCGCGTCCGCACGGGGCGAGTCTGAAAGTGGGGCGCATGCCATCGGAAATCCGCAGGTTATTTCTCTGTGGAAAAAAAAATAGAGCAATTAAACACTGATCGGAATGCAAAGGTTGCTTCTCTTTTTTTTAAGCGCTTCAAAGCCTTGCCGCGACTTTACGTTCCGAAAACCGACCGTGTACACGCTCTGTAACTTCGAACCTGATCCCCAATCCCCCCCCCCCTCCTTCCACCAACCCCTACCGCCAAGCAGGCTGAATAGGATCCCGGCGACTCGGCCCCAGCCGCCAACGTGTACAATCCTAAAGTCGGTCTAATTTTCTCAACACGAATCCGTGTCGACTTGCGACCGCCTCGATCCACCCCTCGCCTTTCTTTCGCCTCACACAAAATGAACAAGTTTTGCTCCCCGCCCGACGGACGGCCTGGTGTTGGTTGGAGGCGCGATGACCTCAGCAGGCGTCGGCCTGCGGCGTCGCGTCGGCCTCGAACCGGGCGTCGGCCCCGGGCGTCGGCCCCGGGCGTCGGCAGTAGCAGCGGAGGCGCCGCCGAGTGGGGGAAGAGCAGCATCTGGACGGACGGCCCCTGCCCTCCCCCATGGGCCCCAGAGTTTCACCGATATCTCCGACATTACTCGAACAGCAGAGAAAAACGGGGAGTCAACACATGGCCGCGGACCAGGCTGGGTCGGAGCCGGCGACAAAGTGGTGAAAGTTGGCCGACGTGCTCTGCTGCCCACTTCCCTGCAAAAAAAGAGGGGGATGGGGGGCTGAGAAAGGCAAAAAGAGGGGACAGACACCCCCCGCTTCTGATCGCATTGCCGCCGTGCTGCAGATCGGGCGAATCTTATAGAGGGATAGGGATACATTCCAAAGGAAGGATAATGAGTAAGACTCGTCCGGACAGAAAATAAAAAAAAGGAAGAATATCTTCTTGGCAGACTTAAGGGAGAGTTGACCCGGCGAGGGCGGTGCGGCGCCGCTCCCCAGGCGCGCCCTGCCCCCCAGTCAGCCCCCTCCCGCTTAGGCGGCCCTCCTGATCCATCTATCAGGAGATGAAAAGGAAAGTGAGACGATTCTTAATTCTTTCGAGGGAATATAGCGGGGCGGGGCACGAGCCGGCGGAGTGAAAAGTTGGGGAGTGCGCAACACACGCGCAGCTTTGCGAGCCCCGCCCCCCGCCCGCCCCCCGCCGCGCCGTCGCTTTTCTTTGCCCGGTTTTGTCCCATCTGTCAAGAAGCTTTTCCCCCGGAGCCGGCCGGGCAAGGGCGCGCGCCGGCGGTGGGCCGCGTTGCATTTCAAAGGAATTTGCGTGCCGGGACATATTTATCACGTAAGGCAGCGAAACTTGTGTCGCGCGCGAGCCGTCCGGGGCCGCGCTTTGTACCTGACGGCGTGAGTGAAAAGTTGCGCCCTCCGCGGCTGATGCCGAAACATTATTCAGCCCTCCTCGTCTTCTTCGGAAGAAAGAGAGGAAATAAAGAGGGGAAAAAAAGATTTGTTTCTTTCCGTGCAGCGGCAGGCTTTTGCTACTACAAGGCCCTTAATTTTGTAAATTTTTGAAAGTGCAGAGCAGACTCGGTCGCGCGGTTGGGACGTGGCCGGGCGGTGTGGCTGTACGGCGGCAAGGGTGAGAGCAGGAGAGTGGCTTTAATTCAATGTCGTCATCGGAAAAGGCACGACCTCAGGCGTGACCATCTAGAAAGCATACAGTTCAAGGTTCCGTTTGGCTGATCGGCCAGGTCTTTACATCAAAACTTAATACGTTCTTAAATTTGTAAAAATATGTTGTTACTGTTCTTACTACTCACCTTTTCCAAAAGCCTTAAATTTTTAAAGGAAACAAAACACGCAATTATCCTCCTCGCGAGCGTTGGAATCAATCGGCGCGGAGCATAGCTGGCCTGGCAGAGAGGGGGGGGATCCCGATAAGTGTGTATGGACGGACAGAATAGCATTCGCTCGCCTCGGCCTCCGACCCATTCTCTGTCGGTGAGCGGCTCATTCCACGGCCGCGCTGATCTCAAGCGGCTCTGGGCCCGCCCACATTAATCATCGCCGAAATGGACTCGTTCAGGTTCAGAACGAGGCGGGGTGGGG
>NW_026267159.1:428452-435496 GCF_000697945.3 Frankliniella occidentalis | reverse complement strand
AAAAAATGATTTTGCGGGCACTTCTATAAATGACGTAATTTTCCCACGGAATATCCTGATGACACGTTACATGATTTGTAAAGACGAGTCTCTCTTAGCTTAAGCCTAGGAAATTGAATAGGTTCTGGTGTTCTTGTGTAGGCCATACATAATAATTCATATGCTTACAAAATCCAATGTAAAATTGCAAGTCATAAACATGTTGTTGGACTTACGAATTAGATTTTCGCTTAACCTTCACCATCACCGGGGACAGCAAATAATCAAAAATAAAGAGGCTCAACAAAATTACGTGTATAAAGAGACTGGAGGGAGGGGGAGGTTAAGGGAGGTGGGCATCAAATTTATAGTAAGTACATTCGACCTTTTTGGTCCATGCCATGCCATCGGCCGGCGGCACAGGTAATCTGCGGGGGCCAGCAACTCCCCCGACCTCACTCCCACATCACAGCGAAAGAACCTTGTCGTTTTTGTTCACCCGACCAGAATGTACCCCCAGTAAGGCCCCAGCAAGCGATCATGCGTCATCAGATGAAGATCGTTTTTAATGCGGCAATGCACGTTTCGTTAAAGTGCGCTTCAAAGGTACATTTCTGGCGCATTTAATGCGCTTAATGAACATTGCGCTAGGTACCATTGAGGATAGAAACTTGTTCTACCTAACACGGTTGGTGCTTGCTATTCAAATCTTTAAATTGTTCACTGTACATAAGGATTATCAGCAGTGAGAACGCATTCTTTAGTTCGGCACAGGTTCGGCGCACAGGTCAGTAAGCAATACAGAGTGCTTTTGCAGACTTCCAGCCAATTGCTTTGTCGGCTCATCGGCCCCGCCAGCGTTGTGCTCTCGCCGGTAAAGCAAAGTGTTTCCATCACTTTGTTTGCCAAAATTCCTTTTTTTGTAAATTGCTGAAAGGAGAGTATGCGCTGCTGGTTGATATCGAGTTCCGACAGAAGGTAACTAGATTGTGCGGCATTTTAACCCGCCGGACCCAGGGGCAGGCAAGAGGCGAGGGGGCACTGCCACTGCTGGGATCCAGACAAGGCGAGCTGGACGCGGGCCAAGCTAGCGCGATGGGTCTCATCTGAGCCTCTGAGCGCGGTTGCTTTTGGTATCTCCACTTTAAAAAAAATGCATATATTGAGTAAATCTCGACAAGGTATTCATTTCCCCGAACTAGGTGCTTGGGGTTCTTACGTGCATTAATACAAGGAGTAGAAAAACACGTTCTAAAATGGTACAGTTTATATATTCCCGTAAACTTTCCTCGCGCTAATAATACGGTCTCACTTACATGTACACGCCTGCTTGCGTCTCATGTAGAACAAGCTACGCGGGCTGCGAGCGAGTCATGCGAACCTTACTGAGCGGCTGCCCCCGGGGGTACATCACCTGTCTCTCTCGCTCGCACGCGAGAATGACAAGGAGGCCGGGGTGGAGGGGGTTGCGCGCCCGTCTGTAGTTCGGACTCGCTACAACTCTTCCTTGACGGCGAGAGGCGAGAGAGGTCTATTACCTCGTTACGTCTTACCAGCTTGACATTAAGCAGATAGATAGTGAAGGCACGGAAAACATCGGAACACAGTTGAGTTTTACCCCTTAAAAATGGAAATGTATATTATTTTTTTAACCGGGGGAGAAGATTCACTACACTCCGCTCTCTCCATTTCCACCCCCTTCCGCCCCCACTTGCCTCGAGAAATCCTCCCCCCTCTCAACCCTCCACGTTTCCCTAAGCCCCACAACGCAGGCAAACCAGGTTGGCCTAAGGGAGCAGTTAAAACTTTAGGGGATGTTTGGCTGTGTTGCGCTGCGGTTGTACGAAGCAAGCACAGATCCAGGCGCAGAGAGTAGCAATGCATGTTGTACGCCATACCTGAGCGCTGCTGTCACGGCCCGCCCGGGTGGTGGGGAGGTGCCCCAACTGGGCGCGCTGTGGAGAACACGTGTAGCTCCTCTGGGATCACAAATTTCGTCTGAAAGGTAAAGAACGAAAGTTGAATAAATTCAATTGGGTGTATGTCAACACTTAAAAATTACAACAGTAAAAAACTGGACTGGTAATTTTGAAAACAGAGTAATCCTGTAGGTTGCACGTTACTTTATTCTGGAGGAAAGACGTTCTTTTCAAACAACAAGTCTATCCCTCAAATACCAGTCGAACAGATTTTGACCGTAGTATGGAAGTACAGGACAATATGTAAGTACAAATTCTGTTTCTGGGTACAGAAGTTTTAACAGTGAACTGTTTCCAGTGGGAGGAGTTCGACTCGACAGCGCCATCACCCGACGTCCGGTGGAACTCTGTTCGACAACCTAAGTTCCCGATCAGGGCCATCCCTCGGCGAGCGTTGGTACTCCGTTTCCGTCAAGCCTAAATGTTGAGATGAAAAGTCTAGATTACTTTTGGTAGTTTTAATTGCATTGCTTTTTCTTCTGTTGTTAGACATGCAACATGCTCTTAAATTTAAACACATCGTGAACAAGAAAAAGTAGTTTAATTTTCAAATTAAATAGTCCTGAGCCAGACAAATAACAAATCAAAACAATAACAGAACGGAGCTACGAGCTACATGTACGCTAGACTGTACCCTTTTTCCCATCGACCCCCGTAATGCCTTTTAAAGGGTATTAAATTATAATGCCACATTGGCAAGGCAGATTACAAACAAACACGTCTGAAAGGATCAAATTTAGCATTTTGGATAGTTTTAATGCCTTCCTGGGGAGGCTCAACTTTAATACCATTGCAAAGGGATTCAAATCCTTTCGGTCCTACTTTTGTATTTTCAGTGTACCTTATCTCGTGAACCAAGAGGTAGAGGATAGTGAAAGAGATGTAGCTAAATCGAAACCGAGCGCCCAAAGACCATATAGTCCGAGCGGTTGCCTGCTGGTTCTTCATCCTATACCGACACGAGCCCGTCACGGTCGTCACGGTCCGTCACGCGCGTTCTCTGAAATCCCCTTTCCGGGAGCTTTTTCTTTGTGGCTCGCCTTCCCCGTCCACCACCCTCTCCCGGCAGCTTTAATTACCAGCTCCGCCTGGAAATGCAAAATGGAAACGAACAAAGGGCAACGCGACGCGACACACGGGCCGTGACAGAGAGGGACAATAACAGACAACAGACCGGGACAAAAGACGGGGTGAGAGAGAGAGAGAGAGAGAGAGAGTGAGAGAGAGAGTGAGTGAGTGAGTGAGAGAGAGAGAGCACGCGCGCGAGGGAGGGTGGATGGGATGTCCAGCTCGTCACGCAATCCGCTTCCTGGTGACAGCGCGCTCGCTCGTGGTGCTTGGGTCCGTCGGCCCGGGCCTACCAGAGACTCGTCCGTTCTGCAAATTAAAAGCGTTGGCAAGCCGCCCCCTCACTGCCCCCGCCTCCCACCGACCCCCGCCTCGCAAAAAAAAACAAAGAAACAAAACACCAACAGTTGTCCAGCTCCGAAATGTATTCAAAATTCTTACGACATTAAAATGACTGGAATGAGCGCTCCCCCCCGGGGAGCCACCTACGCCCCTCACCCTCGCTCCAGCTGGTGCCCTTCCAGCGGCCCCCCGCCCAGCCACGGACCGCGCGCTCAGCCAGGCG
This sequence comes from Frankliniella occidentalis, assembly GCF_000697945.3. Taxonomy (NCBI): domain Eukaryota; kingdom Metazoa; phylum Arthropoda; class Insecta; order Thysanoptera; family Thripidae; genus Frankliniella; species Frankliniella occidentalis. The sequence continues at coordinate 431,905 of NW_026267159.1, read as the reverse complement.
CGTCGCACCCTCTCAGACACCGGAAGGCAGCACCCCCGGGGGGCCGCGCCGGCCGGGCCGCGTCCGCAGCGCTGCACTCCGGCGCTCCTCGCGGGCGCCGCGTTCGGGCCGCGCGCCCTGGCACTCCGGAGGCGTCCCCAGCGCCCCGCACCCCCAACCCCTCGCCCCCGGCAATGGACGTTTTTCCTGCCCCGCGGCAGTCTCGTCAACATTTCCGCCCTCCACATGTTACATGGGCGTCGGGCATCCGACAGCACCAGTTTGACGGGGAAGGGGAGGGGGAGGGATGGGAAAGGGGCGGGAAGGTCGTCTGTTGCGGCCCTGCCGGCCAGGATAGGTTCAACACCCGAGGTTGGCCAAGCCAGACAAACTCCTGTTGAGGGATTCAGCGACGACGTAAACTTAATTGCGATCTCTGAAGCAGGTTATTAGTTCTGTCACAGTCACACACGCGCACACACGCATAGAGCAAGATTCGCGTCACTTATTTCACTTACCACCATTCGAGTTGCTTTTACTTCTTGTTTTTTATTTATTTTCCCGACACAATATAGTAGACGAAAGTCACACACACTTGAACTTGTGGACACACACGACGGCCGTCCCAAATTCAAATTAATGCCCTTGTCCTTGTGGTATACCGGCGGTAGTGTAGTGGTGTGGGGTCTCACGTGTGAATGTGTGTGTGTGAGAGGGGAGGGGGTGGCTAGTGGGGGAGGGTGCTTAGTTTCGCACAGGCGTTTCAATTAAGCGGCGCGTTTCCTCACCTCGGCTCCCGCCGCTCCCGCCCGCTCCCGCTGCGCTGCTTTACATACGAGGGTCAGCTTCCCCCCAGACACGGAACAGACCCCCGGGTAGCCGGCCGCTGCCTCGGGGGAGCCGCGCGCCGGGCCGGACCGGACCCCGGCAGAAGCGCCACTGGGTTGTTGCCGGTCCATGAATTTTAAGCTTCCACGACGGGACGCGGGGCGGCGGTGGTGGGGAGAGTGGGGCGGGTATACGACTGCCCAGTCCGGCAGTGACGTGCTAAACAACCCGCTCCAAGGGCAGACCAGGCACCGAGAGAGAGAGAGAGAGAGAGAGAGAGAGAGAGAGAGAGAGAGAGAGAGAAGAAGAAGAAGAAGAAGAAGAAGAAGAAGAAGAAGAAGAAGAAGAAGAGAGGAATGGGGCGCCCCAGATCTGGGCACGCGGCTTCAAAACAAAAGGCTTGGGGATTATCACCACTTACTTCCTCCATCCATAAATGCGGGTTCGAGAGCTTGCTATAGTGGGTACGTCTTTCCAAATGCTTTGAAATAATTTCGAGGATGGGATATTATGTTTGTTACGCGGAAACATTGATATATCGTGCTGAGATGAGGCCCACTCTCTCTCTCTCCACTGCCGAGGAGCGGAGAGATACCGAAAGAAGAACGGGGGAGAGAGAAAGAGATGAAAGAAGGGAGAGAGAGAGAGGGGGGAGAGAGAGGGGGGAGAGAGAGAGAGAGAGAGAGAGAGAGAGAGAGAGAGGGGGGGAGAGAGAGAGAGAGAGAGAGAGAGAGAGAGAGAGAGAGGTGGAGGGACCGAGAGACAAAGTCGGAGAGGAGTTTGGAGATGAGATGAAGACGTGGGGGAGCGCTAACGGGACGGGGAGGGAAAGGTGTGCGTTTCCTAACAAAGCACGCGAGTCCCAGCGGGGCGGGGGGCCCACCCCCCTGGACCAGCCGGGGCTCGGCTCATCTCCTTAACTTTCATTGGCTTAGGAAAAGTTTGGCATCCCACCGCGGGCGCACCACCACCGCGCCCCCGCCCCGCCCATGGGCCGTGGGCCAGACGTGCTTGGTGGCCGCAGCACGGGGGGCTCGCGGCGGCCACCATGCCATGGGCCACATTAAGGGGGCACGAAGTGAATTGGTGAAGTACCCACCGGTACCGGCTACCCCTCCCTCGGCCTCGGCACACGGCCTGATACCACGTTAGCGACGTTAGCACTGTATGTTGGGATCATAAATTGTTCCGATGCGCACTTTCCTTTGCGGAATAATTTACCGGTGCCTAATAGCGTGAATGGTGGTGGCTCATGAGCCTCTTCCTCTCCTCCTCTCCTCCCCCTCTATTCATCTCTCTCTCTCTCTCATTCTGGGCCTTTACCTTTCAAGCCGGTCAAGCCTTTCTCTCTCACTCTCTCACTCTCCATCTGGCGACCAAGAGGGTGGTTAGTCTCCCCGTATTACCAATTCTAGGTTCCAGACTTAGTCTTAACAAACGCAGAGAGAATTTTCAATTTTGTTGAAGCAATGCGAAGCTAAAGAGTACAATCTGGGGTGTCCGGGAAGTGCACTGGTAAATAAACACTACAGTTTAACAACAGTTTGAAAGTGCTAGTTATTAACGATTTAAAACTTCTAACTTCGTATATTTTAAATTGTAGGGTAACACGAAAGCGAAAGTACAGTTTTAAACTGTTACTTTTAAGAACGACGTCGATTTTAAAAGTAATAGCTATAGGTTCTAATTACAGTGTGGGTGACTTAAGTGACCTGACCCAAGAATTCAGAAAACTGAGTTGAGCCATCTACTGGACACCTTATAATAGTTTCCAGGGTATAGCTAAAGTAAAGTCGATATTTAATTACGATTACAACAAACAGAGTGATTTTCAGAGGTGGTGAGGCGTCAGAGAAGGGAAGAGGTTTCACGACTCGCTCCCTTTTAGAAAGCAAAACAACAAGAAAAAGTACAGGATCAAAAAGGTAGAGGCTGCTGGAGAAGGGAAAAGTTTTTTTTTTTTTTTACTGAGTAGTCCGGTCCGTTGCTCACTGGGTCTTCCTCTTTTAATGACACGTTGCCCAACTTACTCCGCTTTGGGCGACCACCGCCGGCCGCTACGGCCCACCTCGGACCTCGGCCGGCGTAGTGTTGTGATTCCGGACAAGCCCAGCCCAGCCCCGCCCCGTTCGACTTCGGAAAGCCAACTCTGGAGCACCACCAACTTGGAACCGGACCAAATGTGCAACAGCGTGCCTAGCCATGTCCGACTGGACCAACAGCCGAGCCGAAAAAACAAAATAAAAGAATAAAACTCGGATGGGGAAAAAATATGTTGCAATGAGGAAAAGGGAAAAGTAAAACTAGCGCACAGAGTGACGTCCGTCTCATGCACCGGTCAGAAACAAAAGCAACAACTTTCATCCGACTTTATGGGAAGCTTCCGGTTCAGAGTGCAAAGGGGTACTCTACATGCAGGCCTCTTCCTAATCAGTCTGGATAGGCCGTTTTCATTGCCCCCCAGAAAAACATAATTAAAATAACTTTTTCCCAAGTACGGCAGCCGGCTGGGGGCTGTCTCACCCCCAGCCTTAATTCAATTTCCTGTTTTGACCGGCAGCTGACTACAAAGTGGCGCTATACATACAGCGTCACCCACTTATCCTCTTACACCCCCGCCTCCCTCTCACTTGCTCTCTCTCTCTC
>NW_026267159.1:419646-425032 GCF_000697945.3 Frankliniella occidentalis | reverse complement strand
AGAAAAACGGGGAGTCAACACATGGCCGCGGACCAGGCTGGGTCGGAGCCGGCGACAAAGTGGTGAAAGTTGGCCGACGTGCTCTGCTGCCCACTTCCCTGCAAAAAAAGAGGGGGATGGGGGGCTGAGAAAGGCAAAAAGAGGGGACAGACACCCCCCGCTTCTGATCGCATTGCCGCCGTGCTGCAGATCGGGCGAATCTTATAGAGGGATAGGGATACATTCCAAAGGAAGGATAATGAGTAAGACTCGTCCGGACAGAAAATAAAAAAAAGGAAGAATATCTTCTTGGCAGACTTAAGGGAGAGTTGACCCGGCGAGGGCGGTGCGGCGCCGCTCCCCAGGCGCGCCCTGCCCCCCAGTCAGCCCCCTCCCGCTTAGGCGGCCCTCCTGATCCATCTATCAGGAGATGAAAAGGAAAGTGAGACGATTCTTAATTCTTTCGAGGGAATATAGCGGGGCGGGGCACGAGCCGGCGGAGTGAAAAGTTGGGGAGTGCGCAACACACGCGCAGCTTTGCGAGCCCCGCCCCCCGCCCGCCCCCCGCCGCGCCGTCGCTTTTCTTTGCCCGGTTTTGTCCCATCTGTCAAGAAGCTTTTCCCCCGGAGCCGGCCGGGCAAGGGCGCGCGCCGGCGGTGGGCCGCGTTGCATTTCAAAGGAATTTGCGTGCCGGGACATATTTATCACGTAAGGCAGCGAAACTTGTGTCGCGCGCGAGCCGTCCGGGGCCGCGCTTTGTACCTGACGGCGTGAGTGAAAAGTTGCGCCCTCCGCGGCTGATGCCGAAACATTATTCAGCCCTCCTCGTCTTCTTCGGAAGAAAGAGAGGAAATAAAGAGGGGAAAAAAAGATTTGTTTCTTTCCGTGCAGCGGCAGGCTTTTGCTACTACAAGGCCCTTAATTTTGTAAATTTTTGAAAGTGCAGAGCAGACTCGGTCGCGCGGTTGGGACGTGGCCGGGCGGTGTGGCTGTACGGCGGCAAGGGTGAGAGCAGGAGAGTGGCTTTAATTCAATGTCGTCATCGGAAAAGGCACGACCTCAGGCGTGACCATCTAGAAAGCATACAGTTCAAGGTTCCGTTTGGCTGATCGGCCAGGTCTTTACATCAAAACTTAATACGTTCTTAAATTTGTAAAAATATGTTGTTACTGTTCTTACTACAACACCTTTTCCAAAAGCCTTAAATTTTGAAAGGAAACAAAACAAGCAATCATCCTCCTCGCGGGCGTTGGAATCAATCGGCGCGGAGCATAGCTGGCCTGGCAGAGAGGGGGGGGATCCCGATAAGTGTGTATGGACGGACAGAATAGCATTCGCCCGCCTCGGCCTCCGACCCATTCTCTGTCGGTGAGCGGCTCATTCCACGGCCGCGCTGATCTCAAGCGGCTCTGGGCCCGCCCACATTAATCATCGCCGAAATGGACTCGTTCAGGTTCAGAACGAGGCGGGGTGGGGTGGGGCGGGGCGGCCAGGCGCGGCGCCATCCGCGTGGATTGATGAAGTATTGTGAGGACGGGACAGAGAAAGTGAGAGGGCGGGGGGAGAGGGTGGGGTGCGACAAACTGCCGGCCGCCGGCCGCGCGAGCAGCTTCCCTTTGCAAAAGTTTAATTAGCAAAATTAGCGCCTTCGATCATTACTTGCGGGATCCAAGACAGCACAGCCGCGCCTTCCCTTCACTTTCGTCGCGCGCATCGTTCATTTTACTGCTCTCTTTCGATATTCATTTTCCTCGCACTGGCGGTGGCGGCAGCAGCCAGCAGACGGGTCGGGCCAATGTCGGCGAGCCGTGTCGCCGCGCGTACGCACCCCCGCCTAATCATCGGAGCAGAGCTCTCCGCAGGCGTGTTTGGGTACAGCGTAGCATGCGGCGTACACGGCCCGGCGCACGTGTCTGCTCGCCAGCGATACTCTTTAGCCCGAAACACACACGGCGGCCAGCCAAATGAGAAATAGATAGCGTGGCGCTGCGCGTGTCCTCCCGTGAGCCAGAGAGAGAGAGGGGGAGGGAGAAAGGGGGGGGGAGGCCTCATGTCGCGGGTCGCGACGGGAGAGAGAGAGGGGGAAAGGGGGCAAATGCTTTTAGTCCGACCCGAAGCGCTCTCTTGCTTTGGACCGGGTGGTTCCGGGGGGATGGGGGTATAGTCGAATGATGGCGCAGTCATATACGGTAGGTATGAGGACCACCAGGACTGGCTCGTCCCCCTCCCGCGGCTCGAGCCAGCTACAGGCTCGGCCCCTATGCCCGCGCTACTGTCCTGCCCGGCCCGGGTCGATGCCGCCCGACTGAAAGAGTACATATAACCTTAATCCAATATAAAGAGGCGGGCCTGGCTGCCTGGACCGTGCGCTGAGCCGTGCCCCCCCCCCCCTTCTCTCTCTCTCCCCGCTTCCCTCACACGCCCCGCCAACTTTATTTACGTACCTTCTTTATCACTGCAGCGCAATGAGAGCGGTAAAGCCCCTTTTACCTCGACGATGTACGGCCGAAAGCGCTTCCCAAATTGTATCGGCGTGTAACATTTAAAACTCAAAAATGCACCTATTTTTGTTTTTTAGTCAGTGCAAATGTTGAGTGCTAGGGCAGCGAAATCATTAACATCCAAATTTAGAGTAAGGTATCTTGCTCTCAGGAGAGCGAGATCAGCGAATGGAATTTTCCGCACTCTTGAAAGCAATTTTTCTCTCTAGGTCATAATAGTTAATAGCCTTGCGAATGAGGCTTACCACTCGCCATCTTATTCGCAAATTTACTACTTTGCAAGCAGCAGTTCCATCTAACTAGAAATCACGTGCCAATGCGAGAGACTCGCACAACAGAGAACACGCACTTCTAAGAACAATAAGTGCCCGATCCAAGCCCGCGTACAATTCGCAAACTTTTTCGCCGAAGCGCGCGCATGTGTGCCACAGCCAGCCTATTCATACTGGAGATAGAGCCCCAGTGTTGTGCCTCCGGTTTCGTTTTCGTCATCCAGCTTACGTATTGTTTGATTGTGTTGTTGTTTTATTGCTGCTGCCAGTCGGTGCAGTATGTGGCAGCTTTCTTTCATACGCGGTCGGATGGGCTCGCATGATTGCGTTTGCAGTCACTTATGTGTGGTTCTTTTTTTCGTGTGTGTATAGCTGCTTTGTTTGGGTTGGCCATATTGTTTCCCTCTGCCTGGGCGCTATCAGTCAATAAACAATTGTGGAGGGGCCTTCCTTTTTCCACTCGGCAAACCAATGTGACGCATTTTTGCACGGAAGAGGGGGGAGGGGGCACAAGTTCCATAAACAGACATACTTCAGGAGGCCGGCTGCTGCAGTATTGAAATTTAAGAATTAAAGCAAATGAAAGAAAGAGGAACGCCGCCTTGGTAATGGCTGCGCTCGAGGCCCTCTAGCGCCGCCATTGTGACAGCCCGCGGAATAGATGAGTCGCTTGATCCGTCCGAGTTAGGCCACTTAAACGCTTCACTGGGGGGATGCGATTAAAATGGAGCGGGCCCTGGAGGAGGGCACAGAACTCTCCGCGGCGCAGGGGAGAGAAAAATCGACGCCGATGATGACCTCGCCCCGCCCCCCCCCCTGTCCATTGCCACAAAGGAAGAGGGCGGACTCTTCTATGGAATAGGAGCGATCCTAGTTTGATAGGAGAAAGCATCCTTCCCAATCGAAGAGAACAAGGAGCGCAACTGCCTCCGCGGCATAAGCTGCCGGGGCGGGGAGGGAAGGGAGGGAATAGGTTGGCGGAGGGGGACGCGAGCCCTCACGAGGTGGATTTGATATTTACGTTTTGTAATGAGAGGCGGCTCGAATAGTAGGCAAAGGAAAAAAATTGACGACAAACAAAAAATATAATTCAAGTAGAGAAAGAAAGGCGGCATAATAACCTCCACAGCACAGACCTCCTTTTCGTCTCTTGTACTTTATCGTGCTTCACAATATTTTCATTTTTGAATGTGTGTGTAGGTGGTGTGCAATCGTTCAGCGCTCTGCGCGGTGTATAAGCCGGTCCAGAAAAATCATCAAAAAACAAAAACACTATAGAAATCTTTATTTTCAATACCAAACACTGCACATGTGTAAAAATACTAATATAAACGCTCATTGAGAGCTAAATACAAAAGAACATTACGAGATTTAAATTACACCCTGATTACTTAAATTATATCAGGCAGTATGCATAGGATATGTTAGATCGTGTGTGCTTGACATGTCGACGAAAAACTTAAGGATGTGAAAATAACTTGTGGCACACAATACACCCAAGTTTTTCTCCTAGACGCGTTCACAGAGATGAGCTCCACTTCATGGGAGTCCTGACTTGCAAAAATTTCTTACTCCAAATTGCACTGTTGAAAGAGGATTTTCTAATGTGTGCGTTCGCAAAATTCCTTTGTGAAAATTTCTTGTTTACATGGTCTCAAGGTCTTTCCCCTGTGTGCGTGCGGAGATGAGCACGCAGACCCCCCACTTTGCGCATATTTCTTGTGGCACACAGTGCACTCAAAAGCTTTTCCTCCTGTGTGCGTTTGGAGATGAACTCGCAATTTCTCATTTCTCGAAAATTTCTTGTTCCAGACTGCGCACTCAAAGGGTTTCTCTCATGTGTGCGTTTGGAGATGAACTCGCAAATGTCCGCCGTGTAAAAAACTCTTGTGGCACAAAATGCGCTAAAAAGGCCTTTCTCCTAGGTGCGTATGAAGATGAATGCGCAAACTCTCACCCTGCGAAAATTTCTCTTTGCAGACAGTACACTCAAAGGCCTTTTCTCCTGTGTGCGTTCGGAAATGAGCTCGCAATTTGTCATTTCGCGAAAATTTCTTGTTGCAGACTACACACTCAAAGGGTTTTTCTCCCGTGTGCGTTAGGAGATGAGCACGCAAAATCGTACTCCTCGAAAATTTCTTGTGGCACACAGTACACTCAAAAGGTGTTTCTCCTGTGTGCGTTCGGAGATGTTTACGCAAAGTCCCACTATCCGCAAATGTCTTGCTGCACATAGTGCACCCAAATGGCTTTTCTCCAGTGTGCGATCGAAGGTGAACACGCAAACCCCCACTTTGCGAAAATTTCTTGTGGCAAACAGTACACTCAAAAGCTTTTTCTCCTGTGTGCGTTCGGAGATGAGTACGCAAACCAGCACTTTGCGAAAATTTCTTGTGACACACAGTGCACTCAAAAGCTTTTTCTACTGTGTGCGTTTGGAGATGTGTACGTAAATTCACACTGTGCGAAAACTTCTTGTTGCACACTGCACACTCAAAGGGTTTTTCTCCGGTGTGCGTTCGGAGATGATCATGTAATTTGTCACTTCTCGCAAATTTCTTGTTGCAGACTGTACACTCAAAGGGTTTTTCTCCTGTGTGCGTTCGGAGATGATCATGTAATGTGTCACTTCTC
>NW_026267159.1:417687-418850 GCF_000697945.3 Frankliniella occidentalis | reverse complement strand
CCCCCCTTCTCCCATCAGGGTTAGGTGATTTGTGCGGACGTTATGGTCGGAGCTCGTCCTGTCTACTAGAGAGAGAGAGCACTTGTCTCAGTTTCGGTAACAGTAACATTGCAAAAACAACCCCACCACAACTACCGTACCAAAAGAAAAGGAGGGGAAATTATTATAGAGCATAGAGAGCATTCGAGAGTTTGGTGAGTGTTATACAAGTTTATGCAAGAATATATACTTTATACGGCCGCTATTGAGCACGCTCATTACAGCTTGTCGAGGAGGGCCCCGGCGCCGTCCCCGAGGGCACAAAGGGCTTATGGGCGCGGATCAGCCGCCAGAGATACATTTTTCTTGTAATAACTCTGAGTTACGGCGCGTCTGGTCATTGTCTGGGCGAGTCGTTGTCCGGCCGGCGGGGACACATAACGGCGACCCGCCTTTAAGCGGGACTTGATGGGGGGAGAAAAACGCCATAAAGAGCAATAAGAACAATTCATAATGCGGCAGAGAAGAAGGGTCGGGCCAGGCCGCGCGCAACAGTGTCGCGTCAGTCGCGCACCAGCAAGTGTGAGACGATACTCTGGGAAAGGCAGCTGTCTCACACTCAGTTACAGTGCTTGAGCCAGCGCCACAATATAAGCTACACTTACTCCAGATCCGTTTCTCCACTACATTTATTACAAAGTGTTCGACTTCTTGAACACATCCACCAACTGGATGTACTCTGCGTCTGGAAAGTTTATAAAGGAGTTTAACACCTTGAATTGCACACCGTGTGCATAGTTGGACAATTTAAAAATTGTGTTGGAGGGTTGAACACTGTAAATATAAGTGTAAACAGCAACAGGCTCAAGCTCATCATTGCGTGTAAATTTTGAGAGTATGGTTCATATCGAGTTGCTTCTTCAAGCGCAAACGATTAAAATAAAAATCAACGAACAAAGATGGACGGTGCAGGGGATATAGAGAGGGTACGAAGGGGGGTGAAGTCACGCTGGGGTGGCACAAGAGGGTAAAAAAAAGAAAGGCGCCAGCGCGCTTAAAATTCGACTCCATTGCTCCTTATCTCGGGGGCCCCCCCAGCCCGGCCGTCCTTCAAGAAGCGACCGCGCTCTCTCCCACTCTCCCTCCGCCATGCCACCCTTGCCAAGGTGTCCGCGGCTCGGACA
>NW_026267159.1:402407-407267 GCF_000697945.3 Frankliniella occidentalis | reverse complement strand
TTCGGAGATGATCATGTAATGTGTCACTTCTCGCAAATTTCTTGTTGCAGACTGTACACTCAAAGGGTTTTTCTCCTGTGTGCGTTCGGAGATGAACTTGCAAAGACGGACAGCTAGAAAATTTCTTGAGGCAGACAGTGCAATCAAAAAGCTCCGTTCTTGCGTGCATTTTTATGTGAGCCACGTGCCTGGATTGAGTAGAAATTTCTTCTAAGCAAACAGCACATTGGTAGGGCATTGTCGAAATATAACCAAGGGAGCCCCGCAAAAAGTTTCTGAAAAAAAGAAAAAATATCGTCGTTAACAAACCAGGGAATGTACAGTACTGTTGTGGTCTGCTTTTGCACAGTTGAGTACAATGTTTAAGTAATACAGTTCACACAGATCTGGCGGCCGTCTTCCGGAGCGCAGCGGGGTGGCGGCCTGCGCTCAGGTGCCGAACCACGCCGCTGGGGTAGGGTGACCCACTTGTTAAACGGAGCAAAAGTAACAAGGTAGACGCACGTTAAAACCGTGTAAAGCTGAGCTAAAAGTGACAATCTCAACAACCCTCCGTGCCACAAAAAACGTTAAATCGCTTAGCGAGCAACAAACAGTCCAACTTTTAAGCGATAGTAGTATTTTGAAGCAAATATGAAAGATCTTCGTGGCCTTATGGGAGCGAATGGGAGGCCTCTGGTGGCTAAAGGACGGGTCAGTGTGGCGTGGGGAGATGTGTGTCTAGAGAGCTAAGGTGGTCGAGCGACCTTTCCTGGAAGCTTGATCCTCGACACAGTGGCGCCAAAAATGGTATAGATTTTGCAAAGTTTAGCCTTAATACTCTCATGGTTTGGCTAAAAACGTGTTTTTCCGCTTGCGCGACCACTAAAGTAAACTTTTAAAATTACAACATTCTAAATGCCAAAAGAAAACTATTTCTGTAGTGGCCCAAAACCAGCCAGCCCAAAACCCACACTACAGCACCTCGCGCAGCGCCCGCCCTCCGCTATGGAGAGCGAGGAGAGGGGAGGGGCATGGGTATTTTTCTTCTGGTAGAGACATGTCTCTGCAGTCTTGGGAACCGTCTAAAGGCAATAATAGTGCAATTGCAGCATCATGTTTAAACTGCACGCCATTCAACAAGGCAAAGGCATATCATCGAGTGCATCCGAAAACGAGTCTGTGCGAGGGACAGGGGGAGGTAGCACAAGAGCCGAGGAGAGGGTGCATAGGGCGCTGGCGGCGCCGTGATCACCAGATCAGCCGCCTCTGTCGGTGGTACTGAGATAAATGAAGCTAATATTGCAGGCGGCCAGGCCCAGCTCCAAGGCTCCCAAGCCTCTCCCGGCCCAGGCCGCGGGGCGCCGCGCTGTTGCACCGGCTGCACTCTCATCCCCCCACCTCCAACCCCACCCCGCCCTAAGTACAGTGCCAAACTTCAGTCGAAAGAGTGAAACCAGAGGTGAAACCACAGAATCTTCACACACGCACCTCCTCACACTGAATGATTCGCTCCTTCCCTTTTACTCTAACGCTGATATCACCTGCTCAGCCGTTCATTTTCGGTTTCGACTGTTGCTCTCTTTCATGATGCTCGCGTCATGCTTTTGCTCAGCTCTCTCCGCCCCCGCGACTTCCTCCCTTTCAGAAGCTCATCCGATCAGTGTCCGCGGTCCGCGGCCCCGTCCCTCTCCTCCCCCTCTGCTGCTCTCCACCAGCCTGGCGTCGCTGCTTTGGCTTCGGCGCCGTGTGTGATTTAATCAATTTCTACATCAATATTTTTCCAAACACGCACGCACGCTCGCACACACAGAGTCCTACCCCCTCGGCCCCGCTCTCCCTTTCTCTCCGCACGCACACACACACACACACACACAGAGTCGCCCTGGGCGGCGCCGGTCGGGTCAGCCGCATGTCTGCCTCCCTCGGCAGGCCCTCGATGGACTTCTAGAGGCGCCGCGTCCCTCCCTTCCTCCCCCACACGCACACACACACACTAACATACACACACACACGACGCAGCTCGGGGCGCCCCGCCAACTAACCCCCTGCGAAAAACTGGCGCCACCCCCCGCTGGGGGTCCGCTGCGCTGGCGGCCCGGGGCCCGGCGGCGGTCACAATATAATTAATAGTGGACGGACAGAGGGGGGCGGGGCGCGCGGGGCGCACGGAGCGCGCAGAGGGGCGCCGGGGCCAGGGCCGTATGCTGCCCAGTGGAGTGCGGTGACGTCAGGCCGTCGATGAAGAAGTGGAGGGCCCCCGGGGCGCGCGGCCCATGCGGCGATGGTCGTAGGGCAGTGAGTCGGCGCGGCGGGGAGAGAGACTCGGGGCGCCCCGGCCTGCTTCTGCTTTATTGTTATTATTCCCTTGTTCTTCCGAGCAAAGCGAGATTTGAAAAATGTACATTGCGGCCCTATACGAGGAAAGGAATAGTTCGTACCAAACTCGCACTTTCGGGTCGGTACTTAAGTGGCCTACTATAAACTTAGACGGCGTAATAACGCGTGATAATGACGCATGACGGTAGACATTGATTGTAAAAGCTCGGAGAGAACAAATAATACGAAATAATACCATGTAACATAATGAACAACTGCGGTAAAATGGTGTGTATAGTAAATTGTACTAACTCGTACACAATCCTTTGAAAGGGATTTCCCACATACTGTGGGGTGCGCGAATACCCTCTGTCCAACGCGGAGTGGGGCGGGGCGGGGTGAGGCGGGGTGAGGCGGGGCGCCGGGAGGCGATAAGAGCGCCGTTATCGCCCGCCGCTTGTTACAAATGTGCGGAGAGATTGAAATCCCCCGATCCGAATTCGGCGGATTGCCGTAGTGACGGACGCGCGGGCCGGCAGCGGCAGCGGTATGGTATGGCGGCCCCCGCCCTCTCTCCCTCTGTCTCTCTCCCTCCCTCGGCCAGGTGCGAGCGGGGCGACAGAGAGCGCAGAGCCCCACATGGGGCCCACCCCGGCCGAGACGACAAGTTTACTGCGGCGCACGTCTTCGCCTGCCCCACTTTAATGGCCCATTCCAACGCCCGGGAAATCCCCCGTCAAGTGGGCGGGTTGGGCCGCCTCGCCATGCGCACTGGTCCTCTGGGACCCCCCTGGGACCCCTCTGGGACCCGACGGGACCCAACGGGGACACCCCAAGAGGACATTCCAGGACCCCCCGTCGCGACACACACGCCGGGAGCTGCATCTCCAATCTTTATGACGACGGATGCGTGGCGTAACAATCTGTCAGAGTGGTTCTTCTGGTCGCTGCTGAGCGGCAGGTTTCGCGCAGGGGCTCACAGTCTGTAGACACGGCCCCCCGCACTGGCGACCCAAACTCGTTCGCGACGGAAACGCGACGTTCCCCAGCTGCCGCCGCGCGGACCAGCAGTACGGCAACGAGCCTGCTCCCTCTTTTTCTCCTCCTTCCCTCACGTCATTTTCTTTTCATCATCCTCTTTGAGCGGCCGAGATTGTGTCTTTTGTCAACGTCGCCTCGTTGTAAAGGAACTATACCGGGCGCCGCGAGTCCGGCCGGCGCTGCGCTGCTGCGGCCGCTCGCGCTGCGGGCGCCTGCGGGTGGGCCGGCCCGCAGCGCTCGCCCGTGCGGCGGGCCGGCCCACCCAGCCGGGCGCTCCATCCAGCTGCCCGGTACCTTTCACTCCCCAGCGCCACGGTAGCCGCAGCGGGGTTCGTGGAGCATGCGAGGACGAGCGAGATGGGGGAGAGGGATGGATAAATACTGTAGAAGAATGCGTGGCCACAAGGAGCGAACAGAGCGGGAAAGTTCGAAAGGGCCGATTTAATTAAAGGTTTGTGGCGGCGCCCAGCGGCCGCAGCTGTTCGGTGGGCTTTACACTGTCTAGGAATCAAAAGGCAGAGAACAGTTCCGTCATTACTTAGTCTCATGGCCTTTCAGCTCTCGCTTCAGCCTCAAGGTGTGCACACTAAGAATTTCACTTTGTTATCGACTACCCATTTTACCTTACCTTACGCACGCACACGAACGGATATTAAAAACTTAAAACAAGGGCAGTGAATAAAAAGCTAGACAATATATGTAATTAGATGAAACAGGCATTTTATTCAACGTCTCTTTTCAAATATACGAATTCACTTGTATTACTACGTAATTCAAACAAAATTCAATCGTTATTTACAACCAACCAATGCAAACACATCAGGGAGAATGCAAGTCTAGAGGGATAATACATAATTCAAACAAATTCAATCGTTATTTAACCAACCAACCAATGCAATCACATCAAGGAGAATGCAAGTCATACAACTATGCACATACGTAACATAAGCATTATTTTAAAAGTATAGGACAACGAAAAAAAATTTCAATCAAGAACATGGTAAACTCATTTTGGTAAGCCCGAGGATAAGCCAATGGCTAGGCAGCACTCCAAACTCAACGGCTTATTTAGCGAGTACGAATATGATTACGTGGGTTGCGACAGTGAAAGCCTTAGCACACAGGGTGCACTTGAACGGCTTCTCTCCTGTGTGGGTGCGGAGATGTGATCAAAGAGAACTAGATTCTGAGAATGTTTTGGAACAGACACTGGACTTGAACGGCTTCTCTCCTGTGTGGGTGCAAAGATGTCTCCGAAGATGCGAAGACTGCCTGAACGCCTTAGAACAAAGGGTGCACTTGAACAGCTTTTCTCCTGTGTGGGTGCAAAGATGTGACCGAAGATGGGCAGACTGCCTGAACGCCTTAGTACACATGGTGCACTTGAACGGCTTCTCTACTGTGTGGGTGCGAAGATGTGTCCGAAGAGTACAAGATACTGAGAATGTTTTGGAACAGACAATGCACTTGAACGGCTTCTCTCCTGTGTGGCTGCGAAGATGTGACTGAAGACTACCAGAT
>NW_026267159.1:396940-397595 GCF_000697945.3 Frankliniella occidentalis | reverse complement strand
CTTAAATTAATTCATAATTTGAACAAATTCAATTGTTATTTACAAACCAACAAATGCAGAACGCAAGTCTAGTGTTAAACGGGCCCCTATCAGCATTAGGTACGAAGCAGCATGCAACGCGTATCGTGTCGGTTGCCTTTCTCGAACCTCACGTCCATAAGGCGCTATTCTATGGTTATGTAGTCAACCTCTTAAAATCTTAGGAACGCCTCTGTTCATATTATGAACATTCCTGTGCCGTCATGATACGAACACAACTCGTTCGTATTACGAAACCTCACGTTCGTAATATGAAGGTTCTCGTTCATATACGAACGATTTTGAGATCAGTTTTTAGCGATCGGTTTTCCATTATTTATAACGTACGAATCCAAAAATCATTCATATTGTGAATGCAGACCTTCATATTAGGAACGAAAGGATTCGTATTACGAACAAATTGTGTTCGTACTATGACAGCACAGATTTCTTCATAATAAAAACGTAAGATTCATATACGAACGGTGGCGTATTAAGTACACTATTCGTTCGTAAGATTTTAAGAGTGGAAACCCGCGCGCGCTCTGCATGCTGTCCAGTTTAACAGTCAAAACTCGGGGTGCTAGGATACAGCTCAACTACACAACAAAATTACGGTTAAGTAAAGGACAGCTAG
>NW_026267159.1:395237-395939 GCF_000697945.3 Frankliniella occidentalis | reverse complement strand
AAGATGTGACTGAAGACTACCAGATTCTGAGAATGTTTTGGAACAGACAATGCACTTGAACGGCTTCTCTCCTGTGTGGGTGCGAAGATGTGACTTCAGACTACCAGATACTGCGAATGTTTTGGAACAGGCAGTGCACTTGAACGGCTTCTCTCCTGTGTGGGTGCGGAGATGTGTCCGAAGAGTACAAGATACTGAGAATGTTTTGGAACAGACACTGCACTTGAACGGCTTCTCTCCTGTGTGGGTGCGAAGATGTCTCCGAAGACTACCAGATACTGCGAATGTTTTGGAACAGACAGTGCACTTGAACGGCTTTTCTCCTGTGTGGGTGCGAAGATGTGACCGAAGATGGGCAGACTGCCTGAACGCCTTAGTACACATGGCGCACTTGAACGGCTTCTCTACTGTGTGGATGCTAAGATGTGACTGAAGACTACCAGATACTGAGAACACAGTGCACTTGAAATGTTTTTCTTCTTTAAGATTTAGTTGTGTTCGTGGGCAGACAAATTCTGCTTTTTTTATCTTGCTCTCTTCTTTTTCCTCCTCCAATCTTGGTATTGACGCGCTGCACACAGAGGTCCTAATGGCTGGCTTCCCTTTTTCGTTCATCTGCATCTTGGCAACTGTTATAGACATCGTGGTTCAATATCTCGCGTGTTTCCCGGGAAGAATGAAGACAGCCTTTACCACAAAGAC
>NW_026267159.1:388715-390542 GCF_000697945.3 Frankliniella occidentalis | reverse complement strand
TAATAGTGGTAAAAAGTGAATCTTCGGGAAAATCCCAAGAAATTTTTAACAGTGAAGAACATAGGGATTTTTTTTTTTTGTAAGTCTTATTTGAATGGGCAGCACCCCACAAACCTAACGGCTTATTTGGTGTGGGTACGAAGATGACTACGCAGTTTGCACGTAGCAGTGAACGCTTTAGGGCACAGGCTGCACTTAAACGGCCTCTCTCCTGTATGGGTGCGAAGATGTGTCCGAAGAGCACCAGGGCGTGAGAATGTTTTGCAACAGACCGTGCATTCGAACGGCTTCTCCCCTGTATGGGTACGAAGATGTCTCCGAAGAGAACCAGATTCTGAGAATGTTTTGCAACAGACCGTGCACTTAAACGGCTTCTCCCCTGTATGGGTGCGAAGATGTTTCCGAAGGGAAGCAGATTCTGAGAATGTTTTGCAACAGACCGTGCATTCGAACGGCTTCTCTCCTGTGTGGGTTCGAATGTGTTTTCGAAGAGAAGCAGATTGTGCGAATGTTTTGTAACAGACAGTGCACTTGAACGGTTTCTCTCCTGTGTGAGTGCGAAGATGTACCTTGAGTTTGTCAGCTTTCATGAACGCCTTAGGGCACAGGCTGCACTCGAACGTCTTCTCTCTTGTGTGGATGCGAAAATGTTTGTGAAAAGAACAAGATTCTGAGAATGTTTTCGGACAGACAGTGCACTTGAACGGTTTTTCTTCTTTAAGAGTCAGAAGTTGTGTTCGAGGGCAGACAAACTCTGATAACTTCTTACTTTTTATCATCTTGCTTTCTTCTTTTTCCTTCAATCTTGGTCTAGACGCGCGCACAGATGTCTTATTGGGTGGCTTTCCCTCTTCGTTCATCTCCGTCTTGGCAACTATGATAGAGATGTCGTGGTTCAATGATGAATCTCGCGTGTTTTCCGGGAAGAATGAAGACAGCCTTTACCACAAAGACCTTGCTTGACGGGCTTGACTCTGGACTCCTTTACCTGTGGGGCGAAATTGTTATTAGTTTAGTTTGTGTTTTCTTTAATTCATAACAAGGAAAACGACTTTAAAAGCCATTTGTCAATCTGGGCTTCAAATTGGAGCCATAGCGCTCATGTTTATCTTTCTTTTTTTTCGCCGCGCGCTGGCCAGTCAGCCAGTTCGATTCTGCGCACGCAGTCAATATGCCTCGGGCGGGGATGGGCTGGGGCACGAGCCGATACTAAAGAAGGACTCAGTCGTTGTAAGGCGCGCGGGCGGGGCGGGGCGGCGAGCGGAGCGGCTAAGAACATTTGGCCCGCTTTGCTCCGCTCTGCTCGGGTCGTTAGGGGAGCGTGCCGACCGGCGCCGACCGGCTCCGGCTCCGGGACGGACGCTTCATTAGGAAATAAAACACACCTTGGGCTCTGGGAGCAGCCCCGGAGCAGCCCCGGAGCAGGCTGACCCGGCTCAGTGTGGGCACACCCCCAAGCTCGGCTCCCCAGAGTATCTGTCGCACGAGGACACTACTACGTACTTTCGAGACTCCCCGGTATAGCCGATACTGTCTGCGTAGACCTGGCCACCAACCCCCTCCTCCCCCTGGCAGCAGACACCTTCCTCCCCTGCTCGCATCAGGGCGAACAGCGGAACGGGGAGGCCAGAAGTAAAACTACACTGCCAGAGATCACCTCATTAAGCTTTTACGAGATCGCTAAGAGGAATGGCGCGGCTGCCGCGTTAAGGGGGAGGAAAAACAAAAGAGTTCCTCGTGGGGAGGTAATTTGATTTCCGATCACGCGTAATGAGACCCCCCCCCATCTCTCTCTCTCTCTCTCTCTCTCTCTCTCTCTCTCTCTCT
>NW_026267159.1:384764-388540 GCF_000697945.3 Frankliniella occidentalis | reverse complement strand
CTCTCTCTCTCTCTCTCTCTCTCTCTCTCTCTCTCTCTCTCTCTCTCTCTCTCTCTCACACACACACACAGAGAGCTACTGATAAGCATTTGGATTAAGTTTCTTGATCCGCCAATGGTTGTTAGTAAATCATTTTGAAAGTCTCCGAGTAGTACAAGGGCTAAAAACCGATAGCGTTTCAACTAGGTAGCAAGCATGAGAAACGACAGTCACTGCCAGAAGCAAAGCAAGCGCGGACCGCGCGGTCTTTAACCTTTAACTACAGAAAATTCACAACTGGGACCGCCGATATATAGCTTGAATGTTCACAGTGTAAACTTGGTGGGATTGGCATCCCTACGTGCCGTGCGGGCCGTCGCAGCAGCACCGCCGCCGCCCAGGGCAAAATAATTGGAATCAACTTCCTGGCAATACTCCCTCCCCAGTGGGGCGCAGAGGGCGCGCTGGGGCGGGGCGGCCAGGCCGGCTCATCCTATCGATTGGGGCGCCCGTATGCAAGTCCAGCTGCTCCGACCGGGACGAGGATCCCGACGACGACCGCGGGAGAACGTCATCCTGCTCCTAGACCAGGAGGCTCCAGCGCTGGATCATCCCCTGCTCCAGCCGCGGAGGGCCTCGGGTTCGGAGCTCAGGGACGCGGAGGAGTCAGGGACGGAGTCAGCTGGGCTGAGGCGAGGCGCCATCATATTTCCGTCAAGGGGAATCCGGGTTACCGGAAGCGCCCGCCCGGGTTCCGGATTCAGGGCGGCGGCTCCTCCTCCGGGCTCCGGGTACGAGGCTACCATTACCGGGGCTTGGCTTTTTATTCCCTCCCTCTCCCTGCCCCTCTCCCTCTCCCCTGCTGCGCCGCACACCCCATCAATACGCGTTCTCTCCCGCTCCACCATCCCCTTCGAATTTGGAGGAGCAGCAGCAGCAGCAGCAGCAGCAGTAGAGAGAAATTTGGAGGAGATTGTAATCCGAAGATCGTGAGGTGCTGCCGGCTGCACGCCTTCGCGCGCGGACGCACAAATACCGCCCCGCCACGCCCCGCCACGCCACGCCACGCCACGCCCCACGCAGTCACGTCTCATGCATTCATTCTAATAGCGGCAAGATGCCTTTGCGAATACAGAAAAGAGCAAAGCGGCGCACACGGCCTTACGTGTCGGGGCGGGCAGGGCCAGCACCCCCCCACCCCCACCCCCACCCCCCATGGCGCTCGGCGCGCGAGAGGGTAAAAATCTCAGAAAACATCAACTGATCCAGGCTTCAGGGCGGAGGAAAAAAAACTAGGTCGCGAAGAAAGCGAGCACGTACCGCGTGTGCAGTGTTGGAGAGGAGAAAAGGGGGGTAGGTTAGGCCAGTCCAGCCGCGTCCCTGCGACAAATACATAACTTAGTTGTGGAACTGTCGTCAAGCGAGCCATACCGACGCACAATGCAGTTAGAACCAGATGCAGATGCGCGGCGGGGGCTGGGCGCTCAGCGTGACAAGGACGCCCCCGCTACCCCCGCGCGGCCCGTGCTATGAGGGCAGGCCAGATCTCATTTCCTACTCCCCCTGCCCTCCCCTGCGCACGGTCTCGGCGCACACAACAGGCGTGCGAGCGTGCGCTCCCTCGCCACGCCGGCACGATTGGTTGCCTAACTCGCTCAGCAGCCGGCAACTAGAATGCGAGCGCCGTGCTCTAGCGCCGGAATTCGACGCAAGCCAGTAAAGTACTGCCGATGTTGGCCAGGGCCTTACATTGGACGGAGGGTGGGGAGTGTTTAAACAGAGTAGCGGCACGCTTACAAGTGCAAAAATAGCATGTGTACTACTTGTTGAACTAGTTGAACACGTAAGTGTTAAGCAGTTGCACACTTGGTTTAGCAGCAGTGTACCGGGTGATTCGGGGAAGACGCAGGTGCGGGCGAGTTTGCCTACTCTTACGAGCTCTCACCGGTAGGCAAACCCACCCGCACCTGCGTCTTCTCTGAATCAACCCCGGTTTAAGGGGTTGGATGATCAGCCCCTGCCCCAGCTCCGCCCCTCATACAGCCAGCTCCTGATCTTCCGCCGGACATTACTACTTCCCTTGCGAAGAGAAAGGAATGTTCGGAGCCGCAAATTCGATCAGTTGGCCGAGCGCACGAGGGCCTATCCCGCCGCCCCGCAACACCTGATGTTTTTGTAAAGTTGGCGATGGTCGGCCAGGAGGCCCGGCCTGCGCCGCCCTCTCGCCTCTGTCTGTGAGCGCGCGCTCCCCGCACTCCCAATCAAATAAGCAGGCAAAGTTTACAATCGTGGCGCAGGCCGGGGGCGGGCCGGGGGCGGGCCGGGGGCGGGCAGCGAGGCTCCCCGGGGAACGGGCCGAGCCGAGTGCGTGGCGCTGGTAACAAGCCGCGGGCCCGGGATTGGCCGCCACTGTACTTCCTAATTGCAAGAATAAGATTCTGGGAATGCCGGTGTATTAGACCCCGTCGAGCCGTCGGCGGCGCAAGCAGCAGCAGCCGCAGCAGCGCGCGAAAATCTGCTGCGCAGCAGACGCCTTCCTCCCACCCTCCCTCCCACCCGCACCGCAAGTGGCATTGTTTATTTCATCTCGCTCTCGTTCTCGTTCTCGCTCTCTCTCTCTCTCTCTCTCTCTCTCTCTCTCTCTCTCTCTCTCTCTAACAGCCCCCGCGAGTTGGCATCCTTGCAGCCCTTCCTGCTCCTCCTCCCCCGTGCTCGACTAAGATGAGAGGAAAGAGAAAAATATCCCCGAGGAATACTGATTTCCTTGGAGGACCCTTTCCCGCACCAGATCGGACCGGTGCGAGTCTTGCACTTCCGCTTTGATATTTGTGTTGGAAATGCTGATTACATGAACCACCGCGACTCTCTGCCCAGCGCCGCACCACAGCGGCTGCTGGCGTTGAGATGCTGTGGTCGGAGGAGGCGGGGCGGGCGGGGCGGAAGGCGCGACGAGCAATTCCCCGTCGCCACCCCGGCCTAATCCCTTTATTACTCACCCTTTTCCTCCCCCAGCCTCAGCGCTGCACGCGCGGTCTCGCTCACGGGCATTCCCTGCTGTCGCACGCCCATGGGCATTCCCTCCCTACTACTGCTGTCGCCCAACCGCACCCACGGGCATTCCCCCCCGTCGCCCGCCCACAATCGCGGGCATTCCCTGCTGTCACCTGCCAAACACCCACGGGCATTCCCTATGCTGTCACCAGCCAAACACACAAGGGCATTCCCTGCTGTCACCCGCTACCCACGGGCATTCCCTGCTTTTACCCGCCAAACACCCACGGGCCCCATGCTGTCGCTGTCGCCCCTAAACACTCACGAGCATTCCCTGATGTCGCCTACCAAACACCCACGGGCATTCCCTGGCCAAACACTCACGAGCATATTCCCTGCTGTAACCTGCCAAAAGCCCACGGGCATTCCCTACTCACTGTTAACGCCGTGGTCGCCTACTTGCCAAAATGTTGGCAGTCCTATTCGATTGTCAATTTAAATTTTGGTTGTCAGTTGGTTGCCGATCGCTTGCCAATTTTTTTCTAATCTTTCTAAAGGCTGCCAACTTTTGGCCTCCTTTCTTGCCAAAATTTGGCAATCAAAAAGGACTGCCAACATTTTAGCAACCTAGGCGACCAACAGTGGTGTCACCCGCGACGACGACGACTGACGACTCTGTCGGCTGAACAAAGCGACACCCCACCCACTCCCACCCATCCCGCCACGATATAGTGCCAATAGTGTCAGCGCGGTGATCGGCCGTATCGACTGATCGAAATCGACGAGCGAGTGTGATTATAATCGCG
>NW_026267159.1:377197-384529 GCF_000697945.3 Frankliniella occidentalis | reverse complement strand
CCCCCCCCTCGCACCGTCCTCCCTTTCTCTTGAGCCCCCCTACCGCCGCTGCCGCCGCGCGCCGAGGCGTGGCGGGGCGAACAGGGCGAGACCACGCCGCCCGTATTACGAGGGACAAGTTTTAATTAGCAGTGTAGAGCCGGGTAATCAACAACTTCCAAAACTGCAAGCCGGAGGGAAACAGCAGCAACGGCGCGCCACCTGCATACCAATCGGTAGAACGCCCCCACCGCCCCGCCGCCCCGCCGCTGAGGGCGGCGAGGGTGCAGCCAAGCCCGGCGGCGGCGGTCTGGTAAGGGGTACGTGTAATGACACCGAAGCCGTTCCCACCCCCAGCAGATGTCGCGGCCGCAGTAGCTCACCCCTCGCCAAAAAAAAATATAAAATAATCACAGTAAAAATAAGACAAAAATCTGAGCGCGGCAGTAACTCTGCTTTTAGCTCTGCTGTAACGCAATGACAGCGACGCGAGCTCCGCTTGGCTCGCTGCCCCCGTCCGCTGATGTACCCTCTCCGGGTGAAGTACGCCCCGCTCACTCGAGCGAAAGCAAGTTCTCCGGGGCGCCGGGGGGGGGGGGGGGGCGGCTGCGGTCTTGGTCTGCCGCCCCGGCCGGCCCGGCGGATGCCTTCTTGCCCCCGATTACCGCGCCGAGCGCCCGGTCCTGGTCCTGCTGCAGCCGCCAGGCAGCCGCCCCGGGAGTAATCGAGGGGAAAATTTGTTTAATTTATCAAAGCCAACGACTTCTTAACCCCTTACACCCCCCGCCAGCGTACCCTACCCCCCGTTCAGTTCGACCGCAGCCAGCAAGGCCTGGCCCAACGGTTAGGCCTTTAAAACCATGAACGACGCCTGGGGGGGTGGAATGAGGAGATCGAGTGATGGTGGGCGGGGGTGCAGATACTTTCAGCAGAGGGGGAGGGGTGGTGTCTTCACCTCCAGGGTGACTAGTATCGCCAGTCCTTGGTTCCTTGCCTGCCACAGCGGAGTCGTCTGTTCCCTGGTATGTCCCCATTTCTAGCCGTACCGAGCCGTACGAACTTGCCCCCAAAAAGGCAAGGCGTAGCCTATGTACGAGCCGAGAGACTCCCAGGGTGGTCAGGGCCGGGACGCAGGATATGTAGACGTATAATTAGCGATTTCCGAGGTTGGGCAAATCGGCGATTTGGTGATTTGGGTCTACCTGGTCGCGAGGGTTGCGAGCGTCGTCGCCGCCGTCGCCGCCGCGACACCATTAGGCGACACCGCGGCACGGCGACGCAGGTGCGCCCGGACAATAAACTTGAACAAATTGCTTCCCCTGTAGGGCGGGCCGGGCACAGCCAGCGACTGGATTGTGTGTCGTCGTATCGCAATCTACCTCGAGTGCGACGTGCAACCCGCCCAGCACACCCCTTCCGCAACCACACTGCCGGCAGGGCCTCTCTGGGCACACACAGGGAGATCCCGCCTGGATCGGGAGGGACGTGGGAATCTCGGGCGCCGAGGTAAACAAGGTAAACACGCGACGGGGCGCGGGACAAACAAATGCCCCACCCACCCCTCCGTTCTCGAGCTGTGCCTGCCTCTGCCCCCCCCCCCCCCCCCCCCCCCCCGCGCTATTCCCCGAGCGAAATGTAGACTACTGTAGGCTCGGGCTCAATGTAGATGGTTGGGACTACCGAGAAATAAAATGAAAATTCGCCTCATGCTTCATGCAAAAAAAAAAAAAATGCGAACAGAACACCACTCACCTTGCTCTTCCGATGTCCTCAGGGCTGCTTGGACTTGGAGGTCTGGAAGTGTTTTGAATGATTTTCGGATACTCTTTTTAACAGGATAACGAAAGTCTGCAACGGCCAACGAAGGTCAGCACAGGTGGTGGTGGAGGTCGGAGGTCTTTAATCCACGTTCACGTTTTATCAAACGGGATCTCTAACCCTACTTTAGCGGCTCTTGGGTTGCAACTGGCAAGAGCCCAAGACGCGCAAATCCGTAGTGTCAACTCGCGATTATTGAATACAAAGTAAAAGACGTACTGTGCTGTCTATGAAACTACGAACCGTCGGCGTGATGTGCTAATTTGCACGTCACAATCGCAAAGTTTCCGGCGTTTGCCCGGGGAAGGGGGTGGCGCGATGTGCTCCTTGTTGCTGGAACTGCAATGGCAATACGAAGGTGACTCACCCTGCGTCCTGTGAATAAGGTTTCCGCGGCGGGCGGGAGTGCGTTTAGCACACAAAGACATAACTGGCGAAAACATAACCTCGTTGTATGGCCCAGATTCAAACAAATAGTTGCTCTCTGTTCATCAACAACATTAAACTGAAGCAAGA
This sequence comes from Frankliniella occidentalis, assembly GCF_000697945.3. NCBI lineage: Eukaryota > Metazoa > Arthropoda > Insecta > Thysanoptera > Thripidae > Frankliniella > Frankliniella occidentalis. Next base: position 382,216 of record NW_026267159.1, on the reverse strand, counting down.
TATTGTTGACAAACAATAGTTTAAAAATAAATTTATGCCATCTAGGTGAGAGCTCTCTATGAAATGATCCCTGCCGATTTGTGTTACCATATTATTTTTATTCATCTTTTATGAAGCAACTCAGTTGAAGTTTGATTTTTGTGCTTTAGAATGAAAACTGCAATTATGTACTTTTTTCGTCATTAGTTTTATTCATCACTTGATGATTTTCTACTGTATCCTTCTGTCATACCTTAGAACTGTATATTCATCCTTATTTCTTAATGCCTGGTCATTAATAGTTATCACATACGTAATGGCCAATGGATTTCCCAAGACCATCAACTCAATCGGGTTCCAAGAAGTTGAGTTTAGGAAAGAAACAATCGTCCATGAAAAGTTTCATTACTCCTAAACCAGAACCAATTGACGAGCAAAAGGGAAAGTCGTCTGGTTCTGCCGACACTTTGTAAGTCCTTTTTTGTAGAAGAGGAGATAGCTGTCTCATAAACCGTGCATTTATTTTATCTCTGTTTGATGTAAAATATATTCTACTTTTTTCAGTGTTGAATCGTCTAACAGTGATTTGAATGTAAATTTATTGACCAATCATGCCCATGCTCCTGGAAAAGTTAAGCTTGAAGATGAAGACACTCTTGATAGACAAATTACTAAAGGGTGGAGTGCTCCTTTGGGTGACCAACAAGATGACAGTGCAGATGACATAATGTACATTAACACTCCTCCCCCTAAACAATCTCGTTTATCTATCATATCAATCAGTAGTGATGACAGCTCAGGTAATTAATTAAATAATTTCCTCTCAGTTTCTGCATACTTTTTTTAAAGTTATTACTGTGGGTCCTTTATGTATGCAATGTGTGTGTGTGTTTGTAACATTTGTTTTTCCCTTTGAACCAGAAGTTTGTTCTGAGAAAACAGTGCTCAACAGCCCTAGAAGTGAGCAGGACATGTTTGATGATGATGACGATTTCCCCGGCTCAGGCTTTTCACTTACTGGTGTTGTGGACGCAGCTGTGGATGCTGCTATGGATGCTTCAGTAATATCCATAGAGAAACAAGAGCAGAAAAGCATTTCTAAAGACTTCTCTCCAGGATCATCACCACCATCTAAGAAACATTGCACTGAAAACCACTCTGCTTTAGAGACCTCTGAAATCAAATCTGAACCACAAACAGAAGTAAGCTCTACTTCGGGAACTGAAGATTTCAAAACATTTAATGATAATTCCATTTCTCAGGATAGTTTACATAGTGTCACTGAAAAATCATCAAGTTTAAAAAGATCTTTTACTGAAATGACTGAGAGTATTGGTTTTGGAGAAGACAATGAAAATCAATCAAAGCCGAGTGATAAGCAATCTATTTCTAGAGATGGATCCTTTTCTAGAGGGAAGCCCTCTCACTCTCCAAGTACTATAAAAAATAAACTCAAACATGATTCAAACTTAGGGAGAGAGAAGAGAGGTAAGAATGCAATTATAATTATATTTATGGACAATTATCATCATTAAGCCTGACTTTATGCTCTAAAATATTTTTGCTATTTTGCTAGATGGAGCTGGCTCCAGAATTAAGAAGGAAGGTGAAATAACACCAACCAGAAAGGTCTCCAACTCGAAAGGAAGGGATCTAACTCCTAGCCGGAAGCACAAAAGTATGTTTTAGCTCAGGCAAGTTTGAAGTTTGTTTTTTCCTCTTTCTCTTTTGCATTGTCCTCAATTCGCATTTTTTCAGGTCCTAAGAAAGCATCATTCAGTGAAAAAGACAAAGAACTAGAAATGGATATTTGGATTAAGGAATTCAAAAGAAGTGTATGTCTGAAGCCAGTTTTGCCTGAGGTAGGTTTCTCTTTATTTTGAACAACTGCTGTGTTGTACATCATGTTTACAGTAATTTATTATCGCTCAGCCAATAATTTTGATTGATGTGATGCTCTTTCAGATGTCTTGCAGTTCTGTCAGATCGAACTTAGAATCTCTAAAATCCTCGTACATAGAGGTACTGGAAAAGATTATGGGAATTTTTTTTTCAGTGCCACAAGAGGTTTTTGAAATTATTCCTGACTTTGATACTGGAGTTTTCAGACTTCGATACTTAGCAACATGGCTGTGTGTGAAAGTAAAGAAAACAGAGGAAGCATATATTTCCCTCAAGAAGGAATCTAGTCTGAGAAGCCCATCAGCAAAGCGCTCGATGGAAGGGAAGACACCATCCCCTGCTAAATCTTTGAAGACCATAGAAAACCGTACACCTGAAAAGTATAACTCAACTAATGACCATAGAAAGCCGCCCAGTAGGTCTTTATCGGGTCTTTCATCTATTAATAGAAATCTAGAGGGGGGTAGAATTGAAGCAAACTCAACAGAAAGATTTTCTGCTCCAACTAGCCCTGTGGTGAGAGAGGAGCAGTTGGTTCCTAGTAGAGCTTTCAGTACCTCAAAATCAGGCCTCTCATCTAGTTACAGATCTGAAGAGCATGGAAGTAGAATGGAAACAAAACAAGCAGAGAGATTTTCTTCTTCAAACAATTCAGTTTTGAGAGAGGAGCAATGTGGAAAGCAAATGGTCAATAGACACTTCGAGGAATCAAATCATAGCTCTCTGAACACAACATCCTCATATTTAGATCAAAGCTCAAGTTCGTCAGCCTTATCGAAGCCAGTAAACAAATTCACTTTTAAGAAACCAACTGTAGCTGCTGGAAGAGCTCCCTCGAGTATCCATTCACTTTCCAGCTCCATAAACGCCAGCAGCGCAAATATGTTAGAGCAATCCAGCTTTTCAACGGTTCAGTCTTCACCAACTACAGCGAACTCGTGGCTATCTAAGCCTGACCCACCTGTTTCAAACAACAGGCTTTACAATAGTAGCAGTAATAGTAGTTCAGTGTCCTCACCAGCCACATTGAACTCATGGCTGTCTAAGCCCGACCCACCTGCTTCAAACAACAGGCTCTTCAATAGTAGCAGTTCAGTATCTAATAAGAATTCATCATCGACAAGTATATCGAATGAAAGGAATGATGTTTCAAGTACATCTTATTCACCATCTCCAAGTTCAAATTTCAAGAAAAATGACTCCTTTTCAAGATTTAATAACACACTTCCTGATCATAATGATTTCAACATTGAAGAGGAGGATGAGGATGACTATATGCATATTCCACCTGAAAGCCCTCCACAGCAAGTTAACAGCAGAAAACCTCCCGCAATGCAGTCTTCTTCGTCCTCCACCTCCACAAAATCTGTTGCACAAGTCACCAGTGGAGATTCCGAATTAGGACGGTTCCATCATGGTATAAGGAATGATGGGAGGACTGGAGAATTTGATGGCCATAGTTTCCCTCACTCAAAAGAAATGCGTGATTTATTTAGAGCTAAATTTGGTCTTCATGAGTTCCGCCCCAATCAACTCCAGATTATAAATGCAGCTCTCCTAGGCCATGATTGTTTTGTGCTTATGCCTACTGGAGGAGGAAAGTCACTGTGTTATCAACTACCTGCCTTATTAAATCCTGGAGTCTCAATTGTAATTTCACCTCTTAAGTCTCTCATATTTGATCAAGTGCAGAAGCTTAATTCCTTGGATGTAAGTCTGTTAGATTACTGGCTGATTTATGTAGTCCCCATTTACTACTGTGTTCATTATAAATCCTCCTGTTGATTACAGATACCATCGGCTTGCCTTTCTGGTGATATTGGCAGACAACAAATTGACAATGTATATTTAGATTTGAGCTTGAGGGAACCAAGTAAGTTTTTGCATGGTATCTCTTTTTTTTTAAAGTTTCTTTTCAATTTTTATCTTTTTTTTTAAAAATCCATAGGTATCAAGTTGCTGTATGTAACACCAGAAATGTTGAGTGCAAGTGATAAGTTGAAAAGTATTCTCTCATCCTTACATGCACGTGGGAGACTATCTCGTTTTGTTATTGACGAAGCTCATTGTGTGTCCCAGTGGGGCCATGACTTCAGGTATTTTTTTTTTAAATTCTATCATATCCACAGAAAATTACTGCCCACAACTTTCTGTTTGTTCTTCCAATGTATTTGATAGATTATGTCTTATTTTGCAGGCCAGATTACAGAAAACTGAATGAACTCCGTCAAAAGTATCCTAATGTTCCATTTATGGCGCTGACTGCAACAGCCACTCCTAAAGTTCGAGTAGATATTAAACATCAGCTGGGTCTTCGCGATGTGAAAATGTACAATCTTTTTATGTACCTATGAGGTTTTCTTTAACTGTGTAGTTTTTACTTTTATAACTTAATCACTAACTTGCACTTTCAGGTTCCTGTCTAGTTTCAATCGATCAAATTTAAAGTACTCTGTGTTACCCAAAAAGTCAAAAGCTTGTAATGCTGAAATGGTTGAAATGATTAAAGAGAAATTTCCACGTGCTTCAGGAATAGTGTACTGCTTCTCTCGAAAAGATTGTGAGACAACTGCTAAGGAGTTCACTAGTGCAGGAATAAAAACTGTCGCATATCACGCTGGTTTGTCTGACAAGGCAAGAGCTGCAACTCAATCTCAATGGATCTCCAACAAAGTGAAGGTGCTTTAAAAAATCTTGACTTCACTCAATTTAATTCTGTTTTTGTTGAATCAATTGTTTTGGCATTTATTTTTATTTTTTAATTTCTTGGTAGGTTGTTGCTGCTACTATTGCCTTTGGGATGGGGATTGACAAACCTGATGTTCGCTTTGTTTTCCACCAAACTATGCCTAAATCAATAGAGGGATACTATCAAGAAACAGGAAGAGCTGGTCGTGATGGTAAATTGTCCCACTGTATCACATTTTATAAATATGAGGATTCTATCCGATTGAAGTCTATGATAGAGAGTAAGTACTGTACCTAGCTTTGGACACCTTCATTAAATGTGTATTGGTTCTGCCTAATTGATCTCATTGCTCATTCCAACTATCTGCCCTCAATTATCAGATGATCAGTCCACATATACGGACTGGAATGCGAGGAGAACTGTACTGGATAGACACTTGGAAAATCTCA
>NW_026267159.1:366658-367658 GCF_000697945.3 Frankliniella occidentalis | reverse complement strand
GCTTGTCGCGAAGCCTCTTCTCCGCGTCCTCCCTCCACCTGCCCGGCGACGAGGCCCGGGGCACCCCCGCGGCAGTACAGAGGAGGGGAAGGGGACGGGGCGTAACTGCTGGCGCAGGGGAGGGGCGCGGGCGGCTCGGTGCGCTTGCAGTGTGCTCGGGCGGGGCGGGGCGTGGCGAGCGGTGCCCCTTTTGGGGGCCGCCTGCGCCGCCTGTGTGACCGAAGCGGGGGCGTGCCGCGGAGGAGTCTCCGCCGAGATGTCGCCCCGTGCGGCCGGGCGCTGCGCTGTCGTCGCCGCCGAGCCAGCCCCCCGCCGAGGCGACGCGACGCCCGCTGTCGTCTGCGCCCTCGCCGCCGCTGTCCCCGCCGAGGTCGCAGCCGCGGCTACTTCCACGGCGTCCTCCTGGGCGCACAACCATGGAGGGGGTCGCCGCTTCCGCTAGTCACCGCCAGCTGGACACCGTTACCGGGTTCTACGCCGGGCCTCAGCTCCAGTACCCGGTAGAGCCACGCCACAACTTCCGTAGAGGCTAGGCCACATTTCGAATATGGGTTCAACGATGACAGTGTCGCCAGCGCCAGCAGAGAAACTCTGATAATAAGGGCGGCGGTTATGACTGTGCGAATACTTCCCTCAGTTCACTTTCATGGATTTCGAGTACTTTAGAATTGTGGCTGTCATCCGATTCCGGATGACGTATTTGTCCACGAGTTCTCGATTTGTCATGCGCATGCTTGGCAACGCAGATGGTAGCGGTGGAGAGGCCACGCGGTCCACCGCTCCTCGCCGTACACAAAAATGCCCGATGCCATCCCTAATTTGTCTTTATTCATTATCCTAATAACAAGCAGGCCCGCCCTTCCGCCAAACGAAGTTGCCAGCTCCGCTTCGCTCCGCCGGGCCGGGCCGGGCCTGCTTGGCCTGCCGGCGGCAATGGTCGGGCCTGCGGCCCGACCATTTCTGTCACGCGATTTGCTGAAGAACATGATCGAATGTATGG
>NW_026267159.1:362907-365959 GCF_000697945.3 Frankliniella occidentalis | reverse complement strand
TCCAACTATCTGCCCTCAATTATCAGATGATCAGTCCACATATACGGACTGGAATGCGAGGAGAACTGTACTGGATAGACACTTGGAAAATCTCAGGTTCATGATATCCTTCTTTGAAAATAAGACTGATTGCAGACGGTCTCAGCAGTTGCATCACTTTGGTGAATTTTATTCCTCTGAGATGTGTTTGAAAAGCAGAGCGTCTGCTTGCGACAACTGTGAGGCTAAGGTAACTGGCATGAATTATTTAATTTCATCTTCAATATATTATGTGATTTCTTGTAAAGAAATTGTGTGTTGCTGTGAAATTACAAATTTAATTTAACATTTTCAGGGTCAATATACTGAAACTGATGTAACAGCAGAAGCTCGGGCAATTGTGAAATTTGTTAAGGACAAGTGCAACGGATCAGGGCCCAAATTTAATTTCTCTCTCCTACATAGTGTTGATGTCTTCAAGGGAAGCAAAGTGAAAAAAATTGTTGAAGCAGGTTAGCATTCTTTTACATTACACTAGCCTCATTTGTTTTGTCATATATATTTTTTATTTCAATATTCTTGAATTTTACCAGAACATCATTTGCATCCTATGCATGGCATGGGTAAAAAATGGATGAAAACTGATATTGAGAGGTTGTTCCACAAGTTAGTTATTGAAGATTATTTAAAGGAAAGCCTTCACACCAACCATCTAGATATGACCAATGCCTATTTGAAAGTTGGAACAAAAGCTGGCATGCTATTTGATCAAAACTTCAAGGTATAACCCATATACATCTACCAATCCATGCCAATCCACATGTATTGTTAATAGTTAGTGGTGCTTCATATATATTTTCTGCTTCTTTCAGATGATGTTCCCAATGAATGGACCCGGAAGTAAGGACGTAACTGAAGTGGAAGACACTACTAATGATCAATCTGATCAGGAAATGGAGGAAATTCTTAGCCTGTGTTACACTGAATTATCAGAAAAAGTCCAGGCTATGGCGGATTCTATGGGTGTTAGCTCTGCCTCCATTATGAATCTTGAGGTAATAATTCTCCCATTTGCAATTTCAAAACTATCAAGACTTTTACTACCGGTAATTTTTTTCTTATTATATCTACATCTATATTTTTGTCAGGCCGTGCGCACCATGTCTCAAGAATTGCCTGAAAATGAGGAGGAGATGCTGAAAATACCCCATGTCACAAAAGCCAACTTCTTAAAGTATGGAGATGCCTTATTGGAGGTGACCCAGGAGTATGCCAAGAGAAGAAACGGTATGTTATCACACTCAATGGGAACAGATTGTGAGCCTTTTTTGCTGTCCATAAATTATAAAAGCTTTTGTTTTTTGTACAGCTCTTTTAGCTAAACGGGAAGAAGACAAAGTGAGGGAAGCCTTTGCAAATGGCATTGAAGACTGGGACGATGATTTTGATGGTGGCGCCAATGACAATGAACAGGAGTCGCCATATTTCGCATCACCAAGTGGAAGCAAACGGGGAGGATTTAAAAAGAAAGGTGGTTTCCGTAAAGGAAAGAAAACGTGGAAGAAAAGGTGGGGAGTCTAATATGTAATAGTATTGTTTCATACTCTGACATTTGATTAGTTTAAAACGTTCGTGCTTTACTGGTTACAGCCGAGGAGGTAGCTCAAGGAGTAGGGGATCTTCTAGTGGTTCAAGCAGTCGTGGTTCATCTTCAAGCAGAGGAGGAGCTAGTAGTCGTGGTGGGAAGAAAGGTTCCAGCAGCTCAGGGCCAGGCATTATGAAAATGCCCAGTTCTCGTTCATTTTTGGGTGCGCCACGCGTATCCTCGATTTAACTTGAAATTTGTAACTAATTTTTTTGTGATAAGAATCATCAGGGTACTTGCTGTAAACCTGTAAGGTGATGTAGTTTAATGTGTTTGTTATTTCATTATTAATAATTGTATGTGCTTTAAGTTTCTTTTAGAAAGTAACTTTTTCAGTAACAGTTTATTATTTACATTTCTTTTTCCTTTTGAACTATGGTGTTTGATATAATAGCATTGATTTACTTTCATTCAAACCTAACAAATTGCAAAGCAACAAATTACCTCTGTAGTGTGTATGAACTGTAAATAGGTACCCATGATATTTATTTTAATTTATCTTTCTACCTGTAACATTATTATACAAAGTCACTGATGGCCAAATGTGTGCCCCTGTGTATTGATACCAGTACAAACCCACCCAGAAATGAAGATCGATTCGACGTCGAAACGACGCCGAATCGATGTAAAAATGGTCGAATCGACGGCGACATGACGTAGATTCGACTTTCATTTCTAGTTGGGAAACTACATCTAAAATTATCTGAAGCGAGTTGTTTGAATTGTGGTCAACTAGCAATAATTAAAAGAGACATTCGTACGGCTTTTGTATTTATTTTCCAACATCAGTCGGTCGCAGATCAAAAGGGTAGTAGGCGTGTGAAGAGGTCCAGTGTGCCGGTGGTGCAGCCGTCGAACATCCTGGCGCAGATGTCGACGGGGTCCCGGGCGCCGCGCACCTGGCGGCCGGCTCGCTCCGCGGCGTGGAACTCGTAGTCCTCGTGGCGCAGCACTGGCTCGCGTGTGGCGGATGGGCTGTATGGCCAAGGGACAGAACCACGTACCATTCGTCTCGTTATTTTTTAGGAATGTGGTAATTTTTTTTTTCAACGCCCTTCAGTTGAGGGCTGATAAGTGCAGCATATTGGACGCCGGTCATAACATTACCCCACCAAAACAAAACGACGGCGTCTACGGAATACATTTTTTAAAACGGCATCCAAAAGCAAGAGCACTGAAATTAGTGCCCCGAGGGAGATCATTTTTTGAACTCAATGGGAGCGCCACGGGTGCGTCGGTCCTTACGTGAGCACGACGTGCAGGAGCTCGCCGAGCAGCCCATCGTGCCTCAGGGAGAAGGCCGCCGCCTCGCAGACCGCCTTGAGCAGGCACTGGCGGCCCTTGCCCGCGCCCGCGCCCAGCTGCTCGACGGCGACCTGCAGGGTGTCGTACAGGTGCCAGCGGGAGGGCAGGTGCTCGCTGGGGGCG
>NW_026267159.1:351089-357773 GCF_000697945.3 Frankliniella occidentalis | reverse complement strand
TGGAAGACCTATGTGCCCTGTGCTTCCCAAAGCCGCGCCTCAAACTTTCACCAATCTGAAAAGAAAATGTCGATGAGATGAGGGAGGATTCCAGCGATCGACGACCGCATGGTGACTACTTCCGTCGTCTACTACCTGGCCTGACTACTTCCGTCGTAAAAACATTATTTCGCTCTGCGAAATAAGTGGGCTTGTTTCCCCTTTTTCAGTGCACTATTTTACAGTCTACATTAGTGAAAGTGCTTCTTTTTTCAGGAGGGGGGAGGGGTCTCGAAATTGGCAACAGAATTCGTGTCACCCCTTGAGGATGACATATCTGTCGTTGTGTTAAAGACGTGTCACGAACTCGGCAGTATAAGAATTTTTAAAAACAAAATCATCACAGGTGAGGTGTGACACATTTTGTGTTACAAATTTTCTGGGATATTTCCGAAATCACTGTGATAATTTACGGTGTGGTTGAGCTTCCCGTGCTTTGAAGCGCTGAAAGGGGCCGGGCGGTACGACGCACCCCATTGATCCAGCTTTCCGTCGCCGCCGTCGTAAAGTAGAGAGCACCGCGTCTGCGTACCCTCCCCGTGACTTTATGCGGACGCGCCATTGGGAAGCACCACGCACGCGAGCGGGCGTCCCGTTCCCCCGTGCTCCCGGCAGCTAAGTGCGATTGTCAGCCCCGCCGAGTAACGGCCAGCCCGTCTGCGGGGGCCGCAGCGCCCGCCCTTTCGCTGTGTGTGTGTGTGTGCGTGTGCCGTCGCGAATGTCGAGGGCGAGGATGACCGCGGAGCGGCCACGACCGCGGGCCCCCGGGCGCCCTACGCCGAGCAATGACCACAAATGCGTGACCCTGCGGCACCGACACCACCCGCCCGCCGGGCAGGGTAAGCCCCTTCCCCCGCCTCGCTCTCCTAACACGCTGACCTCCAACACACGACCTGGCCTAACCCGCCCCAATGCGCGCGCCTCCGCATTCACAAAAGACCGCTGACGAGGACGAGACGATATCCTCCTCGCCCTGGGACCAGAAGCAACGAGGTGGCCGCCGAAGTGCCGGTCGAAGCGCCCGCCAGTGTCGGGTAGGCAACGTGCCACCCACGCATGTTCGGCGGGACGGTATCGCCACGCTCGCGGGCGTCAGTCGGATGTGACCTCACTCGACACGTCTCAAACGGCCCGGCCGACAAGCGAAACACAAGTACACATGTTCAGGTTGTTCAGGTTGCCCACCCTCAAGGCACACAAGGCGCAGGTTGGTGCGCGCGCGGACCCACCCGTCCGCGGGCCGCCGGGTGGGTCCGCAGGAGGCGAGGAGGCGCCGACCAACGACCAACGGTGTCGGGACTTATTGTTGACAACATCCACCGGTCACGCCGCCGCCGCTTTACAGCTTCACGTGGTAGCGCGGCGAGTGCGGAAACGTAGTCCAAGACCTTACCATTTCGGCAAAAAATACCCTTTCTTGTAAATTTGAAGTGTTGGAAGTTCAGGTGAGGCTGCGAGATGCGAGAAAGGGTCGGGAGTCGCGCCGTTGGGGATCCTAACCTATACCCTGAAACGATGTTTTGTTGTTTTCCGCGACGGCCCGTGAAGTTCGCGGACTCTGGCTCGCTTACATTAACCGCCCGTTTTTTCGTGTGTCTCGCAGCCATGTTTTTGTTTTCGTCGTGATGGTGCTGACGACGGGGCTGCTGGAGGCTCCCAGGCCATCCGCGCTGGTCGGCGCCATGCCCGTGCAGCCCGCCACCGTCCTCGTCCCCGCCCCGGCCCCAGCCCCGGCGGCTCCCCCGGGGGCGGCCCCGCCGGCGACGGACGCGCGTGACTGCGGATCGTCTTCGTCCTCGTCCTGCGGCTCGTACAGCGACCACGAGGACAACGAGGACGAGCCGCCAGCGGTGAGTCGGCGCGCTACCCCCCGCCCCCGGGAGACTGGAGGCGCTGGCGCGGAGTAGAGCTGTCTGACTGTGTCTGCCCCGCAGCGCCTCACGCTCCAGGATGACGCGGTCCCCGCCACCGACGCGTCCGCCTCCGAGTGGGAGGCGAGCGGCGAGGAGGGCGAGGCCGGCGAGGACAGCTGCGACGGGGAGGGCGAGGACCGCGACGACGGGGGTGGCGTGCACTCAGTCGAGGACCTCGCCGGGCCACCGAGGGGAACCACCACCGGCCCCGTGACGGCGAGCAAGACCGCCTCAAGTAAGCGGGCCGCGGGGCCGCGGCGTGGCGCTACCCCGCGCCGCTGGGACTTCCCCGGCGAGTTGCGGCTCGATTCGACCCGCCGCGCCGACCAGGGCCAATAAAACTTGTAGACTAACGGCGACAGGGGGCCGTCAATCGTGTCGTAAATCACACAGTAAAAATGTGCCGGCTTCGGAACGACTTGCAAAGCATTCGCGTGTTGTAGGCATATTCCAGCTATCGCCGATATGAACGCTTTCTTTGAAATGTAGTGATTGACCCAATAATGTGCAGTGTGTGTGTGTGTGGGTATGTAGTCTTTCACCACCCACCTCCACCCCTCAAGCTCGTAGTGACTTTGTAGTGCTTGGCTTGCAGGATCATCATGGGTGGCCACGGTCCTCGGCCGGATCCTGCGGCCTTTCAAGTGGAAGTCCACCTCCGGTAAGAGAGAAGGTTGCCGTTCGCGACATTGGCTTCTCTACAACTAGTGTTTTTTCTTCAGTCAACCAGCAGCACCCACCTCCTTCATTGGAATTTTTCTTCGTGATTTTTATAGCTGACGGAAAAAGCCCCCCCCCCCCGGAAATTTCTCTGATTAGTTTTTGTGTTGACACAGGCCTCCACCTGCAGGGCAGACCGGGTGAGCAGCTGGGCCCGAGGAGGGCGTCGTTGTGCGCGCTCCCGAAGGTGCCGCCGGCCGCGTCGCCAGCGCAGCACGCGCAGCACGCGCCACCCGACAGGAGGATCCCGCTGAAGAAGCGCGAGCAGAATGTCCCGCTGGCCAGCAGGAGGAAGAGGAGGCGGAGGAGGAGGTAAGCGCAGCCCGGCGCAGCCTCAGCCTCGAGCACGTAGAGCAGACCGTACACCCCCAGGGGTACTTCACTGAACAAAATCAGCGTACACCCTCAAAAACACAAAGGAAAATCAGAAAAAAATTTCAGAGAAAGAAAGAAAAAACATTTTTAAAAACTGGTGTGCGCTTGATTTAATAGTGAAGTACCCCTCGCCGTAGACGCTTGGCCAAGTGTTCTGCACAGCGTGCCCCCAGCGCCGCCCGCGAGCCAGACGCAGGCGGCCCGGCCCTCCTCGAGGACCGCCCCCACCAGGACGGTGCGGGGGTCGCGTGGGCCTGGCCTCCGCCGCAAACTGGCCGGGGGCTCAACCGCGACGGAGGGTTCCTCCGACGAAGAGGGTGCGGCCACCGCGGCCACGGCCATGACCGTGCCGGTTGCGGAGCACAGTGGTGTGTGGTCGAGGACTCGTTCGGGATGGCTACTGTGACAAAGCATGTGCTAAGGACTCGCGCGGACTCAGACCGCAGTGCGGAGGACGTGGAGCTGGAGGTGGCCGTCGACGCTTCGTTCCCGGAGGCGGAGGTCGCGGCCGAGGCCAACCCCGCTGCCGGCCCGGCCAGCACGGGGTCGCGCTTCGGGATGCAGAAGGGCCTGAAGCTGTGGCGGCGGCTGTCCACCTCCCTGGGGAAGGCCACCTCCCAGCCCGTGACCGCCGCCACGGCCGCGGACACCAGGGCAGCTGCTCCCCTGCGGACCCGCTCCGCGACGAGCCTCACCGCCCACCCGGAGGCTCTGGAGGGAAGAACACTGAAATCCCCGGAGGACACGGACCTGCAGGAGGGCGCACCGGAGGGCATATCCCTGGAAATCACGGCACCGGATGACGCGGTCCTAGAGGGTAGAGCCCTGGAGCGGCGCAGCGCCGACAGCAGCGTGCCGGGCTCGCTCTACCACTCCAGGACGACCAGCCAGTCGCGCCTCAGCAGCCTGGCGGTGGGCGCGGGCGCCGAGGCTGACGAGGGCGCCGACCCCGAGGACAGGCGAGTGACGGAGATGGCTCGAACTGATCTCATGCTTCCGTGTCCAGCCCCTCGCGCTCCCCACTCTGCCCGCCCCACGCCCCGCCCCTCTGAGGGCCGCCTCGTCCCGTCCCGCCGTGATGCATCGCTCCCCCGGAACACGGGGTGCACAGCGCCGACCGAGGTGCTCGACCTCCGACTGGGGCGGAGCGTTGGCCCCCCAGGCCCAGGCCCCCGCATAGGTTAGGTCGCGCCCCGCTGACCACCGCGTCTGTGGGTCCGCGCGGGTGAGGCGAGGCGTCAAGGGTGGCGGGGCTGGTCCCGCCTCTACCCCCTACAACAGTGCGATTCGAGCTTTTAACCTGGGGCAACACCTCGTCCCCCTCACAAACCCCCCGTGTCGTGCAGGCGATGAAGTGAAAGGTGACGTTTTGGGGTGCTGTCTCTCTCCGGCGGCTGTCGCCGGTCGCTGTCGCGAGCAGCAGCAAATGGCGAGACGTTTGATTTAAACGAGCAGACTCAGTCGGTCAGATCCCCCCCCTACAGGTCTGTGTTCACGTCCAGAGCCACGCGGCAGACCCGCGGGTCACGCAAACCACGGAGCGCAAGCAAGCACTGCGTCTCCAGGGCGCTCAACCGTCAGGACTCGTCTCACCTGATTGCTGTCTTTGCTTGCTTGACTTGTCAAAACCCTTGCAACGAACATGGGGCAAAAAAAAAAAAAAAAACATCGTGCAGTGGAGCTTCTGTGGACACGCAGAGACGGGCTCGGGTGTAACCGCCACCCTAACGCCGGGGCGCTCTGCGGCTGTCTCACTTCGTTTCTAGGCCAGCCACCTTAGCAGACGAGTCGATCAGGATGCACTTCCCTCTGCGGCCTGCCCAGACCACCCTGGGGTTGTATAGGGAGGCGTTCGGTCGACGACCCCCTCCGGATCCACTTGGGAAATGAAACATGAATCGACCTCGTGGTTGGAGCAGGATTTGATCGGGGGGTGAAGAGGGGGGTTGATACGCGCCCTGCTCCCCCCTCCCACGCACGCACGCACAGTCACAGTCCCTCTGGTTGTCGGTCCCGTCCTCATTAGGTCAGCACCCCTTACTGGGTCAGCGCTGCTGCTGCTGCTAGCTAGTGCCAACCCCGGGCCGGGCCGCAGCCTTTGAAATGCGCACCCCTCGCCCCACCTCTCACACCCCGCGCGTCGTGCGTTGTACGCATTCGTATGGTGTGAGTAATGATTGTCCATGGAGAGCGGTAGTTGGGGGGCCCGGCCCGGGGGGGCTTACGAGCCCCTCGGCGTGAAGGGGAGTGGGGCGCCCCGCGGCACGGTGCGGCCATCCTGAGATTGGCTGTCAGAGCGGGGCGCCGCCACCGCCGGGGCGTCGCTGATGACACGTGCACCTTCCTCCTCCCCTCCCCCAAACAATAACCCCTCACCTGGGCGGGGCGCGCGGGGCGGCCCCACCCTCATGGCGGCCTGCGCCGTCTCCATGGAGTCCACGCCCGTAGAGCGGTGTAACGAGGCCCCCCGCCGCCTCCCTCCACCCCCCACCGCCGGCACGCCGCACGCAGGGAGCGCCCCGCCGCCGCCCTCGTCACTACACAGCGGCGCGCCGTCGGCCCCGGGTCGCCTCCAGCTTGGGTCGCTTGGCCCGCGCGCTCGTCGCGGCCCCCCGGTGATGCTGCCAACGCGGTCCTCCCCGCACGTCCTCCCCCTCCTCCTCCCCGCCGCGTCGCTGTCCTAGTCCTCGCGATGGTGTCCGCGGCCGCGTCCTCCCCGGCGCGCTCCGTCGTGCCCGCCGCCAGCGTTGTCGTCGCTCCAGCGCATCCCCGTGGCAAGGCCGCCGTCGTGGCCACGGCCGACGCCGCCGCCGCCGTGTCCCGGACGCCGAGCGTGGAGCAGGACGCCGACCTTTTGGACACGACATCAGCGCCCGAGGCCGAGGTGGTGGCGGAGGAACCGCCGCCCGGGGAGGACAGTTCCGCCCAGGAGCAGGTCGTCGAGGTTGTGGTCGCCGCCGCGGCCAGCGTCTCCCCACCGGAGTGAGTAGCAGCCCGCCGCACCCCCTGCCGTGGCGTTCGCCATTAGCTGCAAGCACGTGGCACTTTAGGGTCTCCCCAGGTGAGAGTGCGGGCGCGGGGTGTTAGGGAGGCCGACTTTAGTTGTTTGCTTCGCGCATTTAAATGCGTGAGGCTTACGCCGCGTGCAGCGCCGTTCAGCAGCAGCAGCAGTAGCAGTGCACTCGGGGGTGCAGGTGCTTGTGGGTGGGTGTTATGGTTTCTAACAAACTCGTCGCGCCCTCCCACACGCGCCCTCGGTCCCCGTGCGCGTCAACCCTCGGCCCCTCGCCCCTGCCACGCCTCGCCACGCCCCGCCAGCAGCCCCTCCCCGCGACTACTTGCGTGTGGCCGAGCTCTGGCCTGGCACCCAGGGAGTTTATACTGGCGCCATGTCGGCCACATTTTTTCCCAGCCCGGTTGTGTGTGTGTGTGTCTGTGTGTGTGTGCGCGCGCGCGTGTTGCCGCCACATAGAGGTGATACTGCCCACCCCACCCCCCTTACGGTCAGGCGGTCAAGGATACGCGCAAAGTGGAGCAGCGGGTTAATTCTCCTGACACACACTGGAGCACCGCTGCTGCAAGGGCGACCGGCGTTTTAAATATGTCGTGACGCGATAAGTACCTCCTTTTATATTTT
>NW_026267159.1:347958-351039 GCF_000697945.3 Frankliniella occidentalis | reverse complement strand
AGCGGCCGCGTGAACTGGGTGGCGTTGAACGGCGTCAGGTAGTTGCTCTTGATGACGTAGCCCATGGTGACGGCCTGGTGGGGCAGGTCCACGGGGATACCGAAGCCCATGATGACCTGCACCTTGGCGCCCGTCGGGGTGAAGATGAGGTTCCTGGCGTGGCGGCCCCTGCCCGCGGCGGGCGCCGGCCAGGCCGCGCACAGGGCGGCCAGCAGCAGCAGCAGACGCGGGACCAGCACCATCTTCCTCTCGGCGAGTAACTGCGCTACCAGCCGCCGGGGGTGCGGAGGCGTAGGGGTCCCCGTTGATCGGTATCGGCATCAGACCCGTCCTCCCCCTGCCCCGCGCCCCCGGGGACGCACAGTTGAGGGCAAGGACCGGGGCGGCCGCTGGCGATTAGCACCCGGGTCCGACACGGCACCGGTACCCGGGCCCTACCAGCGGTACCCAGGTGCCGGGCCGGCCGCGGCGCGCGGGGCAGTAGCATTACGCTCGCCGAACAGGATGACCAGGATGGCCGCGCTGCGCTGCAGAGACCCCCACGGCGTGTCGCCGGCGCCGCTGCTAGCGCTGGCTGCCCTGGCGCTGGCGGCCCTCCAGGAGGCCCACGCCGTGGCCATCGCCCCTCCGCCCACACACGTCGGCTACAGCCAGTTTCTCCTGTTTCCTCAGAGAAGCTCGGGCATGGGGGTGAGTATGGGAGGCGTGGGCTCGACTTAGTGTCGCATACAGCACAGCGAGACGGGGAGGGGGTAGGGTGAGGCCTTGGGGGTAGCGGGGCCTCGACCTCAGGGGGCTAGGGTGGGTGAGCGCAGACAACACAAAGACCCACGGTGAAAATAAACCTTGATGTACTGTTGCGGGGCGGGGGTGGGGGTGGACATGAAAGTCCCAGTGCTGCAGCGAGGGCTAAGAATAGGCAGGCAAGCCCCCGCCACGGCGGCGCCCCGTGCGAAGGTCCCGTCCTGGCCCTGCCCCCGGCGAAGGCCGTGCGCCCAGTTGTTGTGGGGGTCAGTGGATAAGGGTGGGGCAATCACACCAACAAACCGCCTGCGTGCTCAGGTATGTGGAGGTGCTCGCCGATCGGTGAGAAAATCGGTCTGCTGCTCTGTTGAGTGTGTGTGTAGTGTTTTATATTTGGTTTATTATTTCCGGGCGGGTTGTTTTTTTTTTTTCGGCAAGCAAAACAATCTCCATGCACGCGCACAGTTCCATTTTCGCGGCCGTACTTCTCATCAGCTTTTGGTCGGTCGATGGTGCATGGCGCCCGGCTCGCCCGCCCGGTAGGCACCGTAGGCAGGCGCCCCAGCAGTGCGTTCGGTCTTTCGCGTCCCTCACTGCAGCGGCGCCGCCGCGGCCTCGCGCAGCAATTAAAAGGGCATTCTGCTGCAGTCGGCCGCCGACAGCCGACACCACCCTCCCACCGGCGCCGCGCATCGCGTGTCGAGCCGGCGTTTTGCAGCTCTCGGTCTCGCAGATCCTACATTTTAATAAAATAATAAATAACCTCCCCCACACAAAAAAATAGGTTGCGCGCGCGGTGTTAACTTGTTCGCGCCATCATAACGGTGTGCAGCACGACGCGGTGGTGCAGCTCGGTGTGAGTAGCCGGAGCCGTGCCGTGCCACACGGCCGCTCCCTTTCTGACCCTCGGCCCCGCCCTGCCCGCAGATGTTTCTGGCGCTCTCCGTGCCCCTCGACTCCATCCACCACGACGTGAGTCTGGCCTACAACTTCGAGGCCAACTACATGCTGCCGAGCAACGCCACCGCGCTCAGCGAGCTGGAGGCCCAGTACGGCTTCCGGCGAGCGCTGGGCGCGGACCCGGGACCGGCGGAGACCGCCGAGGCCCGGCGCGCGGCCCGCGCGCTCAGGGACCTGGGCAGGGCCGACGTGTACGGCATGATTATGGGGAGCATCTCGAGGTAAGGAGCGGGTTGGGATTGGAAATTTCCGAAAATTTCTAGAAACTTTCCAGGTCTTCCAACCCTAGAGCGGGCCAGCTCGGGCCGGTCGTGGTCCGTGGTGATGCACTCTCCTCTCCAACCATCTCTCTCTGGTTCACAGGGCGGGGCTGCCGGGTCGGGCGTGTCTGCTGCGCGCCGTGTGCGAGGCCTCCGAGTGGCCCATGGTGGAGGGGCTGCTCGGGAACATGCTCACCGTCTTGCTAACGTAAGTAGCTCTTAACTTGACCAACATTGCCACACTGTTATTGAAATTGTTGACAAAACCTTTCTTTCTCCGGCTCTCTTTAGACCCTCCACGTCGGCGGACGACGGCGAGCTGCACCCTGCCTTCCACGCGGCGGAGCGGAGGGGCAAGCGGGGAGCGGACTGCGCCGTTCACTACAAGGGCTGCCCCGTAAGCCTGCTCGGACTACTCACGGAACAACAACAATAAAGCGACAAAAAAAAAACAACCCGCGCTTCTTTTCACGCTACCCGTCGTCTAAAAAAAACGTCGCAAACGACCGTGACGAGCGCAGCTAGTTCGTACATTAAAGCCGCTTTTCGTCGACTTCCAAGATGACTTACGGCCCGCGCAACGCGGCACGCTGGCCGTAGTTAGCATGCAATTGTCGCCCCCCACCCCCCATCTTTTTTACCACCTTCCAACCCCTCACCTTCACCGACTGAATGCACCCCGCGTGTGACGTGCGGACTGCGCCACGAACTACTTTGGCTAAAGAGGGAGAGCACGTCTTCTAGACCTACAGAAAAATTGCGTTCTATTAGTATTCAAGAGAAATCACTTTTCAAAATATTTAGTGAAAAGACCCAATGGCGGACTAGTAGCAGGCAAGTCTTCGCTTTATCCATCGAATGGCATGTTATGACCGAGGGTA
This sequence comes from Frankliniella occidentalis, assembly GCF_000697945.3. Classification (NCBI taxonomy): domain Eukaryota; kingdom Metazoa; phylum Arthropoda; class Insecta; order Thysanoptera; family Thripidae; genus Frankliniella; species Frankliniella occidentalis. Next base: position 348,194 of record NW_026267159.1, on the reverse strand, counting down.
AACAAGCGATCGTCCAGGAAGTACGTCAGTATTTCACAAATACATTCTGGCAAAAGACGGGAGCTCGGCGCCTGCGAGACTCGAGGTAGGCCAGCCCGCAATACACGCATGCACTGTATGCGAGATGTTGTCTACCTACCAGGCGCTTCGAGAGCTCGCAGAGGTGCAACTTGGCAGGTTCGTAACTGCGAATGACGGATGATACATTCTGTATGATCCCTAAGGAGGAGGAGGAG
>NW_026267159.1:326864-338168 GCF_000697945.3 Frankliniella occidentalis | reverse complement strand
ATTAAAGAAGGACGCCAAGTGCAGGGTGCACAGATGGGTGCACGGGGTGCGGAGGGTGCTCGCGGCCGCCGGGGCAACGTCCCTTCGCCCTGCGCCCGGCCATCAAGGTCCGAACCCTATCGGCATTCTGGCCCAGCGCCCATCGGGCCAGCCCATCGCGTGTGTGCTCGGCAAGGCCCCCGTCCTATACACGCCGGCCCGGCCCCGCCCCGCCCGGGACTCGCAGAGGGGAGCCTTCACCTTGGCGACGGCGAGCAACCCTCGCCTCGCGCGCACACCTGGCCTCGGCAGCACGGCGAGCGCGGCGAGCGGCCCGCGGCGGCGGCATAGCGACACCCCCTCCGTGTGGGAGACAAAGACGGACGAATGTGTGCGGAGAACGGGCTGCTTAGCATATCTTCGATTGGGTCGGCCGCTTGCTGCCGCTGCCGCTGCCATGCCTCCAGCCGCCGCGAGGCCGGATAAGCCGGTGTCATCTCCCGCCTCCTCTCCACGGGGCTCAGATCTGGACGCGTTGTTTGGAGTGACGTGGCGTGTCGACTTTGCAGGCCGCTGTCGCTGTGCACCGCCAACTGCCGCTACGATGTGGTGCGCAGGGTGTCCAAGCGCTTCGGCATGAAGGACGTCTCCGAGGACGAGCCGTGGAACCTGTACTGGACGGACCTGTCCATCTCCCTGGAGCGGTGCAAGGACATGAAGAGGTTTCAGGTAAGTGGGTCCCGCGCCCGGTCGGGGTCGGTTTGTGTCGCCCGGCCCATGTGCACACGGCCACATGCCCGCCCGACTGAGGCCGCTCTCGCCGACATTGATCTCCGTGTTATGGATTCTTTCGTCCGTCTCCGCCTCCTTGAAGCTGCGCCTAACACGCACATTCGCCGTTTCCAGAAAATCAACCATTTCCCCGGCATGGCTGAGATATGCCGGAAGGACCTGCTGGCGAGGAATCTGAACAGAATGCTGAGACTTTTTCCAAAAGACTACAACTTTTTTCCGAAGACATGGTGCCTGCCTGCAGAGTGAGTAGTAGTAACTTTACAACAACAACAAAATCGAGGCAAAATAACAATCTTTATTATTTTTTCTCCTTATTATTCACAGCTTGGGTGATCTAAATACTTACGCTAGGACGAGAAGGAATCGAACATACATTCTGAAGCCGGACACTGGATGCCAGGGGAAAGGAATATACCTGACGAGGAGTGTACGCGACCTTAAGCCACACACTAGAATGATTTGCCAAGTGTACATTGCCAGGGTAAGTCCACCCAGCACTGAGCACCTCGGTCTTCGTCATATTTCTTTACTGAATGAGTTTGACAATGCCTGCCTTTCTCCCTTAGCCGTTTTTGGTCGACGGTTTTAAGTTTGACATGCGTGTTTACACGCTGGTGACCTCCTGTGACCCGCTCAGAGTGTTTGTCTACAATGACGGCCTTGTCAGGTAATACAGGTTGGTTCTGTTTTCCTCCCCTGTCCCCCTCAAACACACCCGCCCCCACCCCCCTATCCCTGACCTTCGCAAAGTCACGTCCCGATCACACCACCCTGTCCGTCTGTCTCTCCCGCCCAGGTTTGCGACCAGCGCCTACCACGAGCCCAACGGCCACAACACTGCCAACGTGTTCATGCACCTCACAAACTACGCCGTCAACAAGCACAGCAGGACTTTCATCGTCGACGAGGAGGCCGGGAGCAAAAGGTAGGCGCGAAAACCCGACGGCGCGAAACCCACGTTAAACGCGTAGAGGAAAGTTCTCACTATTCGCGCTCTCCACAGGAAAATCTCGACCCTCAACAAGTGGCTCGAGAGCAAGAACTACGACGTGGTGGACATCTGGGCGCGCATCGACGAGCTCATCGTCAAGACCCTGATCGCGGCGCTGCCCGTGATACGGCACAACTACCACGCCTGCTTCCCCGCGCACGACTTCACCTACGCCTGCTTCGAGCTGCTCGGCTTCGACGTCCTGCTCGACCACAAGCTCAAGCCCTACGTGCTGGAGGTGCGTGCAGTGCTGTGCGGAAGTTTTGCCGGCGGACCTGCTTCGCCCCGCCTCAACCAAGGATTGCAGACAGTCGTGGGCGGTCGTGGGCTTCGTTCGGACGCCAAGTTGAACCAGCTTCTTAATTTAGACCGATGAGGCGTCAAAATGATGTCTTCTAGTCTTCCTTTGACTACCACAAGTTCTTCTCCATGATTTTTGCCACAGGTGAACCACTCGCCCAGCTTCCACACGGACGCGCAGATCGACCGCGAGGTGAAGGAGACGCTGCTCATGGACACGTTCGGCATCCTGAACCTCGGCCAGTACGACAAGAGGAAGGTCATGGAGGAGGACCGGCGGCGCGTGCGGGACCGCCTGCTGCAGAGCATCGCGCACCGGGACACCGGGTACGTAGCGGGCGCTTAGGGCGGTAGAGGGTGCTAGCGGGCGGGATCCTACAAATCGACTACATCGACTACATCGATGGCATCGAATCGTGCGTGGATGACGGAGACGTCCTTATCCTCCGCCAGGTCCGACAGCAACGTGCTGACGGCAGACAGCAACCCGTGGAAGGCGCAGTTTGACTGGGAGGACAGCAACATGGGCAACTTCCGGCGGGTGTACCCGGTGCCCGACGGGCAGCCGGACAAGTACGAGGCCTTCTTCCACCAGAACCAGAGCTCGCTGTTCCAGGAGACGGCCGCGTCGCGGGCGCGCGAGGAGGCCAGCAGGCAGCAGCGCGACCTGCACGAGGTAGGCCGGGGCCGGGGCCGGGGCCGGGGACGCGCGGCTCCCTCTGTGGCCGAGGACTGGGCTGACTCGTGGTCCGCGCGGCGCAGGGCGCGAGGCCTGCGGGGGCGGGGCAGAAAGAGGCCGTAGAGTCTGCCATCGACGAGCAGGCCAAGAGAGTCTCCGAGCTGCTGAGCCAGGTGCGCTCGCGCGCCGCGGTCCGGGGACCACTGTCTCTGGAGGTGGCGCTCATCACGTCGCGCCCGATCCTGTTGCAGGTCAAGCAGAAGGAGGAGGAGGCCCGCCGCTCTATGACGCTGGCCCGCCGGCGCGAGTACGAGCGGCTGCGGCCCGAGTCCCCCGGGGTGGGCGCCGCGCCCGGCACGCTGCTGAGGAGGAGCAGGAACTCGCGGGGCAAGAGGGGCGCCGCGCAGCCGCCGGTGGGTAGCTGGTGGAGAGATACTCGAGTCGTTGAAATTTGACCGAAATTCGTTGAAGTTTCAGTCGAAGTTTAACTGAAGTTCGTCTGAAGTTCACCAAAGCTCGTAAAGTTCATGACAACACAGCTCCGCCCGTCGAACTTCAAAAGAAAATTGAACAAGGCGATTATGACGCATTGGGACCTTGGGGATCTCTCTCACAGCCCCCTATTCTGCCCGACAGGCTGCGGGGAAGAAGCTGCACGCCAAGTGCGTCCTCAACTCGTTCCTGCCCGAGGCCATCGTCGAGGCGGAGGAGTCGGTCCGAGCCGCCGCGCTGCAGGAGCGCGGCCAGCTGGTGCAGAGCAAGGGCATCGTGCAGCTGGTGAGCACCGCCGCCGCGACTCAGCGCGCTCAGCGCCCGACCGGCGAGGGGTAGGCAGACCCGGCCTACGCGTGTGCTGAGCTCGCTGCCTACCCCGCCGCCGCAGCCCGCGTGTGCTGAGCGCGCTTGGCGCCGCCCGACTGCCCCGCACTTTGTCGCTGCCGTGGACCGTCCTCCTGACCTGACTCACCCCACCCCGTCGCTCGGTCCCGACAGATCTACCAGATGATGAAGGAGAACAAGTCCCTCTGCGCCGAGGACCTGCGGAAGTACGCCGCCCTCAACGCCGAGCCGCACTCGGGACACTCCCAGGGGCCGGCGGGCGCCCCCGGCACCAACGGCGGCCCCCGCCGGGAGGACGACGCGCACCGCCTGCCCTCGCTGCTCACCCTCATCCAGAAGACCACGGCAAGTGGCTCCTCCCACCCCTACGGCTGTCGCCCGCTCGTGCTCCCGGCTTTGGAATTGATTTTCCCAACGACGCCGTTGTTGCAGGGCCAGGGGCACGCCGACATCAACCGGGGCAAAGGCGTCGTCGATCCCTACGGTAAGTGACGGAGGGGGTGTTCGTTTGTCGGCACGCCTCTCTGCAGTGTGGGTAGTGTAGATTTACGTGTGTGTAGCTGGGAACGAGCGGTGCAGTGCCAAATGAGAGGAAATGATTAATTCTGACCTCATTTGTGACTCCCTCTTATTTTGGTCGCAGTGATTCTGTAGTGCTCGCCGGCTGGTGCAAGCCGGGTCTGCCTGGCTCAACTCCGGAACAGCAATGCAGACCAGCAGTAGTTGCTTGAATATCATACTCATTGTGTAGGCATTGTGCTCTAATTCTACTAGATGCCTGCTTGTGTTAGTGTAGTCAATTAGAAATCTCAGCATCTTTGTATTTCTAGGCTTCACATTGATACTAAAATTCTCCCGCTTTGTGAAAGCAAATTAAAGAGCAAAGTAAAGTAGACCATATCAGCCAATGAGTGCAATCATAAAGAAAAATAGAAAGTAAAAAAAGGACACAGATGACGTCTGCACCTGAGGTAACATCGTTGCTCCTAGTTGTCAAAGTTTTGAATAAGCACAGGGAAGTAGTATTCTGACTGTTATTCTGCAGAGGCGTTGGTGACGGGTCTACCGGGACCGTGCCCCATTCCACCGGGGGCTGGGCCGACTGGGCCTGGGCCAGCAGGGGAGTCGGCCCCGCTAGTCGCAGCCGCTGTTCCAGCAGTCTCCCTCCCGCTCCGCCCTGCCCTCTGCTCCAGGACACCAGGTGCTCAAACCGATTATAAATCCAACAAACACTTGCAGCCACCCTTTCAATCATCCAGTGTCTACTTAACATGTTCATGGGGTTACCTCCAGGTTTCGGAATGACCTGCGCGGAGGCTCCATTCTGGGTGCGCCCGGGATTGCGCTCCTCAGATCTGTGGAGTTCAAACTACATGCTGCTGTCCAGTCAAGCAGCCCAGGCGGCCCACCAACTCTACACTCAGTCCCAGGGTCAGGCTGTACCAAGAAACACCCGCTCCACTCTGGGGCGACTCGTATCCACCTCTTTCAAGTTGCACAACCTCGAGAAGCGTCATCCAAAGCCTCAGGTCCAACAATTGTGACGACTTTGGCCCATCTAAGAGTCAGGAGAACTGGAACAGTTGGAATTTTGAAGCCAAGCAAATTTGAGTGACTGCTCCTTTTCTCTGCCTCCCCATGTTCAAATAATGTAAATACAATTGTAATAATTATGTCATTTTGCAAAACTGTTCACTGTGACCAAGTTTTAACTATGTGTGATAAAAAATAAACTGTGAAACTTTATAAATAAAATCCCCCTGAGGAATAAATATATCAATGAACTGTTCAGAGCCGGAGGTAGTTTAATTGAATTTTAGAAGCAGAACAATTTAAACTACTAACAGATATAAATCAGTGTCAGCTTATGTGATTTCTATACACTTATCACCCAAGTTTCGGGTGAAAAATTCGGATAAAATTTACATTCCTAGTTTTAACCAACTGGCCTGGGAACAGACTTGTCGCCCTTGTCAGCAGCAGCAATGTAGATACGCCATTCCCTGTTGTTGTCCGGGTCGTCGTGAGGATGGGGAGTGGGATGGGAAACACTTGGACCCTAGAATTACAAAGTTTCCTTGTGAATAAAATGAGCCATCTAAAATACATTAACAGTAATGTGCAGAGGATACGTACAACATCTGGATAGGCCTGCTTGTACTCTTGAATGGTCATTTCTTCAATGGGCAGCTTGCTGTCCAGCGCCTTCAGCTCCTCCTCAAGTTCAGCAACAAGCTTCAAGTTGCCTGCTTTGCAGTTAGCCACTTTCTGGTCCTATATATAGTAAATTTCAACAATGGCATGAGACAAAATGATACAGCACTCACGCAAGTGACTGGTTAAACAAATAGATCCTTACGTTTTCCTTCTCAGAGTTGTTGATCAAATCATCAACATTGCTCTTGGGGTATGGAACGGAGATGGCTTCGTACTTCTGCTTGATGGCATCAACGAATGCAGGGCTAATTTTAGATTTGTAAGCAGCCCAATCAATTGCAGGTGCTTTCTCTGGGAGGACAGCAAGCCTATACAGAAATGAAAATACAAGGATAGAATGATAGAAAAGCTGTGAGGCAAAAGAAACATTTTTTTAAAATGATAGTCATTCAATAAAATCTCTCTCTATAATGTGGTAAAGCATGGATGGCTTCTGAAGTGTTTCGAAAAAATGTACCACAGTAAATATTACGCTGCTCTTTGAAACAGTAGAGCGAACCATGCAAATGATCATGAAATGAGGGACTAAAACTGATAATAATCCGATGTCTGTGGACGACTCATAACCTCAAAGAGTATCGATGAGCCTGCATTTAGTTAGTAAAACACGCAACTAGTAATACTGGCAGTCAAACAAGACATCTTATAAGAACAAGCCAAAGCATTGAATGACAAAGAATAAACTAAAAGAGTGCAGATAACTGCAACAAGAGTACGTCACTAGCTTGCGACCTTACCTCCTCAAGAAGGCTTCATGGTTCTTCTTCAGCGTCAGCACTTTGCTCAAATTCGCGTCATCTTTCAAGGGAAAACGTTCGAGAAGTGAAGGCCAGTTAACTTTGGTTCCAGCAAATCGTCCAGCTGCCATCTCGGAGATCGACGAAGGGCAAATTCACTTGTGAAAATGAGGAGTAGATGGCGAGGCCGCCTGTCTGTCTCTGCGGACGGAGGTCACACGGCAGACGACCAGATGCCCCCCCCCCTTTTCCTTCGATATAAAATCCTCCCTGCATTAGAGTATTTTGCTTTGATTCGTACAGAAATTGTATGCAAAGAAAGCATTAGATAATTCTTCACCTTTTCAAGGCTTTGTTCTACGAATTTCTTAAACCAAAGACGTGTTAAATGTCCATTTATAAAACTTTTACACTGTCTATAATATTGTGTCATCTATTCGCAGTTATGGTAACATGTAATTTCCCTTCCCTTCAAATTCAACCTCTTCAACCTGTGAACTTTCTACTTTGATTTCTGCAAAAAAAATTATTGAGGCATGGCCTCCAAAACCCTCTTAAAAAACCTATTCAAGATGTTCACAGCTTAATTTTAGTTGGTGAGCAGGTGCAAGGAAAATGGTGCTTTTACATAGAATTGTTTTTTGAAAAGTAAGTCCTCTGTCAAACTAGGTTAGTCCTAATTTTACTTTTGACATTCATTCTGTAAGGAAGTAGTGTCACAAAGTGTATTTGTAATTTTACTTATCATTGTTCAATTTTTGTCTTCTATTATAGCTTAGTGTGAGGGCCTCTTTATGATCTCACTGTTTAATTTGTTGTTTGGTCAGAGTAGCCACCTATCATTATTTGCATCTTTATATCTTTGAAAAGGTAAAGGACAGCAAAATGGATTATCTTGTTGAGGCTGTGGCCCTGGGCATTGATGCCATAGCTTTCGGTGTTGCTTATCACATGTTCCAATTCAAGAAATCTGCTATTAAATCAATTGAGGTATTTGCCTTTCTATTTTATGTGACTGATTTAGAGGAAAGAGTTAAGTTGAAGTTATATTTCGTTTTATTACTATTTTCTTTTCCAGAATGTTCAATATGTTGAAATTGACGGGGGTCTGTTTGACCGAGTGGCCAATCAGCCAGGCCAAAAACTGGATTATGTTGTTGTACGAGGGAAGGTGAAGGCCCTCAGTAGTCCAATTCGCAGTCAAAATGCCATAAATACTTTTGGTGTTGTGCAGAAATTCACTACTAAAGAGCACCTAGTTACTCGTCATAATTTTGGCTTTTGGTGTGTTATTTGCCACTTTGTACTGTTCTCCTTAGAGTAAATACCCTGACCTAATGACAAGATCATTTTCTCTTTTTATTCAGGAGTGAACGCGAAAGAACCATTCAAGAAGTTTATAATTCAATCCCATTTGCACTTCAGAGTGGAAGCATTGATATTGAAGTTTCAGATGCACTCTCAGCTTATTACCTAGATCTTGAAACAATCTCTGATGTGTATGAACCTACTTCTGGAAGTTTTGTTGACTTTATCTGGGGTAAGCCTAATCAATCCAAAATGTATTATTTATCATTTTTTTACATTTAAATACACAGTGTTCAGTCAGTCCCGTTTCAGTGAATGGTTATCAAAGCTTGCATGCAGGTGTAGCATGCATGCTACTTTACCCTTTTGCAGAAATATGGCTGGCACGTGTACCATATATCTAGTAGTTACAAGATGGCATTGTTAATTGTCCTTGTAGGGTTTTTTACCGGTCTACGACCTCAAGGCCTACAGAAGACTGAAGAGATGGTCAGAGAAGGTGTCTTAATGACAGGCATTGGTGAACTGGCTATTACAGAGGACCAAGCATCACTACGTTTGCAACCATCTCAAGATGGGCTCCCATTTTTCTTGACATCTTTGCCACTCAATACTCTCTGTAAAAAACTTGAAAGTGAGAGGCAAACATTTAAGTAAGCAAACTTTCCTCTCATAGTGTGTGGTACTTGTTGAATAGAATCTTAATTATGTTTTTGTTCTTAGGTACTTAAGTATAGTGTTAGGAGTTGTAGGACTAGGGTTGGCTGGCATCATGGCTCATCGGTATTACAAAAGTTGGCTTGAAAAGAAAAAGGAAGAGGAGCGTCTTCGTAAGAGAGAACAAACAAGGAAAGCAAGAAGACAACGAGCTCGTCCTGGTGAAGAACTACCAGACAGTCAACTTTGCATCGTGTGCAAAGAGAACCCAAAAGAAGTGGTTCTTCTACCATGTGGACATGTGTGTATTTGTGAAGACTGTAGTGAGGACATTTCTGACCTTTGCCCTGTTTGTAGAGCAGAGATCAGGTCACGGAATCCAGCATACATCTCATGATACTGTCGGAGAATTAAAGAGCTTGTGAATTAATATGACAAGGTATATTTCCTCTCCTGAGGAGTGATGTCTATTTCTTATAAATTTTAATTTTTTGTTTTTTAATAAAATGAAGTACATAATTAAAATTGTTTTAATTTTAATGAATATAAACTATGAGGTTGTGGTAAAAGTTATCCATCTTGATTTTTTTGTTTTGTTTTAGGAGAGATTTTTTTCCACATAGTTGTTTTAACTTAAAAATCACAGTTCACTATCCTTGTCTTCTGAGCGTCTTGCTGTTCTCTTGCTCGGTTAGCTAGACTCGTTTTCCCTATTCCAAGTTTGGGTAATCCACGATTTAGTCCTTCCAAAAGGACACATGCCTTGCACAGCTCCTGGGATGATACAGATCCACATCTTGTACATTGAGTACGCACTGGTAATTTAACATCATCTTTAACTTGTAGACTTTCCCCTATAGAAAAGATGTACACCAAATACCTAGATTAGAATTGAAAAAAAAAGACACTTCAAATGCAGAATAATTAAGATCATGTACCTGAGTGGATAATATCCATAATTACAGAGGGACGAATTTTTTCCAAGTCTTTCAAAAATGCCCGTGCATGGCCTCTATATGCATTGGGAGCGAAAACACATTCTGTGCTGAAGTAAACTAATCTTTTAAAGTAAGCATACATCACAATTTCCTTTTCATAGGTGTACTTCAATGGTTTCACCCTGGGTATTGAGCCCTCACTTTCACTTGCCTGTTAAAAAAAAATCACAACAAAAGTTTAGTGTCAGTGTCAACAGTAGGTTATATAGCTCTTGACCTTACTAATTATGTGCCTCACAGTTATAATGGATGTGCAACGTTGCAGCCGGGCAATGTCTCCTCGTAAAATATTCATAAGGACAGTCTCTGCCAGGTCATCTGCATTGTGGCCAGTGGCAACACAATTTACTCCAAGCAGAGTTGCACCTCTATCTAGAGCTTGCCTTCTAAAGACACCACAAAAGGTACAGTTATTCTTTCGACCAACCTAAAATGGTAAAGTATAGTGTTTTGATTATTTAACAAAAACAAATGTGTGGGGGAAAAAACTTCCAAAAACTTACCTGACCAACAATGGCATCCATGGTCCAACCAAATAATTCTTCATAGGAGAGAATTTTCAGTGGCATCTGATAATCATCTCTATTTTGTTTGACTGTTTCTAAACTATCATCGCGATACCCTGAAATTTACATTCATTGTAAATGAAAAAGTACGCAACTTGTTGCGAACTGAAATTTAGTTAATGATTACCTGTAATTCCCTCATCAATTGACAAGAGAACTAAGTTGAGTCCATAGTCATGTCTTTCATTTAGTACTTTAAGAACATAGGCAAGAACTGTTGAGTCCTTCCCCCCTGATGCAGCTACAGCAACAGTATCTCCTTTTTTGAAGAGGTGGCCGCTCACAATTGTGTTGTGAACTTCTGTTTCAAATGCCCAAAAGAAACAGTCCTTGCATAAGGCATCGCCAGTCTTCGGTCTCTGGAGAATGGAAAATAGCTCAAAAAAACTCGATGCAAGGCAAAATATAGCGTTTAGCAGAATGATGCAACGAAAACATAACCTATGCAGGATGTAAACTGACCTTCAGGATAGCGTTTTTACCGCAACTGGAGCTACACTTGACAGGCATGGTTACTCTCGAATATTTTAAGACCTGCTTGGGGGATCAAACAGGCTCCGTCACTGTTATAAGTGCGCTATAGCCAGATTTTTCTCCATTTAGTTGCCTGATGACAAGCAGACAGTCCACCACATGCATGCATGTGCTGTGTACTACTGCTAGCAGAACAGCCAACTCACCAGTAGAACGATGCACAAATCTACCCAAGCGAATAATCTTCCTAGATGCTCGCCACTCCGCACTTTAGTGTGTACGACTTCCCCGCAGTACGGAAGGAGGGAAGCCCCACTGGGACACCTTCATACATGTTCTCTAGGCTGCTCGATTGTGGACGGTCGTTGGCCCCCTTGGCTAGCCCGTGGTGGCGGGATCGGACGGCGCATCGACGACAGTCAGTCCGGTCCGGAATCCGTAGCCTGCCGTTGCCGTCCACCAGTGCCACCAGTCACCAGTCGAGTCCCAGACCGTCCGAGCCAAGATGCTCGCCTGTCACGCCGCGGGTCGTGGCCGGCCGCGGCCGCGTCTGATCACCTGCACCGTCGGCGCCCTGGCGGCCCTGGCCCTCCTGCTCCTCTGCGCCCCGGCGGGCGTGGCGGCCGACGGCGAGTACGAGGTCCCGGACCCCATCATCAAGGCCTTTAGTCCCAAGGGACTAAGTGTGTCCATCCCAGGCAAGTGCCAGCGCAAATAATTGAATTGATTGTAATCTGTACAGTTATTCGTCGAAAGGGGGAGG
>NW_026267159.1:324464-326499 GCF_000697945.3 Frankliniella occidentalis | reverse complement strand
CCCCGCCACACACACCTTTCATTCTGCCCGCACCCTCTTAAAGTAGAATGCGGACTTCCTGGCGATGCGCATACCAGCTCAGAAACAAACGCACTTTTTTTCTTATTTTCTTTTTTGTTGGAAGCGATGAACGCCCCGGAGCAAACCGGTTATCTTAGTCTGTCTCATTAGCACCACCAGCTGGGCCTCGTGGGGCGTGGCAGCGAGTCAACTCCGTCAACTCCCAACACCAAAACTCTGTCCTTTACGCGCACTCTTCTATTTTTTCGTTTGTGTACTCTCCCTCGCGCCGCGCGCCGCGGGAAAATTTGTAATTTTACGACTTCCGAGAATTGTTTGCGACATATGCGTGTCTCGTCGTTCATCCGTATAGGAGCGCACACACGTGCGGGAAAGCCCCGTGGGTTTCCCTCGACGGCGCGGCTCACATCGCATAGGCTATGTACCGCGGGGCGGGTGGCGGGGCGGGGGGGCGCATGGTGTTCTGTGTCGTTCTGTCAGCGCTACCACTGCCCAGCCACTTGTGCTTGACGCCCGCAGAGGTTTGGGGAAACGTTTCACACCTCGGAAGCAAACAGCTGGGCCCGTGGCGCACGGAGCCTGCTTGTCGGTCCGTGGCGATACAACATTTTTCCTACGGCGCGGGGGGCCGGGCGGGCCGGGTGGACGTCGTGCGCCGGTCGCTCGGAGAGGGGCACTAACCACTGCCAGGCTATCATTGTCTCGCGAGGCTCCCATGGACCGGTAAATTGGCCGGCTATCGTGCACATCGCCGCCTAGCGCGGGCCGGGCCGAGCAAAATGCGGCAAAGAAGCCGTCACAACATAACTCGCGATTGTAAAGAGCGATAGTGAGTGAAGCTGGTTGTGACGTCAAGGAGGTTCAGGGAGGTTCACTGCTGATCTATCCGCTGACGCAATGAATCTTTTTCGTGTTTCCAGATTCGGAAGGCGTGGAGCTCTTCGCCTTCCACGGCAATGTGAACCGGGAGCTGGGTGAGCGGGAGGCCGGCGAAATGTCGATGGACATCAGGAAGAAGAGCAAGGAGGGCCTGTGGACGTACCAGTCGCAGCGGAAGCTCAAAGTCGGCGACGTCATCAACTACTGGCTGTACGTGCAGCGTTTCGGCAGAGGCTACGAGCGACTTGGGCAAACCTTCTACGTCACAGGTGAGTGCGATTAACGACAAAAAAAATTACATATAAATATGACATTTTAGGAAGAACAATTATTTATGGAATGTAGCCAATCTACATCCAGTCTGCCTATATAAGCTGTCCCCACCCCACAATGAACGTTTCATGAGGCGACGCTCTCATGCCAGCGCCTGCCACGCCCTGGGTGGGCCGACCCGCCAGACAGCTGCGTGAAGACGGCGGCCCACCCAGAGCGCCTAAGTACGGGAGGTGGAGGTAAGGTGGTTTGACGCCCTGTGTTCCCTCGGGCGAACTCGCGGGACACTCATTGTGGGGGCAGCTTTAATGGGGCGATAGGGCGCCTTATTCGAATTTAACACGCTGTTCGAACTATTTGAGATTTTAAACGTAAAGACCGAATATATTTCTCAGTGTTGACACACCCTTTTTTTCTTACCTCTTTCCTACAGAACTGGCTCGAGATCCCGGAAAAGGTAAGACCCACCCATAAGGGATACATAATGGCTTTTCTTACATAGCGGCAGTTCGATGTCGGGAAAGGTGGAGTCGCCGATTTTTCGCCCCACCTGCCTCAGTCAGACTCGCCCTGAGGGGTGTGGGGTGGGGCGTGCCGTCGTGACCTCCCGCTGACTCCTGTTGTTGCAGTAGACGAGTCTGAGCCGCCTAAACGGACCCCCAAGTCTGGCCAGGGCCAGGGCTCCAGTCGGGGCTCGGGGTGGCGGGAACTGGCGGACAAAGAGGACAAGGAGCCGGCCCTGGAGCCGACATTCGAGTCCCGTCAGATCATTGTGATCGAGGGGCGGCCCCCAGCAGCGTACCGCCCCCAGCAGTCGCGCCCCCCGCCCCCTCCGCCTAGCTACGAGGGCGGCAGGCCCCCG
>NW_026267159.1:319573-321419 GCF_000697945.3 Frankliniella occidentalis | reverse complement strand
ATTTTTTTTTAAATGAATGTTTTTTGTATTTGAATAAACTACTGTTAAGACTGATTCGCTCTTCTCTTATCTGTTATCTGTTTCTTGTTGTTGTTTTTGTAGGGAAATGAGGCAGGGAAAAAAACTTCTTTGATTGTTTGCGAGCAAATGCAAGATTTTATTTGCGATGTTTTGTGCTCACAGAGCTATAGACATTTGTACCATTTGTACACGTGACAGCTTACAGGTATGCGCGGACATCATCGTCCTCGCGGACGATTTCCTCGTCCATGAGCCTGTGGCTGGGGATGTACTTGTGGGCGGTCTGCTGGGACAGAACGTTGTCGAAGTCGTTGACGTTCTTCTTGATGAGGACGTTGTTGTTGTCGGTGGTGGAGTCCTTGTGGAAGATGACGACGTCCTTGAAGTACATGTTGGGCATGTAGAAGCGGCCGAAGTTCTCGATCTGGCGGTCGAAGGGGAAGCCGAGGGGACGGTTGTCGAGGACGGTCATGAGTCCGTTGCAGGAGTAGATGTCCTTGACGCCGGTCTGGTAGTTGACCTTCTCGGAGTGGTAGTAGTCAGCGTGCTCGTGCTCGTCGGCACCGTAGGGGGTGACCATGACGAAGAGGGCGTATGGGACTCCGGCCTTGTGGCCCATGGGCAGAACAAGACGGTCGGGGAAACCGCACTGACGGTCGACGCTGGAGAGGACGGTGTTGCCGCTCTCGGCGCTCTTGAGCAGGGACTTGAAGGAGACGTTGTCGCCGACGGTGGTGGTGAACTCGCGGGAGTTGCGCTTGATCAGGTTGTCGCCGTTCTTCACTGTGGAGCAGGAAAAAGAAATCAGAGGTTAAAATTGTGTCAAGGGGGACACAAAATATTTAAAAAAACAAACAAATAAACAACTTACGTTCAACGGGGAAACGGTCGAGCTCGACAAAGTAGTTCCTGAGCCTGTCGAGGTCGGCGGTGTCGTGTCCGTAGTAGACGTCAGAGGCCTGCTCGCCGTAGAAGTTGGAGTGGGTGAGGGCGGTGCTGGGTCCAAGGAAGACGCGGACGACGGCGCTGGTCTTCTGGTTGCTGGAGACCTTGATCTTGTAGTTGAAGGGCTGGTGGTTGAGACGCATGGCCTTGGCGATGTAGTTAAGCTTCTCGAGCTCGTCCATGGAAGCGACGTCGACGGCGTTGCTGACATCGATGTCGAAGAGGTCAAAGTAGGTGACGAGCTTGTCGACGGCGACATCCTGGACGGTGACTCCGTTGAAGATCAGGTCATCGGGCTTGTAGGAGGGAAGGTTGTCCTTGTACTGGGCGAACAGGTTGTTGATGTACTTCTGGAGGATGTAGAAGGCGGGGTCGCGGAGAGCGGTCTCGTAGTGGCCGATAACGCCGGGGGCGACGCCGTGCTCGTTGGTGGGGTCCATGATGAGGGCGAAGAGGTTGCGCATCATGGTCTGGTAAGAGCCGTAGTAGCGGGAGTTGACGGAGTCCTGGTTGCCCTCGATGATGTTGCCGATGATGTTGATGCCCTTGACGTACTGGGTGATGGGGATCTTGTTGCCGTCCTTGCCGAGCACGAAGCCGGAGTCGATGGCGTCCTTGATCCTCTGCTCGATGGCCTTCAGGTCCTCAATGTTGTAGGACTTGATGCTGGAGATCTCCTGCTGGGCGGGGCGGGCGGGGAACTGGGCGCCGTTGGGGTAGAGCAGGTCGGGGTTGTAGCCGGTCTTGATGGTCTCTTCCCAGTCGAAGTCCTCGAGCTCGGGCAGGTAGTTGGCCATACGCTGCAGGTTGTAGCGGGCGAGGATCTGCTGGTAGTAGTAGTAGAAGGCCTCTCCGCGCATCTGGCAGGTGGTGATGCCGT
>NW_026267159.1:313120-316098 GCF_000697945.3 Frankliniella occidentalis | reverse complement strand
GGGGGGGGCTCTAAAACCAATGTCATTTCAACGTCTGATCGACGTTCAAGCGTTCAAGATCCCTACTACTTTTGTCAACCAAATCGAGGTTTTGAGGTCGAATCGACAATTTTCATTTCTGGCTGGGCCCCAAAGGTCATGGAACTCCTTTAAAGCCACATTCCTAGGTCTTATAAACGCACCCGCCACCACAGCAAGGTGCCAGGAAGCCAGGGCAGGGAACTCCCACGGGCCGCTTTCGCCGTAAGTCGAACCCCGGTCAGTAAATGGCATAAAAAGTGCAATAGGCGCTACTGGGGTTTCCAAATGGGGGAATGCCAACCCACTGCATGGGTTTTCAAGAGGTAATTTTTCTTTTGAGTAATAGCGGCTTCAAAACGGGTTTGGAGACAGTTATGAATAATAGTCACTTGTTAAGATATTTTTAAATAAAAAAGTGTTTTATTTTTGTTTACAGAATAATTAATTGTGCCCTTTTTTCTGATTATCTATTTTAACAATTATCTTAAATTAGAAAAATATACAGAGGATAGGTGCTAGTCAGACACATTGACTACTGGTAACAAGGTCTCATAAAAATTCAATGTTATGGCAACTGAACTATCGAAGGGCTTCCTTTTTAACAGTTACCACCTCATTAAACAATTTGTAACCCAATCTGGTTAACATATCAAAGGAACATTGAAATTATCAAGTTCTAGTTTTATTTGTACAACATAACAATTACACACCGCATTTAATACTTATGCCAAGCGCGTAGTTTTTGAGGCTTTTAAACAAGCTTTTCACTAAGGGCACAAGCCTGCATTTTGATACAAACTGGGCCTATAGCCAAAATAGTGTACATTTGTCCTAATTAGATTAAGACAAATGATTCATGACAGCTTTGCACATTCAATAGAATACCACCCTTTGACAACAATTTACTTCAACACCTATACTTTGCCCTTCTGGTTCTCTCTAATATGTTTAATACTGAAAATACTTCAAAGATGCTGTATGTAAACAGCAAACCAAAAATTATAGTCTATTTACAGCATGAATATTACTTAAGAAATTTATTTTCTTATAAATTTGGACTTATGTAAAGCACCAATTTACAGGCAGAAATTATTTAAAAAGGGGTTGTAGTTTAACTACTTTCTTTACACCAAAAAAATGAAAAATTATCTTTGTAATTGTGTCCAAACTTTTCAGTAGGATGACTATTTGTATTTTAAGAAAAAATAATTATCATTTCATATTTCCTCAGACAACAACCAATAAAAAACAAGTAGGGAGCACTTTTGTGTTTCAAAGATGCTAGACTTGTTTGGAATCTACATTTTATTGATTACTGTTTCTTGTTTGTTGCAATAGTGCCTGTGAAATTGTTTAACAAAGAAAATACAACAAAACCACATCATAAACTCAAGGTGTTTGGGTTTAATTGATGATGATCCAGAAAAATAAAATCAAACATTTGATTTGTGAATAACTACAACATAAACATTTACGACAATCGGTAAATTTTGGTTCTTAACATAGAATGAGAAGCACCAGATGTTTACAAACCATGCATAGTTAAAAAGACCTTCATTCATTTAAATGAGTTATACATTAAATCTGATGAGTATCACAGCTAATATCTTACCTAAACTAACTAACTTACGATGGCAGGAAAACTTCTGAAACTATCAGGTCAAAAAGATAGATAAAATAACCAACCTCTGCCACAGGCAACTACAAGGGATAAAAATACTCCTGTTGATAGGAAGGAAATACTAATTGTGCTTAGTACTACTCACAACATTACCAATGTAAGTCTTGCTTTATAAAATATTTTCTGATTTTACAGACACACCTTTCAATCACATTGATAATCTGGGAGTATAAAATATCACAAACCATAACATTTTTACAGCTCACCACCTTTACAAACAATTTGAATTGCTCATTAAAGGAAAAGATGACAATTAAATGCACACTCTTACTTTCACTCAAACTCTCAATACTGTTGTAAGCCTCTACTGTACATTTTTGTAGAAAAACTTTTCAGAACATAACCAC
Source organism: Frankliniella occidentalis (assembly GCF_000697945.3). Lineage (NCBI taxonomy): Eukaryota > Metazoa > Arthropoda > Insecta > Thysanoptera > Thripidae > Frankliniella > Frankliniella occidentalis. The sequence goes on along the minus strand of NW_026267159.1, from coordinate 314,049 downwards.
CACATTTTGCATATTCTTAATGTAAGAAAATAAATAAGCTCACTATGGCGACGTTGTTTCCTCACAAAATGCTTTTGATATCAGTAACAGTTGAAATAAAGGTAGATGTACTACTAATATCATAAAAAGGTATGTATGCCAAGAGACCTATTTTGCTCAAAACATACCAGTCAAAAACAGTACGATAATTATCAAAGGATAAAATTGAATATCTTGCAGCATAATTGAAACGTGCATATCCGAAATGTTGCCACTTTACAAGCAGCAAGCCGCTTACATTACATGGTAGATTGAATTTACTCTGCCTGACATTTAGCCATGCTAAGGGCAAGACCTTAACACAAACCCCAATTTAGTGCTGTGTTTCTTCTATTGCTGCTCCATTGTTGTCAACACCATTAAGTTTCTTGGTATGACCATTTCCATTTGCCTCAGGATCTCGTCGAGGTGCGTCGAGGCTGGGATCATCCCAAGCTTGTCTTTCACCCGATGAAAATATTAGGTAGAACGTAGCACAGAAGACATAAACACCAGCTGATATGAAGAAAACTTCTCTCCATGCTGCTTGAGTTGGCTGAAAATAATAAAAGGACAATCAATACACAATCAATTACATGTAGACTAATCACAGTATCAGCAGGTACAACAACTTGATAGCTTACCCTGCCGTGTATTATGTAGCCAGCCGTGACAGGTGCTAACAGTCCAGCAAGATTTGCAGTACAATTAGTGAAACTCATCAGAATGCCAGCAAATCTGGGAGAAATATCCAGGTGATTTACTTTGAAACCTGAATAAATGCCGCCATTCATGCCCATTCCAAGGGTTAAAATGGCAACTGTGAGTACAGGGTTGCAGCCAGTGTAGGACGCAATAATGAGCGCAATTGCAGGTCCATATTGTCCTACAAACAGAAAAGACATTAATAT
>NW_026267159.1:301642-302542 GCF_000697945.3 Frankliniella occidentalis | reverse complement strand
TTGTTTCGGGTTTATCTTGACAAAAGAAAAAGAAATACTGTTATGCTCCAAGACGTTTGGAATCGAAATGGCAGAGTTATGTTCAAATGTTGAATAAAGTGTTCAATCGCTCCTAGCGGCCAAACGGTGCGTCGGAGGTCAATTCTGACGGCAGTTTTCGCCCGTAACCCCATGGGTTACCGGGTCGTATCTTGCCGAGACGAACAGAACGCATCCCTCGAACGTTCAATATGGACCAATTTGGCCATGGCAATACGCCCATCGTTATTTGAGGGGTAATAACTTCTCCATTTCGACTCTGATGGGCTCAGAGCATAAGACATTTCCTTTTTAATTTTACAAGAGGAATCTTAATCTGAAATTATATTTTTAATTTGATAACTTTTTAAATATCCAGATACCTCACTGGAAGACAAAATACTGGTATTCACTCGTAGAATGACTAGAAGTCATTTAATCGAACAAAAAGACATCTTAAAGGTTTCCTAAACTTCAACTTATTTTCTTAACAGCAATGTACTTGCAAGGGACCGAACAATTTTAGAGCCACAGTCGCAACGTAGTGTAGGATAAGCCGTTCAAAAGGAGAACGAGATATATGATTCTCTTACGTTGACTAGATTTTTCTAGAGCCATATTATTTCTAATGATACTGAAATAAGATGGTGAGAGAATTTAAATTACATTCTATGATAAGATATATTACAGAGCTTTCAATTAATAAACTACAATGACTCGTTACCTTCAAAACGTCTCAGAGGGATCAGGTGAAAGTGAATCGAAGAATGAAAAATTATATTTTGAGTATGGGAGGTGTGAATACATTTAGAAATTCAAATTAATATTATTTTATATAATTTCACTTCACACAGAGGCAAGTGAGGGTATTGTATAGAATTT
>NW_026267159.1:297477-301562 GCF_000697945.3 Frankliniella occidentalis | reverse complement strand
CAGAGTTATACGATATTTGTTTGTCCTACTGTTTGTTACATTGTAAGTTGAATCTGCTAACAGCATTTATTTGTAGAAGTCAAAAGTCATCACACTCCCTCTTCCAATAACTGAGAACTAAAACTGTCATCGGAAAATCTAAATCCAAACTTGTTTTGGTCATTTTTAAATTTTCCAGTGCCCCCCCCCCCTTCCTGTTCTTCCCTGGCCTTCCATCTGTACATTACTATTACTATATTCCTTTAACCGTTACATTTGAGAATTTTAGCACACTAACGACTAAAGCTCAGCCACTACGGGCTGCTGCACGTACTCCTACGTTTTGTCAGTCGGGTGCAAACTAGGCTAGCTCCATGCCGTGGATGGGTGATAAATTTCCTCTGTCGGCTAAGCAGAACGCAACGCGCCTCTCGCGACCGTAAGTCGCGGCTGCCGGGAGGAGGACCAGACTGACCTTCTACAGGTACGGGTTGGAAGGTTTCCTCCCGTGACAGCTCCACACCACACACACACACACACACACACCAAGGGGGAGTCACAGCCGGAGGTTTCCTCCCTCGACTCGCTGACACATTCCGCCTCCTTCCTTATTCCGGGCCTTTTCCAGGGGCGCCGGAGGTGACAGCCACTAAACTCGCGTTTGGATGGGCCGCCGCGGGCCGCAGAGCGCCAAGCACAAGGCGGGGTGGGTGGCGCTACGGAAAGTCACCCGGCCGCGCTGAGGAAGAGGCCGCCGCCGCCCGGAGCAGCCGGAACCACAACCAAACTCACCCTCTCTTTTCACCCCCTCCTTCCACTCCTCTGCGAATAAAGCAGTGGCGTGTTCCGCGGGACTGCCGTCGCGACCAGGACTCTGCGCGCGCCGTTGGGGATGGCCGGGGCCGGGCGGCCGACCTCATTGGCATTGGCGGAGCGTTGTCCAATTCGGGGGGGTCGAGCGGCGCAGCAGCAGCAGCAGCAGCCGGGGGGCCTTGGCGCCCGCTAAACTAATTCGCGTTCAGCCAATTCTGCGAATCCCTTCCTCGCTCCCTCCGTGAACCATCGCTTTAATAGCGATCGAACAGGCGGGGAGAGAGCCTGCGAGCCACGCCCGTCCCGTCAGGTCAGGTCTCAAAAACACGGACAGATTACATCATCACATCACGCCGCGAGATCCGTGTCAAAAAAGTGGTCTACAGTGATTGAGCGACGATGGATATACTTAGGTCCGGGGCGGCGCGCGGGTGGCTATTCTCCCAACCGACAGCCGACAGACGTGTCGGAGTGGAGGAGAGGGCCGGGAGAGCATTGCAATTTACTGATCATTTCTCACATGCGAAAGACACACGCCTGGCAGTTTTGCATAAATGGGGATCCCACCGTAGCGGCGCGGCGGTCGCGGGGAGCTTCCTGGGTCTGTGATGGACACCCGGCGGACGAGTTCGCTGTTCGTGGTCCGAGTGCAAAATCAAATGATAACCACACACAGGCTGACTGATGGCGCCAAACAGACTTATTGACGGGTCGACAGAAAGGTATGGGGGGAAAGAAATAACGAAAGAAATCCGACACGTAAGGTGTGCGTTGTTGATGGCGTGACCCCGGCCCGACCCGCGCGGCAGGACACGCACCAGGATGCGAAGCCCGCGCCACGCGTTGGCCTTTAAAAAAAAATCTTCCCTTCCGCTCTACCCGGCTCTGCCCAAGACGGGCCGCGTGCCCTGGACCTGGAGTCCGGGAGGAGAACCTCCTGGAGGAGCAGGCTGCGGCAAACTTACCTCTTGGCGGGGGGATGTCCTTCTCCTGCGGCTGCTGCCTCGCCTCCAGCTCCTTGGCAGCGTTACTGACCACGGTCTCTGTCACCATGGTCGCAGCCGGGTCCACACTGCAACAGAAGCACCAGAGAGTTAAGATAATTGTTTCTTTTCTTTTTCCCAACAGGTATAATTTCCGCTCATGCTTTTTCTTTGCCGTTGGCGGCAATGATGTCTAGAAGCGCCGCGACCCGATAAACGGATTTGCTCCAGTTCGGAAATGAAGAGAGCAAACCGCGCATAACAGGCGCCCTGATTGCTTTTACTTGATCACGTCCATAACGCTTCCCTGCGGAGTTAGGACTGCCCCTATGCACCGTGTCGGCACGGTGCAGCACTGACACTGGCCAGAGAAGCACTCCCAGAGTCACCCTTATAGTATTGCCCTTATCGTCCGGGGTGGCTCACCGTCAGGAGCCATACACCACCAAGTCAACGGTCGAGTCAAGGACTTACCTCGCCTCTCGATGAGCACTCAGGTGTCTATCGAGGGACTTATTAACCTCCAAGGGGACATCGATTTCCTTATGATGTCTGGCGGCGCATCAGCGAGGCCGCCGACGAAACAATGCGCACGTCGCACGGGGCGCGGACGGCGAAAGTGATAGAGTGACGGCCAGGAGAGGCGCGGGGGAGAGTATGGGGGGCGAGGAAAGGGACAGTGCAGTGAGGGGGAGGGAAGGGACGCGGGAGGAAAGGCGTGGAGACAGTGCAGTGAGGGGAAGGAAAAGTGACAGGGTGATAAGCTCGGGCGAGTGCCGCCGCGCGTCGAGAAACGAAAGAGTTCGCCAGACGGCGCGACGCCGGTCGCATCTCCCGCTTGGAACCTGGAGCGCAGGCACATCACATTCCTGGTCGACGGCTGCGTCACTCCGTCTCTCACCGCGGGGCCGCCGGCGGCTCGCCCTGCTCACCACCGCTCCGCACCCGGCGCACCAAGACCATGCTGACCATTCTCCTCGCGCTTTCAACGACGCTTCTCATACACCTCACCCCCGCTTACACATAACCGTGGACCGTACCTCTCAGCAGGGACAAGCTGTGCCGCGCGTCTTCGCGGACGCCCGCGACTCTAGAAGCAACAGGTGACGGGGAAACGGCCGGGGGAGCCCCGCAGCACGACAGCAGACGACGACAGGGCAGCAGACGACACGGCGGCGCGGCACCAGGAGGCCATAGGGGTCCAGCTGTTCGAGCGCGCACGAGAACACGACGCGGCGACAAACCGATTCAGCTCACGGAGGAGGTGGCCACCGAGGTGGCGGAGTGTCAATGGGAACCGCGAACCGAACCGGCGAGCGACGACGTTCTGCGCACGACTGCCACATCTGAGCCGTCTCGTCCGTCCGTCCGGCCGCCTGCCCGTGCGTCCGAACCGAGCGGGCAGCGAGCGCGGGGCATGGCGGGGCGGGCGGCCCAGGAGGGGCCCGGCAGCCCGGCAGCGCCCTCCCCCTCCCCACCTTGACGCAGGGCCCAGCCCAGTAGTGGGAGTAGTGGAGGTGAGGCGCGAGCACGCGGTGCAAGGCACAGAGAAAGTGATCAGCTGATGCGTGCCCCGCCGCGCCGCGCCGGCCCGCGGACCCAACCTCGAACGACGCCTAAACCTCCTGACCCTTCCCTACACGTGGAGCTCCCTCGGCGGGAACACTTGCACTGTAAAAAATCCAGGGTAATTTTGTTCACCCATGTGTGGATAAATTTCTCCCTCTGGTATGTAATTCAGATTTACCTACCCACCGGGTGAGTAAAACGTTATTTAGCTCGATAGGGTGTAAATTTCTTATAATGTGGTGAGACAAAATTACTACTTGGGTAGTGAATTACCCTTTACACACACACAGGTGAATTTTAACCGACTCTGGGTAAATTAATTTCACCTTGCTGGAGGGAATGTTCCTTTTCTACACCCACAGGGGTAAAACATCACCAGCACTGGGTGTATAAATTCCGTGACCGTGGGCGGAGAAGTGTACTTGCGCATGCGCAGTCCACTGCCTGAAAATCTCCACGCGGCGTGAAGGAATTTTGCCACACATGGTCAGGAAACATCTACCCGTGCTACACAACGGTTGCAAATTTCCCACAAATTTGTGACTGCCATAGCATCGTGGGAGGAGAGGTGGGTTCGGCCTACTACTCCACCGACTCCACGCCACTCAGAACCAATCACCTCCTTTCTTTGCCCTCGGCCCCCTCGACGCGAAGCCCGCAATAGACTGCCGCTAGATGGCGTTTCAGTCTGCGCGTCTCCTACAAAATGAGCTTTTTCTATTTAATTAAAATTTCCCTGAG
>NW_026267159.1:293431-297427 GCF_000697945.3 Frankliniella occidentalis | reverse complement strand
CCACAAATTTGTGACTGCCATAGCATCGTGGGAGGAGAGGTGGGTTCGGCCTACTACTCCACCGACTCCACGCCACTCAGAACCAATCACCTCCTTTCTTTGCCCTCGGCCCCCTCGACGCGAAGCCCGCAATAGACTGCCGCTAGATGGCGTTTCAGTCTGCGCGTCTCCTACAAAATGAGCTTTTTCTATTTAATTAAAATTTCCCTGAGAAAATGGCTATTAATTTTACGCAGTATGTTTTACAAGGAATCACCCTAACCGGCAACGATCTGTGTTTGCCGAAAAAGTCAACCATATCCCAGAAATAATCCGTTAAACTCTAACGCTCCGGAGGTCCCCGCAACAACACCTTGTTCGGTACGGCCCCGTCACCTCGTCGCAGGGGGGTGCGCCTCCGCGCGTACCTCTAATGTGGCGGTGACTTCACTGGTCGCTGCGATGGCCTGATCTCTCCATGAGATTGATGACCAAATTTTTGAAAATGATTGCGGCAACCGTCTGAATTGGAAACAGTCCTGTCGGCCCGAAATCACCAAATAAAACTCGCTAAAGTGGCACGAGGCGGAAGGGGTCACTCTTTTTCATTCACATATACTGCTTGACCTCTTGGGGAACATTTTCACCCTCCTGGGTGGGCGTTGTGGCATTCAGCGCATATCGGATTGTTTTTTATCTAAAGGGTATGGAACTTCATTTTATCCTCGTGGCATGAAAATCGCTTTTACCTACCCACGAGGACAAAATAGCACCCCTTGGGTAGAGAATTTCACCCACCCAGTGGTGGGTAAAATTTACACCGCTATGGGTATGTAAATTTATTTACCCTGGTGAGGTAAAGGAGCGTTGTGTCCCCTTCGAGGGTAAAATTACCCTCGAAATTTTTTACAGTGTGACTCGTCCCAGCGAAGCGCCGCACTCGCACTCACACACTTCCTCTAAGGCCCGGCAAACAATGACATCAACGCGAACGTACTACAACATCTGCCGCTCGCTGCACCGACCGACCGCCGTGTACCGGCCGCGGCGGCCCTGGGGACGCGCGGCGCGTGCTGTCTTTCTTTCTCTTCTCGCACCATCGGCGGCGCCGTCCAGGAGGAGGCGCACTGCCGCGCGTCGCGACGCCGGGCCACCACGCCGCACGTGCGGGGCCGAGTGTACACAGCAGCGGCAGAGTGTTGTACAGCAGCAGCAGGCGCCACCCGGGCCGCGGTGCCCTGGGCACGACCAGACGGAGGCGCCCAGCAGCGGACAGTCAGTCAGGCACCGCGGAGCGGTTAATTGCCGATTGCCGCGATGGTGCCGGCGCGCGCGAACGTGTCAATATGGATGTGTGTCGCGAGGGTCACTGACCCGCCCCGCCTATCACAACAACGGCGGGTGAGTCGGCACCTGTTGTCCAGCGGCACGGCGGCCCTCGGCCCTCGGGTGACCGCGGCCCTCCCACTCCAGCTGACACACGGCCTACGTGCCGCCACGCTTGCCACCCCGTCCGCGGCCGGGGGCCACAGTCACAAACACACTAGTCATCCGTCTGCAACAGCAGGGATCGTTAACCATTATGCAGCACACCTGACGCAACTCCCTATAATAGGTATCACGCCGCAGAGTCGGGGTGTCCATGGGTCAGCGCTTATTCTGTTCAGGGGCGGCCGGACGCCCGCGAAACGTTTGAATCGTACGGAGGGCGATGTATGTATAGTTTTGCTGACCACGCGCGCGTGACGGGCCTCTCGAATGGGCGCCAGTCTCTCTCAAATCGGACACCTATCGAAAACTCATAGACAGGTGAGATTCCGACCATGATGATGTGGATTAATCCGACCACCTGTGCCAGGAGACCATCACTGTCATCCTCTCCTCTCGGTCACGGCGTCATTCGCGCTGATGGGCGATGGTCCCCGATGGTCCCAGAGAGCCGCGCCAGTCACAGTCCCGTGGCTGCTCGATGCCCGTAGTATTGGATCCGCTGGGCTCCGGCGGGGCGTAACGCGATATACCGGAGCGTGATGCGTGGCGTGGCGGGGCCGTAGCGGGGCGGGGGAGCGTGCCAGCCTGTGCGTCGCCGAGCACGGCGCGGGCGGGCCCCGCGGCCCAGCAGCAGTGCACCGCGAGCAGCCCGTCGGGGAGCCGTATGTACCAGGAGCCGCAGTCATTGCGTCACGCGGGGGCGGCGCGCTGGAGGAGGAGCAGCGGCGCCTTTTATTGCTCTTTATCGCGCCTTTTTCAAAGAACTTTTGCCGTTTCGAACGGGGACTCTCTCGCTCGTCTTTTCCTGCTGCTCCTGCTGCTCCAGACGCGTTATTGTTAGCGCGTGGTCTCTGTGCGCTGCTCGTCACCGCCACCATCACGACCGCGCACGCCGAGGGAGACGAGCAGCGCGCGTCACCCGGCGATCCACTTCCTATACACATACGAGCGTGACTTGTATAGCGAGAGGCAGAGGCAAATAGCGCACGAGCAGCCGATCGGATCAGCGGGCCGGCCGATAAACAACTTTCCGTTTCACCTTGCCTGCCGCTGACTCTGTTGCTGCTCCTGCGTGGCTGCGCTGCTGTGCGCGGCTTCATAACGCCACGCCCCGCCCCGCCCCACCCCGCTCGCTGGCGCTAGGTTATTAGCCCGCATTCTGTTCAGACTGTTACGTCAGGGCGTTTGGTGTTTTCGCACCGCAGGCACCGTGCCTCAAATGTTCATCAAAGTGGTAGGTGTTGGGTTATGCTGCCGACGATCATCAAGCGGGATAGGCCTAGAGTGACGCATCTAATTATATAGTCTGAAACGGGAAACGAATACGCGTTCGTCATGGAAATATAAAGTATCTTTTCCTTTTAAAAGTTTTTTTGAGGGGGTGAGTCTCACAGTTTGGTGACAAACGTGATGGAAGCGTGAGATAGTCATTATCATACAACGGATTGACGGTCGGGCGTAGAGTCGGGGGCGCGGGCCGCGGGTCAGCGGGATATAGCGACCCGTCGGTTTCAACCTCACCGGAATGCTATTGCATCAGTCCCACGTCACTATCGGACCCCCCCCCCCCCCAAGCCCCTCCCTTTCCTCCCAACGAAAAAATAGTTTCACGTGAGTGATAGAGTAAAGGGCACTAGAACGAGTGACACAATGACGGACACCATGTCCCAAAGCCTGCCTCCAGCACTCCAGCCTTCCAATGCACCACAAAACTCTTTACGCCTAGGCGCCTGCTAGCTAAGAAAAGCTTTCCAACACACCAATTTAAGTCCTGGCGCCTCGAAAGAATGTCCACGTGACTTGCACACTTTTGCTGTGGCACGCGCCCACGCCCGTGAGTTGTGTCACAAACACGGCTACTCCTCATGCATATGTTCGCTGCCTTCGAACGCCCCATTCATGCATTCATTCAGCCCCCCTCCTGCCCCCATTCATCAGCCCATTCTTCCATGTGTTCTTTGGGGTTTGCTAAACTTTGGCCGGGAATCCACACGTTCACGATGAGGCCATATACATTAATTTCGAGTAATTCCCCCAATGCCACGGTAAAAACGATGTCTCATTTTTTTTTGAGGAAAAAGGGAAAACTTTGAGGAACTCTCACATTTGAGGGAAACTCCTCCGATCTCGCCTCAGATTTTGAGGAACCTCCGTAAAAAAATGAGGAAATATCCCTAATTTTTTTAGGAGACTTCCTCGAGATCTAAAGTGTTTTCCTCAAACCATGGGAGTTTCTCAAAGTTTTCCCTTTTCCTAAAAAATGAGACATCCTTTTTACCGTGTGGCCTCGACCCAAAGAAATCGAAAAACGCGAATCTCGTCGATAGAGGACAGCTGTCGCTATCTCCACATTCAGCGTGGTCAGGGAGCCCCCCGGCGGGGCGGCCTACCACCCGCACCCCGCACCACATGGTGATGGGCCCGCCTGGGCCCGCCCGGTTATCGGCCGATAACCTCTCGTCGTCCGAGAGAAAATGTCCATCCCCAGGGGAGTGTCAACTTCCGACTGATTCTCGACCCCCCCCC
>NW_026267159.1:288815-293381 GCF_000697945.3 Frankliniella occidentalis | reverse complement strand
CCCCCCCCCCCCCTCCACTGCTGCCACTCCTCGCAGCCCTCGCAATGTGGTCTGCACAACCGGAGTGCCAAAGCCTCGCCGGATGGCTGCCAAAGGTGGGCCGCTGTACTCAGCTGTACCGAGGGACTTATTTCCACTCGAAACGCGACGCCCTAGCCCACCTCGGCGCCCAATTTAGTCCGACCCCACCCGATATGTTCAGCGTACGACGTTCGTGCCGTTCGTGCCGCACCCGAACCCCACCGCGCTGGCTGCTCATCCTCTCGCCTAACAATGCCCACCCGTGTGTGACACGGCGTGACAACATGAGACGGGCGTGACGGCGGCAGGCACGGCGGCGGCGTGACAGGGCGAATGTGACGTCAGCAGGGAGAACCGGGCCCCAGTCCAGAGCAGCACAACAAGGAGGCCTCGAGCGAGTGAAAGGGAAGAGCATCGACGAAATGCTGCTGTTGCTGCTGCTGTTTGTAGCGCGTGTGACGTAATAAGTCATCCTGACGACTCACCTGACGGGCCCCAGTTTGAAATGAGGCGCGCGGGGTTCGAGTTCCGTGCGCGGGCCAATCAGCATCTGTTCTCACCCCCCCTCCCCTTTTCCCTGTCAAGTGCAGACCCCCTGCGGCGCCGCCGAGCTGCGGGGTGCCGTCCAAAGGCACCATCGCCACCCCTTTCTTTCGCATGCCAGTTTGGCCGGCTCCACGCGATCTGTCCATCGAGTTATCCGTCTAGGTTGGGGCGAGGTCCCCCAAGGCCGCCGGCGCGGTCGCGCTCGGTCACGAGCTTCACGCCCGAAATACCTCCATAATGGCGACAACGTAATACTCGTAACGGATGTACCGGACGTGTAGCGGCAAAGTGCACAGAGACAGTGGTGTGCGGCCTGCCTCCCGAAAAAAACACTGAGAGAGAGAACGTGATGCAAACTGATGGCATATCAGCACGACACATGTGTCGTCCGCGCGTCCTTGTCAAGGCATACGAGTGCGAGAAAAAAGTGAGGCTGGCAGTTTGGCCAGCCCGTGGGCGGGTTTCGGATCGGGCCGCGATTGGGCCGCGAAGCAGGGCCAGAGGGGCGTGGGGCGGTGCAGCCGCTTTGGCACGACGCTGTTGCAGATCTGTGCGACATTCGGCACAAGACTTTTCCTCCTAAACGTCGCTCCACGTGCAGCAAGGCCACCTTACCTTGATCAAATACTTGCATACGCACGGCTCAAAAGTCAGGGATAACATTACCTTGCAAAAGGGCGCTCAGAACTAGGCGAACGAAAGCGGAAAGCAAACGAAACCGTCAAGGCCAGGATGCAAGATGCACTGGGTGCCCGCGGGTCGGACGCGGGTCCCCCCAAGGTGGTCCCTGGTCCCCACACTCCTGTCCCATTTACACACTCGCGTTGGGCAGGCCGAGGGCAGCGACCTTGTGGGCCCCAGACTGGCACGGCAAGGCACGGCCGGGCCGGGCGCGACCTGCTGGGCCAAGTAGTATAGTGTTCGAGTCCGCGGGGCCCTGGCGGGGCCCTGGTGGGGCCCCCGTGGCTGCGGTCTGGTCGGGTCGGGCCCGGCCGAAGGGCGCGGTGGTGAGGCCTTAGGCCCGACCAAGCCTCGTCAACACACAACAGGTTGGCGTGCCCGGGCCGTGCCCGGGTGTCGGGTTGGGTGCGCCCGCGCCCCACACCTGGCGTGCCCCCAGGTTGCCCTTCGCCCGGCCCGGCCCGGCCCCACACGTGGTGCTCGCCCGCGGGTCCGTCGAACCCATGTCCCATCATACCGGGCCCGGGCCGGGGGGGAAGAACCAAGTCGGCGGCGCGCGGGGAGGAAATTCGACACTTTCTCGTGCAAGCTCCCCAAGCTCCTTGCCCGCGGCTTCCGGCAGCAAAGAAAAAAGGGACCCCTGCCAGCCCAGCTGGAGCCCCTCCGAGGCCGGCCGGCCGGCCGGCACCCGCTCCCCGCGCGTTCATTTCCGGTTTGGCCGATGAGGTGCCGCGAAGGGATGGGATCGTGGATGAGGATGTCGCCACGCGGTGACCTTCGCGACGCCCCCCCCCCCGCTTCCCCTCCAGAGATGACCCCTCCGCGGCGCGGCCCGTGGCCCCCGCGAGGGACACCGGAGCGCTGACCAGCTCCTGACCGGGCCGGCGCTCGCGCCAGCTCCCGCCTCGGCCCCTGCCGTGCGACGGGGCCGTTCCGCCGTTCCGCCGGCGCGCAGTACGTGCCCGCGGCGTGCCCAGCCCACGGCGCACTCCGGCCGACGCGCAAGAATGAGGAAACCATAAAACGGGCGTCTGATACGATACTCTACATACCTTGCGCACTGCTCCGCGAGGCTCCGCGAGGCGGTGAAATCAAACGCCATAAGTGTTCGAGTGTATGAGCTAAAGTAACGAGTGGGTAGGCTGGGCGATGAGTTGCGCAGACTCGAGTGCGTATCTATGACGGGGTGGTCACAGGACCCGCAGACTCCTACTCCGACTCCTAGACCTAGGAGCTAGGAGCCGGCCAGCAACAACGCCCGACAACGCCCCCCATGGCCGGGTCGGTGTTGGTCAGTTCGCTCCGGAAGATTCCTGAACCAAACACTTTCGCCTCGTCAGCAGCGGGCTGACGGCGGCACGTCGCGAACGCGTCGAGGAGCTGAGTGGCCTTCTCCCCCCCCTCCCCCTCCATCCCCGTCCAGTGGCGTAGTTAGGGTCAAAGGATGTGTGCGGCCGGGGGGGGGGGGCAGAAATGACGGGCACGCGAGCAACCCCCCGAAGGTACCAGCAACAACGGCGTGGGTGGGAGATGCTCTCGACAGCAGTCTCCTTTATGCACTGCCCGATAAGAGTCCGGCTGGAGGGCGGAGTGCATTAGTCACATCTGGGTCAGCGGCGCCGCCGTCACACGGGGGACCAGGCTCATCCGAGCTGATCTCGTTTCAGTGACGCAGCACCCCGCGGATCGTCTGGGTCAGCGTCTGCATCGCCGCGTTCGCCGCCGTCACACGCGTGTGGAGGGCACAGACCGATCTCAGTGTCACACCCAGCGACCCGCACGCCGCCGTCACACAGGGGAGGGGACTTCGCTCATATCATTGTCACAGCCAGCGCCCTGCCGCCCACGGGTCAGCATCGCCGCACTCGCCACCCGTCACACGTGTGGAAGGCACAGACCGATCTCAGTGTCACACCCAGCGACCCGCTCGCGCTCGCGCCGCCGTCACACGGGGGACCCGCGGAGCTGATCTCATTTCAGTCACGCAGCGCCGCGTCACGCTCGCTGCCTACGCGCTGCGCATTTATCGGGGTGCGCGGCGTGGCGTGGCGTGGCGGGCGAGCGAGCACTTTAGAGAAAGAGAACGGCGTCAAAGGAGAAACAACAACTTTTATTCAGAATCCGGCGGCGGCGCAAAAGTGACCCACTTCGGCACCCTGACCTCCTCCCCCCCTTCCCCTCTTTTCCTTCCAGCCAGGGGTGAATGCCTCCCTCGGCAGGGTGCACCACAGCAAGTCCGGACACGTCACATGTTGCTACGCTACGCCACGCCAGTGCGTTGGACGCCCCCCCTCCCCCTTGCGCTTACCCTTGAACTAGACAATGGACGTGCCGGTGGAGGGTCAGGCCGGCGCACTCGACACGGGGCTATCACCTGTCCGCCCCGCGAGAGATGCAAGCCGAAGCCGCGGCTCGAGATTAGCGAAGAGGGGGAGGAGAGGGAGGAGGGGAGGGGGCATTAGCAACGCGACCACATCCCCGAGCCAACCACACACGGGCCAGCAGGGGGGGGGGACTACGCCGAACAGGACTTGTGCCGAATCAGCTGAAAAGGTGTGCGCGATTCCCTCCCCTTCCTGCTACCCCCCCTCCACCTACATTTCGTTGTTATGAGAGTTTGAGCACATGCCTTTTGTGTCAACAGCCGGCTCGAGCCGCTTTGGCCTCAGGATTGGGGTCCTCGTCTCGTCTCTCTCTTTCTCGCCTGCCCACTGCGCACTTCCCCCGAGTCATTCGTCTCTCTCACTCTCTCTCCCTCTCGACCGTGTCCGTTGCCCCGGCCGGCCGGGCGTGCTCCCGCTCCTTTGACACTGGTATTGTCGGCCCGTCTGTCCGATGGGATATCAATAGGTACACTGTCGGTACTTGCACCGGCGTTGGTGCCAGGGACCATGGGTGCCGAGAGCCAGGCGCGGCCAGGAGGGCCGCAGAGGAAGAACACACCTCCAGGCTGGGCGTGCTGCCCTAGGGTAGGGCTCTGCCCGAGGAATTCACAAAGTGAGACTGCAAAGACTGCCTACCAGGCCGGCGGAAACAATGGGACGGATGACGGATAACTCATTTTTCTGCCCCTACACCGCCGCGACCTTTTGCGAGGAACAGAGAGCTCGGCGCTTCCGGCGACAGCCCCGGGCCGCAGCAAGAGCAAGAAGAAATTCACAAGTTATTTATGTTACCTCGCGTTAAATTTACATTCTTATCTCGGCTGCATGCTCCGTGGCCCCCTCCCTTCTCATTTACGAGCGCGGCGCCACAGCAGAGAAGGTAGTAGAGTAGGTGCGGAAATCCCCATTCCACCCCGCTACGGAGCGGGGGCGG
>NW_026267159.1:287560-288765 GCF_000697945.3 Frankliniella occidentalis | reverse complement strand
CGCCCCGCCCCCGCCCCGGGCTTGCTAGCGGGGACTTCGGCCGCCGGTGGAATGCTCGTCACCGGGATGTAGTACACTGTCAAACAGCCGTGCGCCGGCCGGGCCGGCGAGGCGCAAAAGAAATGGAAATGTGTTTTATTATTATGGCCTCTGACGTTTGCGCAACACCACCACCACCAACCCCCGCCCGTCCAGGCGAGAGGCTCTTGAGGGGCGGCCGGCCCCTCTCCCTCTCTCCCAGCCCGGAGGGGTGCAGTCCCTGTCGCTGCCCAAGGCCACGGCCGCTTCCTGCCCGCTCCGCCGCGCCGCCCGCTCCAGTGGTGGAGAGGACGAGAGGACACAACACGCCACTGGGGCAATCAGCCTCAATGGCTTTAGTGGCGACCCCCGTCGAGCAGAAACGGGCAAAAACGGGCGCGTCGCCGCATCGTCAGCTATCCGCGTGGCCCTGCATGTCCTCACACTCAGCTGATCCGCGCCGCGCCACGCCACGCCCGGGGGTGCGCGGGGGAGGCGAGCCAGAGGAGGCGCGGCCCTACGCACTCATGTTTCCCTTCATTCAGCACAAGCAGGCCGCCGTGTGGGTGGCGCAGGAGGAGGACACGGCATGGCGAAAGCGCGCCACCGTGCCGGCCTGCCAACAAAGCTGCTCCATTCATACATTCTGAAGGTCCCGAGAGAGCGGGCTTCCAAGTGTCAGCGGCGCGACCGAGTTGAACGCCCCCAAAACAGCGGCCGGCGACGGCAACCTGGCGTTCCTGACGAGCGCTTACAGCCGATACGAGGGTGCGAAGGACGGAGAGAGCCCACCCACCCACCACCCGGCCGGCATGACATCACCTGTGGCGGGCTCCGGTTCGACTCCCGCCCCGGCCCGGGACGACCGCTGGCGCCGCGGAGGCAAAGGGCCCGAAGGGCTCGACTCACGTGTTCGTCGCGGCGGTTGGGGTGGTCCGGGTCGATCGGGTGCACGCGGCGGCTCCTGGCTCACACTCCAGCAGCGGTGGGGCACATCCTGGACGAGGGGCGACAGCGGCACGGGGACGTCAACACGGCAGGCAAGGGCAGGCACGGGCGTGCGGCACGGGCACGGCTCAGCCAAAGTGGGCAGAGGAGGTGGCGAGGTGAGACTGACTACTAAACCAAACCTCCGCTGCTCCGCTCTGCTCTGCTCGCTCCGCACCGGCACGGCCCGCCACTGTGCC
>NW_026267159.1:272240-287510 GCF_000697945.3 Frankliniella occidentalis | reverse complement strand
CCACCCCCCGACCGCACGCCTTCCTCAAGGCAACCATGCCCTACGGTGTTGCCCGATCGCTATAAGCACCGACGCTGTGAGGACGCGCCGGTACTGGCCGCCCAGCCACTAGCCGACGCTACCCGCCGCGCTAGGGGGAAGACCAAGACAGAGTTGGCGTCCTCTGACAAGCTGCTTAAACTACCGCAGATATGAACGACACTACGTAGGTCCAACAGGACTGTGTGAGCTTGAGTGTGTTGGCAAATTGGCGGGCCTTAAAATCATCGCAGGGGTCACGGCAACGCGAGCCACTCAGTTGTCACTCACGGACTCTTAAGGGGCTACACACAAGTCTGTCTCTCTCGCACTGACAACTGAACGACTGACTAGGCCTGCCGATGTCCATGGCCATTGAGTTATCGATATTGCACATCTCACTTTGATGATAGATTCGGCTCTGGAAGGATCATAGAGATGCGTGGCTGTCGAACAGTCCAACAAGTCCCTTCACTCACACTACTGGAGCCGAGAAACATCTCCAACTTTTTACAGGGCGATCCACAGAACCCTTCCTTTATTTTGCTTATACTGTGCAGGCGTGCGGCCAGGTTGCATACTCGCACGGAGCCATTAGGCGCAACGTCGAGCTAGGATAGGCAAGCCCGCCCGCACGCCTGCATGCGGTACAGTAAAAGCAAAATAAAGTAATCAGGGTTCTGTGGACCAACCTTTGTATGTTACTCTCACTCACCAGACAGCTATGCGATGCACGGGGTGGTCGGGTCCGGTCGAGGATGACCAGTGACTGTGTGTCCTCGTCCAGGAGGGGGCAGGTTGTCACTCACACTCGGCCCGTGTCACTGAAAACTTGAATGGCATACGCGAGGATTTTGAGCGAAACCCCCACCACCGGCACCTAGCCCTGCCCCGCCCACGAGTACACAACCGTGTAACCCAACTTCACGTGGGCGTCTCGCCTCGGCCCTCGTGGTCCACCCTTCCATCTCTGTCTCTCTCTGTGTGTCGTTGTGCAAGGAAGTCCCGGGCCCCACATTCGCGTTTATCGTCCAACACCTTTGCTCGTTTGCTCTGCTTCCCGCGGGAGGCCTGCCCGCATCCGGATGGCTCGCGCCTCGGCGGGAAATGTGGACAGGTGTCTCGCAGTTGATAAGTAACAAGCAAAGGGCCCGCAAAAAAATGATCGATCACTTCAAATCGAAAAGCATATACGATTCTGACGTCCTTTTATTAACGTCCGTCGGACTCACTTGTCTTTCTTTATTGTGCACATTTTGCTCTCTGGTACTTCCCTTCCCGAGCCAAGGCATCACACAGTGTTGTTAACGATAACTTATACCTACCGTACCGACGAACGACAATTTTGACATCGTTTCTGAAACGAGAACGTGACGTGTTGTTCCTTGTTCCTAGGGCGATGTCGTTATCACGTTAAGCGCGCATTTCCATAGGCGAACCCAAAACGTCGACAACGATACAAAGTGAGGAAAATGGAATATTGCTCTGCTGCAAGTCGTAATAAGAGGTGAATTATTGTATTGAAAATCTAGCTCCGCGTCACCACGATATTGACGTGATAGTTTCCTCATTCCCCCCTGTCTTGCACGCTGTGGTCACGCTGTAGCCCAGTTGTCGGTCACCGCGGCTGCACCCATAGGTGAGCCCAAATGTCGCCACGAGGAGGTGTGTGTGCGCCCACTCCTCCTCCTCCTCCGCCGTCTCTTTTGAAGGAGTCTGCGGGTTGCACCAGGCGCGTGCAAAGAGACGATAATACCCCGAATCTTTCCTCGCCCCGCGCCACGCCCCGCGCGCCAACGGCTTATCCGCGAGCTCTCGGTACTCCGCGCGGCACACGGGATTATAACGAGACAATAAAAGAAGTCCCGAGGCGTACGGCGGCATTTGCAACTCGTCCTAAATAGGCAGCCCCGCGGGCCGCGGGCCGCTATTCTCGGCGCGCAATCGGGCGTCCCGCTGGCCCAGCCGGGTGAGCGCGAGAAATGGCGAGAATCGACATCATTTAGGGGCGAAGAGGCGCCCCGCCCAGATGATCAGGCGTGGCCTCCCTGGCCCCTTCATTCCGATCCGATCGAACCTACCCCAACGCGACCGATCCGTTCGCTGCGACGTTGGCAGCACCGCGGCGCCCGCCCCGCCCCGGCCGCCGCGTTGGCAGCAGTACCGCGGGGGGCGCCGCACCCGCAGCAACACTCGACCAGCGTTATGGCGACCCTGCCGACGCTCATGGCCCTAGGTTAGTCTGCGCGGGGCATATGACGAGGAGATTCTGGGGAATTTGGACTGGATGGGGGTCTGTGGCCACGTTTCACGGCGGCAAGGCAAAATAATATGGACTTCCCCCGTCGCTCCCACAACCAGCTCTGGCGCTGGGCGCGTCGTGCTGTGGCGCCGCCTCCACCCACACCTCCGCGCCCAGCACCACCCCGACCACCACGACCACCACCACCACCACCCCGACCACCACCTCCACCATCGCCTCCACCAGGGCGGCCTGCAACAGTATAGTCTGCCAGCGGGACTTCAACCCCGTGTGCGCCAGGAGCCCCACCACCAACGAGCGCAGGAGCTTCGCCAACGAGTGCGACGTCCGCCTGTTCAACTGCACCTTTAAGAGAGGTTCTGTATATCGCGTCGCGAGCTTCCCGCGGGTAGGGCGCCACGCGACATGGAGCCATGATAGGGAAAACGGGGTGGAAAAGATGTGTCATTTGGGGACGTAAACAACGCCTGGCCGCGTTTTGACGCAACAACCGACTTTTATGTCCCATGCCTGGGCCTCTCGCGGTGCTGCTGCTCGTCGGCGAGAAGCGCCTACCCAACGTGAGATAGGCAACCCATCTCACTCCCCTGCATTCGTTTAGCCTCCACGCCGTCCACGCCACCCTGCAGCGTGGAGTATAGCGGGCAGGCCGCCATGCAAGGCCGCTTTTACATTATTTTACTTGACGCCTGGTTATTTTGTTGACAGACTTTGAGATGGTGGACAAAACAAAGCCGTGCGAGGAAGACGAGACGGAGCATGCGGCAAGTGCCGCTGCCGCTGCTGTTGTTGCGACTACTGCAGAAACGTCATCGCCGAAAAGCACTTCAAAAGACTGATGACAATAAATCATATTTTGAAACGTAATATGATACGTAGTTTTGTTTACCACCAAGCTATTAGAGCTAGAGACCTGTTTTGAGTGAGTGTGATTTTTTGTTGTTGTTGTTTTTTTTTTGTTTTTTTTTCACCGCGGGTGTCTAGAACCAATATCGCGCCCAAGTCGTTCGTTCTGCTCCGGCGGGCGTTGATCACGTCACGAACGAACATACCTGCACAGCCAGTCATCAACGCACGGCGAGAGTGGCGGTTCCAGGAGAGAGGGCTGCGATGGAACGGGGAACAGAGGGAAGGATTGGGAAAGGGAAGAGTAGCCACTAGACAACTTTTTCCATTTTCCATACGCTATAAATGACATGAAAATGAACACCCTCAGAAAGCTGTTCTAAACCCACGAAGATCGTTACGATGATAATAATTTACTTAACATTAATATTTGCTCCATTCAAAATTTCAAGAATTTATCAGGGTTCGAGGTTTAGGTGAGGGGAGCGCAGGCACCGTGTACTGGGTAGCAGCACCGTAGGCCGGGAAGGGTGGGGTGGAGGAGGCGGCGCCAACTCGGTACAGGTACTCACCGATCGAGTTTGAGCGCCACGGGAGCGACTCTACAGGACTTCCAGCAGCCAGCAGCATGAAGTCCAAAATCTCAATAAAGCTAATCATCCTAGGTGGGTTCATTGTTTTCAATAGATTCTAATTATGGTGAGTGGAAATTATTTTGATTAGTTGGTCTTCTCTTCCACAGATCTCATGCTTATGACGCTATGCGTTTCGGGTGATCCCTGCAACATTATATGTGGAAGGGATTACAATCCTGTCTGCGCAGAATTCCAAGACACACAAATGTCCTTCTCCAATCCGTGCATGATGAACTACTACAACTGTCTGAAAGGAACAGGTTTGTTTCTTGAAAATGGCGCAATCTTATTCAGTTCAAATACAACCAATAGGCAAATATTAAAATGTTTTGCAGGTTTTGTTATAATGGACGATGGAGAATGTGTCATTGTGGGTGATTGACACATGGTTCACCAACACAAGAAACGCAATATTCTTTTTATTCTGCAATGATTTAAACCAAGGTATGTTGAATTAAAGAATTTTATAAAGGTTCCCTGTGTTTGGTATCAAAAATAGAAACAGATCAATTTAAAAACTTCGAATGTTTTTTTAAAATACCATTAAGGGTAGATAATTTAATACCTATGAATCAGTTTTTACAGGTGGCAAGGTCAGATTCTGCTAATTGGTTCCTTCCAATACCAATTTTTCGGCTGACATCCTGCCAGGTTTCCTGAGCCTGAGCTTCAGCACGCAAGGCTCCAACTTTCAGTACATTCTCTAGATACGCAGGTTCATTAATCAGTTGATTAAATCTTTCTCTGAGAGGGCGAAGTACTTCAATTATTTCATTCGCCATTGCGATTTTGTAACTGAAAAACAGAAGATAGGTATAATAAACTGTGTTATTATTTACAAACATATGAAGTACAGAAATAAATATAAAGAGTGCCATGTTACGATTTTTTTCTTTTTAATACTTACTCTCCAGATTGCATTCCAACCACTTCCTGGCAGATGGTGTCGATTGGTCTGCCAGTAAGAGAGGAATGTATGACAACTAGATTAGAAATGCCAGGTCTCTTTTCTGGTTCATATTCTACTGCAGATATGCTATCTGTTACAGCTTTTTTGCACTTCAAAAGTATGTCTTCTGGCGAATCAAATAGATTGATACGGCTCCGGGGATCTTTATCTGATTTAGACATTTTGCTCAGAGGATTCCTTAAACTTTTAAGACGGCGACTACTATCCTCTGGAAAAGTCAAAAAGATGTATAGAACTCTAAATAAAGTATGAGTGAGAAATTGACCATTTGACAAAATTATTTCTTACCATTAATAAATGCCTGTGGTTCTGGAAAAGTATTTCCAAAGCGTTTGTTAAAGGTTTTTGCTAAAAAGGATGCTAAATTAAGGTGAGAAATCTGGTCTTCACCAACTGGAACAAGAGTTGCTCTGAAAATAAAATATTCTAATTTTAAAAATTGCCTTTTCAAAACTTCGGGTTGTGGTATTGAATTTAAATTTTATCAGCAATTTACTTGTAAAGGAGAATATCAGCTGCTTGCAACACAGGGTACAGATACAGTGCAGTTGATAATTCTTGAATAATATTTCGTTTTTCTCTAAGTTGTGCTTGTTGACCTAACTTTGCCATTGTTGTTAAGCTTGCAAGAACCCAGCATAATTGGGTATGGTACTGAACCTAAAATGAATAAGAAATAGTTGATAGAATCAATTTCAAAGTAGGAATCAATGAACTCCATGTCTTAAAAAATAACCTTGGACTGCTGGAAGAGAACACACTTCTCTGGGTCAATGCCACATGCTAAAAGGCTAGCAGTCATTTCAAATATTCCATTCTGCAGAACTTTTGGGTCCTGTGGCATTAAAAAAAAAAAGAGTGCATTTAACACATACAAATAGCAGCAAGTTATTCTTAAAATTTCAATCAATTACCTGTGGTACTGTTATGGCATGCAGGTCGGCAATGCTGTAAAATGCATCTTCGCCTGAATTTTGAAGTTCCACCCATTTCTGAACAGCACCCAAAAAGTTTCCTAAGTGAAGTGAACCGGTTGGCTGAATTCCAGAGAGAATTCGACGAGGGTAAGGAGTGGACTTCACAACCTACATTATGAATACAACTGATCAATACGTAAGTAATACAATGTAAACTCTTTTCATGCATTATCTCTTTGAATCAGAAAATTTTAAAATATTACAAGTAAAGCATTACTATTGCAAGCAGACACGACATCTAACCTATCACAACTTTGAAATATGCTGAAGATTATACCTCTGTCGCCTTGACACTGTAAGAACTTGTGCTAGCTGGTAACAGGCTATTAAAATTGTTAAAAATTGTCCGTGCAGCACGCATATTTCAGAAGTTTGTAAGCAAGAGACAAGGAAACGTCATTCAAATTTCAATGAACACTCTTCACCGGACGCCATGTTTGGAAATTGCTTTCTTTGTTTTCTCTTTGCTCTACGGCAAGTGTCGCCATATTTCCCATGTCAAAATACAGTTGTTTTTAAAATGTTGATGTTGAAATTCTGTTAAAATAATGACTTTAGAATTATTAAAATGTCGCTTTTGAGAAAAGCCATCTCCTATCAATTTTTTGGCAGAATTTTAGTCCCCTTTTGTATTTCAAGGGCTTTTCGGGAAATGGCAGCCCTTTAAATCAGCTGGTCGCTCATCTGACTATTCGCAGTGCAGCTTCTGCTGCTCTTCATTTTCAGTGCCAGTCGTATCGTCTGGACTGAAAGAAGTCGCAGTCGCAAAAATGGCCTCAGCCCTGAAAAAGGTTGCGTTACAACTAGCGCCCGCGGGTACAAGGCTGTCTTCAGGTGGTGCAGGAACCGCTGGAAAACATGGTGAGTTAAAGGAACATAGAGCAACAATATACAGGCGCCTGGAACCAAATATCCAAATGTACAGGTTAAGGATGTTCGTCCATCATGACCTGAAGGTCGATTTTTTGCACTAAATATTTTATCTGGTTTCGGGACTTTTATTGCATAGTACAATACGGACTTTGTATGTCCTCACGGTTTTTTATTGCTTCTCTTCGACATTTTCCTCTTCTCTTTTAATAAGTGTGGTGCTCTGTCGCACGTTAAGGTTATGTCTCAAGGAAATATGTAGAACATCTGAAATGCTGTCAGTTAACAAACTTAATATTACGTTATACTATGTATGACTCGAAGTCACCCAGATTGAGCTAGTGTTTAAATAATGTGTCAGATTCTTTCATTTCAATTTTTTACATTTACAGCTTTGGCTCACGCCAAGATGTGGGAGCGGATTTGTCTCTTCGGAGTTCTTCCTGGCCTCGTTGTTGCTTCAGTGATAACTTTCCAGCATGAGGCGGCCCACCATGAGCCCCCACCAGAATACAAGGAGTATGAACACATGCGCATCCGCAAGAAGGTAATTATTTGTAATTTTCCACTATCTTGAAATTTTAGTTTCTGTATCCTTATTGTGTTTACGCTTCTGCAGAACTTCCCTTGGGGAGATGGCAAGAAGTCTTTCTTCCACAACCCTGAGACCAACCCTCTCCCCGGTGTCGGTTATGAGGTTGAACCCAAGCACTAAGTTTTTGAGAATTGTTTTTAGCTAAACTAAATGTAACTATCCCATGTAAAATACAATAAATATTCCATCCCACATATTTTACCGAACTGTTATTAAAAATTAACCAGAAAACATAATGAAGGTAGTCAATGAAAAAGGGTTAATACATGGTTAAATGCTTGGGCAAACAATGTTTTAATGTTTCACAACGTTGGCACTAATTACAGGAACAGTTCAAAACAAGTTTTCTTAAATTCTATGATTCATATAAAAAATTTCTCTACATTTGACAGTCTGTCTTCAGTTCACTTAAAAGTAATATTGTCTTAAAAGACAAACATACAAAACACTTATCTAATAAAATACTTTGAACAAACAAACAAATTATATGGTACACATTTCTTGTAACATAAAATATTATTTAGGATAGGAATTTTCATATTAGATATAGGAATAGCTAAAATATTTAACTATATATTGTACAGCAATGATTACTGTATTTGAAACAAAAGTGATAAAAAATACATCTAACATAGAATAAATCTTGAGGAAAATAACCAATATAAATATGTTGCAAATGAGTATTTTAGACAAGGATGGCACAGAGGTAACACCTTCACCATAAATATTAGACGGTAACAAACAGGAAACTCTGCTTTAATTAAAGCTATTGATATCAGTTCAACTCTTGATACAAGTTAGATTCTTCTGGGTCTGTCACACCATGGGCTGCAAGCTCCTCAAGGCAATGGTCAAGGTACTCAAGGTCTGGATAGCCATGTCCATTGTGGCTTAAACCTGGCTCTGTTTTATGATGTATCTCATTCCATGTGACAACATCCTCTAATCCAGTAGTGACAGAACGGCCAACAGTGAAAACCAGTCGCCGCTCAAATGCTATTCTTAGCAGTTTGAGCACCTAGATTAATATTCATTTATATTACATTAATCAAAATAAAAGCACAGCAGCATATCAACTGGTTTCAGAATTATTTGAAAGTTGTCACCACTCACCTTGCGGCCCTTCTCAGTATCTGGAATGTAACAAACTCGAGGGAATCCAACAGCATAATAAGGTCGACCAGGGTTTGGATGTTCTGGCCCTTGTATTCCAGATGCTATGCTATAAACACCAATGAAAAATCAGAGTAAAAACCAGAAATTTAATACCTTAGTGGATTTTAAATGCATAGATAAAGACTATTTTAAGACATACTTATATGTTATTTGAATAGTCCAGGTATTTGGATGTCCTGGGAGAGAATAATGGAGAATAGTCCAGTCCATTGATCCAGCTGGTTGATTACCTCGTTTCTCCCCATAGATTGTCATACAGACAGGACACTGTATGTAAAGCCACTGTGGATTTCAGACAAAATTAGAGCTGTTTAGTTGTATCATCAATAATAAAAACTATATAGTCACACCAAAATTTCACTTACTTTATCTGCACAGGGCAGTCCTGTTAGCATATTATTTAGACAATTCAAGTGAAGCATATGAGAGCAACGAGACAGAGCCACAGTCATATCTCCTTGTAAATCACAAAGGCAGATAGGACAAGTTGAACCCCAAGATGGGTTTTCAACAACCTGGACATATTGGGAAATCACCTCACTAGCTGCATCAACACCTAATCCAGGGAGAGAGCAAAGAGAAAAGAGAGTACAAATTATAAAAATGATACAATAAAATAAACCCTTCTTAGTTTACCTTACCATAATTCAACTTACCAACAATTACACCTTTAGGTCGTTGGTGTGATGTAGGACGCTGTAGAGGAGCAGAGTCAAACACATCATCACAACTACTGCCACCACAGTCAATTAAATCAGACACTGTGTTCTGAAAAACAAAATTTAGCAGTCATGTAGATAAAATTTAAACCATCAAAAAATGAACACAACTTTACTGGTAAAAATTCTAACCCTCGATGCTCTGAGTTCACTATCTTTCGATTCATGACTCAGATATGTAGACACAGTGTCCACAGATGGTCGACGTCCACTCTTTGTACTGCTAGAGTCAGCATCAAGCACAGAATCTGGGCGATCTGGTCTTGTTAAAGAGGCATGGCTGCTGTTAGGACGGTAAGAGGGAGGATGTTTTTGTACAGTTGGACCTCGATATGCAGGAGGAAGTGTTAGTGAGCCAGGGGTACTTGCATGAACACCTTTTGTTCCTAGGAGGAAATGTGAGACCAAAAGTATAATTTAAGATTGTATAAAGTATAATTTAAGAATTGGTAATGACAGTGTGAAGCCAAGACATTAGCAGGAGTACATTAGAAAAATAAATGATTGAATTACCAAATATATTGCTCAATATAGTCCGGGCTATGTTTCCTGCGCCTTCACTAGGACTCTTGGCCTTTTTGTTTTGTTTCTTTGAATTTGAATTAGAAGCAGATGGAACTGTTTTCTTGCCAGCACAGTTAGCACTACTCCATGAGTTCCCACTTCCACTACTAGCAATAGATCCTGTTGGTGTCAACATACGAGGCTGATTTGGCCTTCTTGGGTCTAAATAATAAAATAACAAAAAATATTAATTCATTTTAGTAAGAACTTAGCAGGACTCTATAAACTGTAACTTACTTTGGAAAGGTGGAGGGCTTGGACTTGCAACAAGATCATGAAGCTGAACTTTCACCAGAGGGTATGGGGCCTGTTGAACACGCCGTATACTCCTCACATATCCAGTGTTATTGCGAATTTGAGTAAGATTGCAAAAATTGATAATGTATGGAAAACCTAAATAGTGTGACTTGCTGACATCAATAGTCTGTTCTCCCTAAAATAAGAGATTAAACAAGTACAAATCCATTGATCCAATTTCCATTAAAATTGCAACAGCGATAAGCATGTAGCTATAAATAATTGACTCACTTTGGCCCAAGCTTCTTCAATGAGGCACTGTATGTCCATGTCATAGGTATGCCATTCGCCTATCATGTCCCCTGCCCACTCCCACTTGGCTCCTTTGCCAGCGGGTGAGTCAGGTGGGTAGCACTGACGTCTGACATTGTGTAAGACACCTCCAGCTAAAATCAGACACAAAAAGAATTCAAATAATATTGAAGTATGATACGGAATGCATACATTTTGTATTACCATGGTGTACACAAACCTGGATCTTCCGAGCACTGTGTCTTTGTCCGGAGATTAACATAGTACCTTTCCAACAAAGGATCGGCATCACTTAAAATAACTCTAGTCAATTTCTTGCCATGAGCCCTCTCTAAAAGTTGGGAAACCTCAGGGCTGTATGGTCTCCAGCGCCCTTGTCTGTTCTCCCACTCCCACACAACCACTGCATGGACTGCATGGGAATGCCCTGTGGAAGGTGTGGAACTCACTGAGCCACCTGGCCCAGACACAGAACCAGACATCACACAATCCTCTCACATAATTGGCGACTCAAACAGTAAGTAGGCACAGCACAGCCTCTCTCCCTCTTCAGATTTCAAACAAACCAGATGACCAAATATACACACTCTCTATTATCGCAGCCACTGTTACTCCGAAAAGTACACCCATGTCTACGATCAGCGAGGAACAGGTAATACGACCTAAAAATTTCAAGGGAAGAGTATGTACTCGAGTAGTCTCTAAATATTTGAGAAGATCAGGAGTAAGATACCCTATCATTATATACAAAACTCCAGCCTAAACACAACACAAAACACAACAAAACAAAAAAAAACAAGTGAATTCCTCAACAAGTGGCAAGAAGAAGTGTATCCACCATACGAAACAAAAATGTAACGTAATGTGGGCCAAAACGTTCTGTTTACTGATCTACAAACTACACAATTTCCGTATCCATAACAGTTTTGTGAATTTCATTATTATTTATGAAAAGAAGTTTTCGGGTAAAACTCTTTTCTTACTAAACCTCAAGAACCATCCATTTGTACAAGGTTTGACACAACCACCACACTGTATTCACTTGTTTTCTTTAAATTTGCTGCGATCTGATTGGCCGGGACTACGCAGCGCGGCGCGCTTAATTTTTGATTTGTGTCCGTCCGCAGCATGAAGCGGCGGCAGGAAGCGGCTGCTCGATCGGGTGGTTCAGTTCTTCCTTAGTGGTGTGGACGCTGACACTGACCTAAATCTCACAGGTGTGTACCATAACTTTATATTTTCGAAACCAAAGCCATTGCTCAGAATATTTTTGTTTTGGTTGTAGATTATTTCTGTGCTGGAGAGGCATACCCACCAAGCAACTACGTGGAGACAGGGAAATTTTGTTGGAGGGAAATAGAATAAAAATATTCCTTTCAGATCAAATGTATTTTTGAATATAATTATAACAAACACCAGCACGGAACATTCTTTTGATTAACTTCAAAGAAATAGTTTCAAGCCAGAGTGTCCTCTATTTTAAATTATTTGGTTTCCAGGGGATCTTTGTCGACAGAGGACACAATGAATTCAACCTATTAAAAGAAAAAAGCTCGTTTTATAGAGAGGCCAATACATATAACAAATACTTAGTTGAGAAGTTTTAATAGAACCAACAGTACTTTACCTCTGGCAACAACCTCTTAAGGTGGTGTTTTGCAGCAACGTGCAAGAAGCCCCTTTCAGAATTTGAGTGACGAGTTAGAATGACATGAGTTCCCTTATGCACTATATCCAGGACTTCATGATGTGACATCTCACCTGTGCAATAAAATGTTGGATTAATAGTATTTTCTATCAAATAGAAGTCAAATGTAAATCTACAATCAAAACAAAAATTTTTGAACAAAAGCTTTGGTTTGATAATCTAAAATTAAGATGCACACCTGTGAGATATAAGTCGGCATCCACACCATTAAGGACTGAACCACCCGATCCAGCACAAATTGCTATGGTCTTCACTACTGTGCTTTCTGCGTTCACAAACATTAAAAAGAAATGGTCAGTATTTAAAAAGATAAAAAACAAGTCAGTGACGTAAATAGTAGGATATATGTATTCAGAATTAGTAAACAATTATCAGTCATAGACAAGACTTACCGTATTTTTCACCAGGTACAGTTGCAACTGCTACATCAGGTAAACCAAGATGACTTTTTACAAGTGAAACTGCAGTTTGAAGAGTAATGGATTCCTTCAGCAGGACTTTTCGTCCTAACCCAGCATTTATTCTTGATGAAATCTGTGTGAAGTATTAAGGAAAATTAGGATGTATAGGTAACCAGAGGACATTACGGTCCAAACAAGATGATTGAAATCAGCCTTCTTACTTTTTTATGTTGATTGAGTTCAACTTTAGTAGCTGAATGGAGATGAGGCAAGCAAAGATATTCATTATCAACATATATCTTCAACCACACTTTCCCATTTTTCTCCCTGAAAAAAAAAATGTAAATTACATTTAACAATAAAAAAAAAAGGTCTGAATGAGTATGTCATTATTTGCAAAGCACAGTTAACTGTATAGTAAATCATTAATTAATGATTTAATTACTGGAATGTGTGTATAGAGCAGGTCAGGGCAGCATTTATATCTGACATTGCTTTCTCTGCTGATTCAGAACTGTCAAACAATGCACTGACGATCTTCATGTTGGCTCCATCATCGTGCTTCTTTAGTGGTTCAACAGAAGAATCCTTACCTGCAAAAATTAGGGATTTTGACGTTATACCTGCTGATACTTATAAGTCATACTATGAGATATTTCAAATTTTCAATTTTATGTTATTTGGAGATCAAATCGATCTAATGGTGACAGACTACCTGGGATGTCAAATAGATAGCAGAAGTACTGTCACTATTAAATCACTTCAATCTCAAAATGAAGCAATTTTAAATATGTCATAATGCTCTATCAGCAATATATCAGTTTGACCAATTACTGAGAAATTTGTTTGGTTGAAAACTACCATGTTGTAAGGAAAGTTACAAATATTTCTCCTACCAAATGCTTCCGCTAGCCAATCATTGACACCTCCTTCCACACAATCCCAAGCAGTATGCGGACTGTACAAAGCGATTTTTTTTTCTAGGAGATTTCCAACAATTGCTTCCTGAAGAGAATGGAGACATTTATTAGAACTTTCACAACAGGGTGAAGCAGAGACGTGTAGGCTCGCCATTACTTACTTTCCAATCTTCTGTCCGTACAGATTTAATTGGACGGAATATTAGAGGGTGATAGGCTATTATTAGCTGCACCCCAATATCAAGGGCCTCTGCTAGCACACTTTCAGAGAGGTCATTGGTAAGAAGGACTCGTTTTACCTAGAAATAAAAGACATGTTGCATAGTTTAAAACCTGCTGGATCAAATAAAGTGAGAACAAGGTGAGAATAAATGTACCTGTTTTAAAGAAGGTGGCTCCACCAACAAACCAACATTATCCCAGGATTCTGCCAAACTTAACGGTGCAAATTTTTCAATACCTTTTACAACGTTGTGAAGAGAGAATGGGTCATTGTTAAGACTTTGAGATTTGTCTGTCGAACAGAACCAAAATTAATTAAAGAGAGAAAATAAAACAAAATTAGTTTTATATTGACAGTAGTAGCACTTCTTAAATGAACAAAAAAGTATAATAATAATAATGTTCTCAAGCAGAGGGTACAGAACACCTTGCCGTCATTGCCGGCATTGCATGTGGAAGAAATCATACTTCGCCTCTGGTATCTCTTCATTATTGCAGTAGTCGTAAGGTGTCTTTGACTAGCGACTTCAAAACAAAGAATATTTCGTACAGCTAAACGTATTAGTTTCATGAAAATAGCAAGGTTTGTGTCACAGGTTTTCTTGATCAGCTGTTGAACAAGACAAGAAGATTAACCCAAACATAACAATTTTTCATCAATACTTTCATAATTTCGTATGAAAAATTCACTGGGATGCTGGGATGGGAAGAAAAACAACAAACATTAATAACTGTGGTTTAAATTTCATGCTATTGACGATATGATAGTAATGTCAACAATTTTCATTACTATCGTACCTAAGAATTAATAATAATGGCTACATTTTTGCCATTCAAGGGATTGAGAGCTTCTTATGCAGCTTTATCGGGGCTGTCTGCCGCTTCTGCCAGTGTTTTTGGAAAGTTATACTCTGAAGTAAGATTTAAAAACAACACAGAAAAACAGTACTTCAAAGTAAAATTTTTACTGTAATTGTTTCAGAAAATTTGAAAAGTAAACTAGTACCAAACGCATTATGCATAAAAGTTTAAAAAAAAAAAAAAAAAAACTCTAACCTAGCACTGGCTTTAAGAAGAAACCACCAATTACTGTATGTTTCCTTACAGGCGGGATCTCCATTGCTAGGGGCACTGCTAATTGCTTTTATGATCATATCAAACAGTCTTGTGTGGACCATGTTTGTTAAGGCTCTTCGAGATTCAAAGTCATCCCTTACCGTCACTGTAACCAGTGCAGCGGTCAACTATTGTTGTTCGGTAAATTATTTCCTCCAAGAAAATCCCCAAGAATATTACCATAGCTTTGTTTCTTTAATTAACTTATTGTTGACTGTTCCTTTCTTAATATTTTTTCAGGCTTTGTTTGGATGGCTGCTCTTTTCTGAACGCATTGGTGCTCTTTGGTGTCTTGGTACTTTCCTGGTTATATCAGGGGTGCTGCTCATCAACAGTGCATCTACTTCCTCTACACATGTTGAAAATGTCAAGCAGGACTGAATGCAGTAACTTTTTTCAATTAACCATATGTCAAATCATTTTAAATATTTCTGAAACATTGAATTTTTTGTTATGTCATTCACAAAAAGGTCTATCATTGTAACAGTGTCATTCCCAGAATTGTATGCGAGAGACAGTGACTCTG
Source organism: Frankliniella occidentalis (assembly GCF_000697945.3). NCBI lineage: Eukaryota > Metazoa > Arthropoda > Insecta > Thysanoptera > Thripidae > Frankliniella > Frankliniella occidentalis. Next base: position 272,435 of record NW_026267159.1, on the reverse strand, counting down.
CGTGAGACTCAGTCATCCTTCAGTTGGCGTTCCTCCGGCTGATGGCTACTACCAGCCAAAAACCTGCATTTGAGAGGTGTGACTTAATCGCTGAGCGAAGCTCAGTCCAAGTCGCTGAGGGGTCAGGCGTTGTCTCCGTCGTGAGTCTGTCTGTCTGTGTCTAACTCGCTCAGTAGACTACGAAACGGCTGCACC
>NW_026267159.1:267904-268817 GCF_000697945.3 Frankliniella occidentalis | reverse complement strand
CCGTGGCCGCCTGCAGTGTGCCAGTGAGCTGCCCCCCGGCGGCGCGGCGCGATCCAGACCTGCGCCGCGAGCCCCTCGTCGTGCTGCATGGCCCTCTCCGCGTCCGCGTGCTCAGGGGGGCCCCGCACCCGCCGACCGCGCCACCGCCGCCATGGGGAATGGCATGAACAAGGTGAGGACGGCGTCGTCGCGGCACGCAGCCCTTAGGGCGGGGCTCGACGAGGGCGCCTGTCACGGTATCGGGTACCTTCTATGCACACATGGCCCACGTACACCCCAGCGCAAATACAAGGCACTCATTAAATAGCGCGTTCATGAGGGGTATCCAAGAAGCTCTGCATACGCGTACGCGGACACACTCGGGCCTCCAGAGCGGCAACGTCTGTCTGCTCGAAGGTGCGCGTCCGGCGTCGCGCTCGAGGGTCGCATAGGCGTCGCCGTGCGGCACATGTGCCCATGGGAGCAGCTCCCGGGGTGGCCGGGTGTTTTGCCTATCCATATCGTCTCTGACCACGGCGCCTTATAAGGGCTCCGATCGAGCAGGCATCCAGCCGAGGGGGTATTCACTACCATAAAACTTGTACAGAGTACTCGGTATTACACCAAATTACGAGGTATTACCGGGCATTACGCCGGTATTACACGCAAATTTTTTTCCACTTTATAGCATATTTTGTTATTTTTCTGTATTACATTACAAGTAAAACCGCTTAATACCCAGGTGGGGTTACAGGGTATTACGGGAGTGAATACGCCCTCGCATCCAGCCTCCCGCACGAGTGCATTGTGATAGAGTCTAACGATGGGCGGGGAGAACGCGAACGGCCACTCGGCCACCTCTGGTTCTCCACCTCCGCACCGCACGCAGGCATGACTCGGCGTGCGTTTGCCTAAAGTTGTAACTGCCCCCCCC
>NW_026267159.1:264764-266584 GCF_000697945.3 Frankliniella occidentalis | reverse complement strand
CCCCCAACCCTCCCAACCCCTCCCTTTCTCTTTGCCGCCTCACACTGGGCTTCCCCGCCTCCATACGTCATCCAGGACAAATGAGCCGAGGGGCGGGGGTGCTCGGCGGGGGCAGAACCGTGAACAGCGCCGGGGGCACCACGCCCCCGCGCCCCCCCTGGGGCAGAGCTCGGGGCCGCGTCGGCGCGCGTTAGGCACCGTCATCCCGGCCATGAGCCAGGTGCTCCGGGGTGCTTCGGGGGCGGGTGGTGCAGTCACGGAAACGACGAGACCTCTGTCAGGGGGGAGTTCGCGGGGCCGAGGTTTGTGGGGGCCTTACGGGTTACTATTGTCGAGGCAAGGCCCACAGCTGGTGACGATTATTGTCACCAAGTTGTGCAAAACAGTGTAGCCGCACGATGGCAGCTGCTGCTTGTTATGCATTGCCTGCAGTGCGGCGGCGGTGGGGGCGGCGGCGGGACTGGAGGGCCGGGCAACAGAGCAGCAGAGCAGTAGCGTCGATATTCAATAAGGTGCGCGGTACAAACCGACACCGCCTCCTGCGCCGCGCCCCTGCTTCGGCTCGGAGCTTCGCGGGCGGTATCGACATGTTTCGTGGGTCCTTCCCCCGAGCCGGCGCGTGGCGAGGGCCTAAACACACGCACTGCAAAAGTAACTGCTCGGCGTGTCTGACAACTCGCAGCGGCGCTCGTATAGGGCAGGTACGAGGGCAGGTCGTAGGACAGCGCGGAGCCGCGCGATAGCGTGTGGGAGGCGCAGAGAGGACCACCAGCAGCACCGCGGCTCCTGAACCTCGGCTGCGTGAAATATTCAGCGGGAAATCAGACTCCTGCCGCCGGGGAGCAGTTGCACCGGCGGCAGCGGCGGCCACCCGGGAGCGCCGTACGAGCTCGGGGTAGGCAACCCGGTGCGCTCCCCGACTCGGCGGGTCGGCCTACCGCGCCGGGCGGCCCGCTGGGTCTGCTGGGGCTGAGGACTGGGAGGAGGCGGCCGGTATGGGGACACACAAAGTTAGAGAGTAAAGGAAGCAGAGGGTAACAGAGAGGGAGAGAGAGAGAGAGAGAGAGAGAGAGAGAGAGAGAGAGAGAGATGTGGACGAGGAAGGGCATTTAAGTGAAGCTTTAAAGATTCATGGCAGCGAAGCAACGTGAGAGCCATCGCCCACAGCCCGCCCCTGCTCCTCGCTATTCACCGTGGGTCGCCGCGTGTCGCGGGAGAGAGCGATTTCCGGGACGGTAAGCAGCGCGCTAATGAGAGCAAGTGGCGGACCGGGCGACCTTTCGCGACCTCTGAACCCTCCCGCAATGGCGGTGAGGGGGGAAAGGGTGGAGGGGGACGCGCAAGTGAGGAGGAGGTCACGCCTCCGCGCACCGCAGCGGCGTGATCGCGGCGGGGGGTTCAAGTGGTGTCGTCGTGTAGTTGTGAATAATTTGCACGTGTGTCGCATAGGCTGAGGGAACGACTTTGTGACGTCAGGGGCGGGGCGGTGACGGCCTGCTCCGGGGCGGGGCGGGGCGAGTCGGGGCGGACGGCACAAAGGGGCTCTGATTATAAACTGGGAGGTAGTGGGGGCCCGGGCGGCAAGGGCAAGGACAGAGCGGCACAACATGTGGCGAGGGCGTGGCGCCGGGCGTGGCGGGGCGGGGCAGGGCGGGGCGGGGCGCGTGTGGCCAAACGAGTACGGCGAATTAATTGCCAAGGTCGGCCGGGCGGACCTCCATCTCTCATTGCGCGATCGCCAATCTGATATGCGAGAGCGCGTCCCAGCGTGTTTTCATAATTAATGCACCCACTTTCGCAGTCCATCACACCCCCCCCCC
>NW_026267159.1:263192-263599 GCF_000697945.3 Frankliniella occidentalis | reverse complement strand
TGTCGGATTGTCAAACCGAGTGTTTTAGTTTTAGTTTTAGAGTTGCGGAACCCAGCTTGCGAAGTTTCGCGAGCGTCCGGTGAGAAGAAACGAAAGTGATATTTCGAATGGTTTACGTGTTTACTTACGTAAACATGGGGGGGGAGGGGGGTACGGGTTCGGGAGGAATGTGAAAAGGTTACTATTGTTTCGGGATCAACTTCACAAAAGAAAACGAAAATGTTTTATGCTCCAAGACGATCGGAATCGAAATGGCAGAGATATTCCCCACTAAATTGACAATTTGGTCGTTTTTTGACACTTTTGTCAGTTTGGGGACCAATAACTCTGCTATTTCAACTCTGATCGGCTTGGAGCATAGGACATTTCCTTTTTCATTTTGAAAAAAGAATCCAAATCTTGTATTA
>NW_026267159.1:261844-263142 GCF_000697945.3 Frankliniella occidentalis | reverse complement strand
AGGGGCGGGGTGGGGGGCGAATGGGGTTACAAGAGCGAGGCGGGGGCGGACCGGGGGCAGTAGCTCGGCAAGTAGGGGAGGTGGTCAGAGACGGTCAATTCGCCCGACGACGCCCGACACGGTCCGGAGAAAGGGGCGGACGCCCGCCGCGGGCGCTCTGCAACAAGAAATGGGAGGGGTTCCGAACGGACTGGGCCCCAGTCACTGAGAGCTGGCTCCTTCCTCACACCCACTCACTCACTCACACGTACAGTACACACGAGGCATCCTCGCCGTAAGCAGCTCGGCCCCTGGGGTGGCAAGCGAGGCGGCGCTGCCGAGCGGGGCGCGGGGAGGCGAGCGCCGGCCTCTCTTGACCTACCTGACAGACTATTAGTCCCTCCTCGCTCGCGTCCTTCCGCCTCTCGGCTACAGCAGCGCGCGGACTGCGCGCCGAGCCTCCCCCAAGGGCAGTTCGCAGCCTCCCCCAACACCCCCGTTTTCAAGGGCTCCGCCACCCACCAGGGGGCGGTGCGGGGGCGGTGCGGGGGCGGTGCGGCCAACAAGCCCACCTCAACTCAACACCCCCTCGCGCACCCCCTGGTGGGTCGTCCCGCCCCGCCCCGCCCCGCCCGCGCTGCAGGCAGACGCTCATACTTACAGCTACAGCTCGGCTCGGGCTGCGGCGGCACGGCGCGCCCACAGGGCCCATCCGCACGTTTCTATCCACCCTACCTTGCCCCGCCCCCCGCCGCTGCCGCTTGCGCCGCCGATAGAAAAGGAACGCCACTTGTTTCCTGCAAGTTTCATGAAGCGGATCCTCGGAGTAGAACGAAGGAGCCTCGCGTCGGCGTCCTGCCCCGGCCAGGCCCCGGCCTCGTGGCGAAGGAAGGAAAGGGTTCAAGAAAGGGGTAGTGTGGGGTGTGGGAGAGGTAAAAGCGAGCCTGTTTGCGCATCCACTCTAGCTCAACAATATTTTGCTTCCGCTGCCGATCCCCGAAACGTGGCAGATGGCGGGCGCGTGGTCAGCGCGCCGCGTGCGCTGCAGGTGGCGCGGAGCCGGGGCGGGGGTGGCGCGGCCCAGCGTCTCCAGGTGGTGGCGGGGCGTGGCGCGGCGTGTGGAATGTAGGTCACTCGCATGCGGGCGCGGGCAGAGTGAGACCTCAGGCAAGCATGGGACAAAAGCAATAAGCTCACACAGCAGCGCGGCAGCGCAGAGGTACTTACAGGGCACGCGGCGTGGCGTGGCGGGGCGGGGCATGGCGTGGCGTGGCGCCCTTTTCCCCGCCTCCCTAATGTCCCCCGCCGCAAGCCACCCC
>NW_026267159.1:261000-261794 GCF_000697945.3 Frankliniella occidentalis | reverse complement strand
AAAAAATCAGAAAAAATTAGTTTTGTTCTGTTTTTTGTCATCTGTAAATTTAATGCACTTCGCTCAGCTACCCCGTGCATAATGTTAACGCACGGGGCCCTACGTTACCACCGCTAGAGGTGAGTGGACTTCCCCGGCCAGGGGAGGGGGGGGGGGCACGGTTTGACGGAACAACCAGGAGACATTGTCTCCTGGAACAACGAACAACGCTTGACTTGGGGGACATTATGAGCCCAAATAAAACAAGACTTCACCCCCGCCCCCTCTCCCACTTTTTGGACGACTAACCCGTTAAGGTAGTCTTTCGGACACATTTCGCTATACTATTACTCAGCGCGTGGAGGAGCAGGAGGAAAAAAAAGGGGCGGGGGTCGGTGCTACACGCCCAGTCTGCAATGATCAATAAACACGACGCCAATTTGAGGCAAATTCGTCAAAGTGCAATCAAATATGGGGCACATTTTCATCAAATTGACGGTGTTTTGATTGATCACTGCAGACGGGCAGGGGAGGGGGGGGGGGCAGAAATTACTGTTATTGAGAGCGCAATTTTCGCCGTTAATATCTAGAGGAAGTGGCAATCAAAGAGCTACCTTCTTAATGAAACACATTGCCCCTTTGCCAGAAAGGTGTCCTTTTTTATTTGTTAATAAGAATTTTTGTGTCATTAATGTCTTATTATGACAACGGCGTGGTGACGGCGCTAAGAGAGAAAGGGGGAGGGCGTCGCCCGCGTGCCCCCGCGCAGCAGGGGCCCCGATGTTGACCGGCCGCTGCCCCCCTGCCCCCACCCC
>NW_026267159.1:252272-253026 GCF_000697945.3 Frankliniella occidentalis | reverse complement strand
CCCGGCGCCCGCCCCCGCCCTTGCTCCAGTGGCCTAGCTCCGCCTCTAGCTCTTTGTTCTGGTTTCGGTACCCCACCAGTGCCCGGTACCGGTCGGCGGCAGGGTGGGCGGTGTGGTGAGGTGGGGGGAGTTGGGAGACAGATTAAGCCCGCCGGACAGCGAGACAGAGCTGCTGCGTACCCCCGCCCCACCCCCCAGTTGGGGATGGCAGCCGCACACACAGAGTCCCGCCCGCCCACATCGGGACCGGGGCGCTCTGCATAGTTCAAATACACTCGGCGCGTCCTCTCCCGCCGCTATGCCGCTGCTGCAGCCGCTGCCGTGCGCTGCGGCTGCGGGTTGTGTTTCCTTTTGCGCGGCTGGCTCGGCTCGCGGGAAGTAAATTGTTTACTCGACACCGCTTTAGTTATTTATCCCAAAGTCATTACTTTTCACCTAATCCATTCCCCTGATTGCGGTCGCACCGCTGAGGCCGGGGGGAAGAGAAGGGGGAGGGGGAGGAGGAAGAGGGGGAGGAGGTTATTATTGCTATTGACCCCACAGCGGCGCGTTGGTCGCGTGCGAGGCGCGCTGCGGCGCGCCGGCGTAGGCATGCCGATAGGCTCGCCGCGAGCCTCGTAAACGTAAACACCCTGAAGAGGCTGGAGGTGAGGTAGAGGTTGTGAGGTGAGTGAACGAATGTGTGTGTGTGTGTGTGTGTGTGTGTGTGTGTGTGTGAGAGAGAGAGAGAGAGAGAGAGAGAGAGAGAGAGAGA
>NW_026267159.1:246136-246750 GCF_000697945.3 Frankliniella occidentalis | reverse complement strand
GTAAAGTGCGTAAAGTGAGTAAAGTGAGTAAAGTGAGTAAAGTGAGTAAAGTGAGTAAAGTGAGCAAAGTGAGTAAAGTGAGCAAAGTGAGTAAAGTGAGAGAGTCAGGTGGAAATGAAAAAAAGCGACGTCCAAATATACGTGTAAGTGTGTGCTGTGTGCCGTTTCCGAGTACACGTGAGGGAGGTGGATAAATTCTACTCCATTCATCCTTGCACCATTGAGGTTAGCGAGCGAGTTTGCCACCAATTTGCCTCACCCTCTCTCGGATTTCCGAGATTTATACCAGGCCACCATGCATCCCTGTCCCCGGCTACACCGCGCCTGCTTCTGCTCTAACCCGCCCCTCCCCCACTTCTCTCTCTCTCCCGCTCTCTTACTACCCCTCGCACACTCGCTCTGATCCGCGTGGTTTCGCCATCTCTCTCTTTCCTCCCGCGCTCACCCTCTACTCCACTCGCTCCCTCTCTCTTTCTCTCTCCCTCGCTCCCCTGGAGATCGATACTCCGCCTGACCTTGGCGGGAGTTCCTCTCCTGGAGTTCCGACGTGTCGCAAGGGTGAGGCAGGCAGGCAGTGACTGGGGCGGGTCCGGGGGGCAGGAGCAGGTACGGGG
>NW_026267159.1:243725-244483 GCF_000697945.3 Frankliniella occidentalis | reverse complement strand
GGGGGGGGGCAGGAATGATGGGGTGTGATGCCAGGTCGGAGGGCCGCCCCCGACCACCTAGACGCACTGCTGCCCCCGCTACCACGCGCCGCGTCCGGGCCGGGACCATCCGGGACGGACAGGAGAGGAGCAGGAGGGCCTCGAGGGAGGCGAGGAGTGAAGGGTTAAGCCTCCTCCTCCAACCCCATGAAGCTGAAAAGACGAGAATTGCTTTTCAGACGCGATGACAAAGAGGCTCTCTGCGAAAATCTACACGGAATTGAAACTCTCTCTCTCCCTCTCTCTCTTTTTCTCTTTCTCTTCTTCTTTCCTGCTTTCCGACCCACCAGGCTTCCTGCTGAGTTGGTCAAGAGGGATTTGGCGCGCTGCAACAACGTCTCGCTGGGAGAGGGGAGGGGGAGAAAAAAGATTAAAGGCGAGAAGACAAGGAGCACCGCGCTGCCCGCTCGGCCTGCCGCCAACTGTGCGGACTCAAAGCGCCACTTTTAATTAGTTCGCCACCTCCCCCCACCCCCTTCCAGGCCCCTACCCCAATTCCTTCCCCTCTGCCACTGTTCCCGCCACTATGTACCCAACCTCGCCTTCCCTCGACACCCTACCTTCCCTACTCCCCTCCTTTTGCCCGTCTTAGCCCGTGTATGTAACTTTGAGGAAGGACAAGCAAAGTGTCCTGGCATCAGTGCGCGCCTCGCCTGGCCCTGGTGGCGCCCGTGCCCCGCCGCCTGCAGTCCAAGCTAGCGCTGCCCACCGAACCCCCC
>NW_026267159.1:242439-243675 GCF_000697945.3 Frankliniella occidentalis | reverse complement strand
CTTTGAAGGGCTTTTCTTTCCATTAAAAAAATGTAAAGTTTACGTGTCGTAAAATTGTATGTAATTGTAAAATTACAATTTGTTTAGAAAATTGACTTGGAATTCGTCCATGGGCTAAATTAATGTTCTTTTCGAAAATGTACGGCACACATCAGAGATCGTCCAAAATGTACGTTCGTTTTTCTCCGATTCCTTCGACAAATTACGAGAGCTCGGCGCCTGCGGGATTCGGGGTAGGCCAGCGCGCAGCGCACGCATACACTGCAGGCAAGAAGTTGCCTACCTGTCAGGCGCTCTGAGGGCTCTACGAGGCCGAACTTAGCGGGTTCGCAATTACGAATTACGCGCGTGTACTTTCTGGGTGATCCCTTAACAACTTGCATTGGCATACATGTCGCACATGCGTGTCGTGCAAATACGTGTTAAAATCATCGATAGGAGCACACTTACAGCATCTATATTGACCAACGTTTGAAGAGTGCTGCCTGCGCGGCTTTGTTGTGGATCCACTGAACTGTACACTAAAAGCTTATGAACAATTTTATTCACAGCTTCATACCCCAGTGTGAACAAATTTGTTCATAACGGCAAATTTAAAAATGCGTAGGCTAAGCGGAGCGCGTCCACAGAACTCAGTAAGCTATGAATAAAAATGTTCTTAACATTTCAGTGTGTGCTGTACTACTGTACACAGCTTACTCTAATCATCCATCATCCCATGACGATTATCGGCAGCGCCAGACCAGAGTGTTCTCATCAAGAGGAGCGCGCTCGGCAGCTCGAGCTGCCCGGATCCGGATGAGACGCACGAGCGCTGATGGCCCTCTACACCACGCCACGCCACGCCCGCCAGGCCGTGGACTTGTGCGAAATAATCTGGCGTGACGTTGTCGGCCTGTATGGGTCCGGCGAGAGCACTATCCGCGGGCGAGACAGACGCGGCCGTCGCCCCGCCGGCCTGTCTCTGTTATTCGTCACCCTAACCACCCGTCCAGAAGGGCGACGGCCTTGTCCTCGCACGGGACGCAGTCGGGCCGTGGGCAGCGGTGGATATTGTGGACCCATAAGATCTGGGCTGGCACCTGGGACACATCCCAGCGCTCCCGGGGGAAGGACAAGCTCTGCCTCGCTCTGCCTCCTCTTGCCCGCCCACTCCCAACAGCACGCCCACCAGCCAGCCCGGCAGGTGCAGGAAATCTGATGGCCGACCAAATATTGGTCTTCCCGCCCCCCCCC
>NW_026267159.1:230984-233554 GCF_000697945.3 Frankliniella occidentalis | reverse complement strand
CGCTCCCCGACCCCCGTTACTACCCCTTTGTTACCCTGCTGAAGGACCCATTCAGCTTTTCGGGAGAAGGTCGTGTTGGAACAGGGGAGTTGGGGATGGGGCAATGGCGGGGGATGGCGGGGAGGCGCGGACAAAAGTGCAACTGCAAGAGTCGTTTGTCCTGCCCTCCACCCTCCCCACCCCCCTCTCCCTCCTTTCACTTTTAGATGAGCGCCCAGCGGTGCGGCGCGGCGCCCGCCACAGCCTAGCTCAAGTCGCGACCAAAGGCGAGTCGAAAGTTGTTCGGAGCTGACGCAAAGGGAATGCTTTTTGGCGCGACCGTCGGGGCAGGCTGCACTCTGCTGCACCTGACTCAACACTCTTGTGACGGAGGCCGGTGCAGTGTGCGAGGATTGTGGCGGGAGTACAGTCAAGGATGAGTTCTTGGACCATCCACCACAAAGTGCACTGTAGTTGTTCGTGGTTTTGGTCAAGTACATCATGCCTTGATCCAAGGAATCAAAAGTTGCTGATCCGGCTTATATTTGGGTCTATATACATGACGGAGCGGTGGGCTCTAGTTGCGTTGCGAAAGGTGCGATCGGAAATCAGACAGAGAGAGAAAAAAAGACAGCCAGAGAGAAACATATAATACACACGAGTATTCTGTCAGTAAGCAAACAAAAGTTTAACTCGAGCGGAAATTGATCACGGGGGAGGTATGTTTCAGACCCACCGTGCCAGCAGCAGGGGCGGGAGGGGGTTGTGGGCGGCGGGCGGCAGAGGGGGCACTTCCGTGATGAGGACCCATTCCCTCCCGAGGGCTTATCTCCATTCCATTATGGAAGACGGACTGAAGCCGGACTGCTCAGACATAGGATGCCATCCCCGCTGAATGAAAACTTGCGCGCGCGCGGGGCGCCCTCCTTCTACTTTTAGTTACTGAGTACGCTCTAGTGCCGGGCGCACTGCGCAGGGCCGCGGGTTTGGTCTGCTCGGCCGGGGCCCCGGGGGCCGCGGCACAGCGCCTTTCAGCCGGAGCAAGTAGACAAACCCGCAACACTGCGCCGCCGCCTGGACTGATGCGCACCTCCCCGGGTCTCTGTTGTTGCCGTGTCTTTCAAGCGAGCACGAGCCATCAGCGTGGGCAATTTTACTTTTTGTTGAGCGGTGGGGTATTCGTCAGCACCAACTCGGAGTTTCGCTGATACAGAAGTGTATAGAGGGGGAAACGGGGGGAAAGGGCGAGGGGAGGAGAAAAGGAGAGAGTGAGAGAGATGAGACAATTGCTACTCACCGCGGCTAAGCGCGGGCACGGAGCCATTTCCTCCTCAAATTGCAGCGTTGCGGGTGGCAAGGAGAAGGGGTGGCCGGGGGTAAGGGGGGTGGCGCCTGGTCAGGCTCTGCAGCTAAGTGCCACCCCAAGGCCGGAAAAACGAAACAAAACTCGGCGGAAAGTAAAGGGGAGAGGGTTGGGTCGGGGCGGGAAATGGTATCGGTGGCGGGTTGAGCACGCGCTGGCCTGGGGCCGAGCCTGGGGCAGTAGGTGACCCGGGCGGGGGGCCGCCACCGCCGCTCCCGCTGCTGTTTCCACGCGACTAACCCGCTCCGCCTCTGTTTCTGTGCCCGCCTCTGCAGGTGCTGCCCGGCCTGTTCGTGGGGAACTACCGGGACTCGAAGGACGCGGCGCAGCTCGACCGCTTCAACATCACGCACATCCTGGCCATCCACGATGCCGCCAGAAAGCTGCACTCGGTGGGTTTGCATGTGTGTGTGGTTGTGGCGCTGGCGCCGGGGTCGAGGATCTTTCCCCGGCGGCGAGCGGCGGGCTTATTACGCTCATCATTGGCAGACGTCCAGAAAAATGCGGAATATGTAAGCGCACGGAAAGTATACAATGCGGTTTTCGTTCGTGTGGCTCCACAGGACAAGCATTACTTATGCGTCATGGCGTCGGACACTCCGGACCAGAATCTGCAGCAGTACTTCTCGCTGTGCAACGACTTCATCCACGGCGCCCGGCTGCGCGGCGGCAACGTCCTCATCCACTGGTGGGGCTCTCCACCCTCAAACAAGAATAGTTATTGATCAACATTTTTGATACTTTATTTTCAATCAAAGTGTCGTTGCTTTTGTTGTCTGCGTGCTGCAGCCTGGCGGGCATGTCGCGCTCGGTGACGGTGGCCGTCGCGTACATCATGAGCGTCACGTCGCTGTCCTGGAAGGAGGCGCTCAAGGTGGTGCGGGTGGGCCGCGCCGTCGCCAACCCCAACTTCGGCTTCCAGCGGCAGCTCCAGGAGTTTGAGTCGTGCCGCCTGGCCGAGGTCAGTCACCCCCCGCCGCCCTGGCCTGGCCGAGGTATTATTAGCGGTGCCCCGCCCCGCCCCGCCTCGTCCGCCCTGTTGCTGGGCGGTGCCGCGGGCCTACGAACGCCACCACGTCGCGTCGCGTGATCCTGATGCTTTTCCCCGCCAGGCCGCTTCCCGCCCGGAGAAGGGTTGGGGTTGGGCGCACCGCCGAACAAAGTGACCCGGGCGCCCCACTCGCCCCACTCGCCCCGCCCTGCCCCGCTCTGCCCCGCTCTGCCCCGC
>NW_026267159.1:230259-230934 GCF_000697945.3 Frankliniella occidentalis | reverse complement strand
CATTGCGCGATCGCCAATCTGATATGCGAGAGCGCGTCCCAGCGTGTTTTCATAATTAATGCACCCACTTTCGCAGTCCATCACACCCCCCCCCCCTCCCTCGCCCGCACCTCATCGTCCCTTCCGCCCTTCTCCCACCCCCAACTCCCCCTCTGGTTCCCAAACGTATTTCGACTAATTTTGTTTCCTGAATATGGAACCCGGGCGGGGCAATAGCGATATCGGTTTCCAATAATACACTGAACTTTACCGTCCAGCAACTCGCAGAGTTCGTTTCGCAGCAAAATTTAAAATGTAAACAAGGAAGTCGTCTAATTTGAGCCGCCCGCATAGCCAAACGCTCCAGATCGTGTTTTGTTTGCTCAAGGGTCGGCGCCTGCTGCTGACTCGAGTCAGACGCATCCAGCGAGACTAGGGCGGCCGGGGGGAAAGGGGGCTCCTTGTTTTCCTTTCCTCGAAGGCGGATTCGCCCAGACCGCACAACAACGGAGTGGCATGACAGGCAATTGGGGTCAAGTAAGACGGCTGCTGGTGTAGTGTCACATGGCACGGACCGGGGAGGGGGAGAAGGGGGTGGTAGAGGGGGCACTCGTAAACCACTGCAGACGGATGAAACTAGCCGGCGAAGCTAAAGCTGGGACCAAAAGAAAGGAAGGGGTGGGTCAGATGGAGAAG
>NW_026267159.1:217903-220849 GCF_000697945.3 Frankliniella occidentalis | reverse complement strand
CCCCGCCCTGCCCCGCCCTTCCCCGCCTCGCCCCGCCTCGTCCCGCCCTGGCTACGTTTAGCGTGGCGCCGTGCGGTGCGGTGGGGTGAATTCGGATGTTCCCCAAGTAGTGGCATTCCCCCACGCCTCGGCCGCACTGCGGCGACCGATCGGGGAGGTGGTAGAGCCACGCCTGGCCGGCCCCTCCTGGCCCGCCCTGGCAGAGCCCGCCTTTGGCTACCCGCCTCTGGCCTTTGGCGCCTTTGGCGCCTTTGGCGCCTTTGGCGCCTTTGGCGCCTCTGCCCTGCACTGGCTGGCGATGGAAGCGCGCCAGGCGCAGGCGTGGCGGCGGCGTGGAAAATAAAAAGAGACAAGCCGCTGAAACGGTAGGGAGGTGGGTCGAAGCACGGAGCCTAACGCCCTTAACGGGGCTGTGGAGCACCCTTCCCCCGGCCCGGCCGGCCGCCCGGCACCCTGTCTGAGGTCAGGAGTTCACGGCGATGAGTCGCGACGTGCCGCGGCGACCTGTGAACCCATCAGGGCGCACCGCCCGGCTTCGGCCAGGTCGTTAACGACGGGCTGAATCCTCGACGGGAGCACTTTACAAAGCAAATCACAAGAATTTCATTTAAAATTTTAAAATCTATGGAAATTTGTTCCGTTCCATTTAAACGTGTCCTTTTGTGCACAGAAAGCACTCGGTGCATATAAGGTAAAAACAAATAAAACAAATATTCGACTTGTTTCCGTCTGGCCGCCAAACTATACCAAACTTGTCACGCCTCGTCCACAACCCATCCTCGGGCCATCCATCAAGCCGCTCGGCGGCGGCGGGCCTGGCGAGCAGACGGGCGGACGGGTCAGTGCGGCCGCGGGAAGACCAGCCCCGATAGCACACAGAGCGCCCCGCGCGGCCGGAAACGGCGCGCCATGTCCGACCGGAAGCTCGCGGCCCCATGTGCGCGCCGCACCGACACGTCTATCGATCTCCCAACCCGCTGCCGCCGCCGCCGCTGTCGCTGCCTCGATCAACCTAACTCGGCTTAACCGTCGGCGCGTTGCCGCTGCCGCCACTGCCGCCGCCACTGCCGCTAGCGTGCGGCTAGCACTGCGTGGCGTGGCCTGGTGGGGCTGGGCGGGGTGGGGCGCGACGGGCGGGGCGGTTTGTCGGGTAGGGCACCCCCTGTCAATGGCCCCAAACGGGCCGAACGGAGAATCGCTTCCGCTGATCGCTTTAGTCGACTTCCCACCCTCTCTCCTGCTGCCGCCTCCTCCCCCCCCTTCTTCTATCTCCCGTACCTTGTCTCGAGTGCTCAGTGCAGATGATGTGCTTCGACAGGGATCAGGGAAGGTGACGTATTGAAAGAGAGGGGTTGGGGTAGGGGACACCGTGTGTTGGACGTGAGCCGGGTTGGGGGGGGGGGGTAAGGGAGGAGGAGGACGATCCCCGGGTCGTTTGTGGGAACGACGGCGCGAGGTGGACGAGCTCGGGATATTCGTTGGTGATATTGCAGTAGGGGGCCATCCGGGTGGATGTGAGAGGAGGGGGGGCGTGTGAGACGGGTGACTGAGGGGGGTATTTTGTGCGGCCAATTGATCGCCACACGGCGGGTAGGGGCCCGCGGCCGACGGCTCGTCAGGGAAGGGCTGCGCGGGCGAGACGGGCGGGACGGGCGGGACCCTTGCGGCCTCGAGGATGATGCGCTTGTGAATGGCAGCACATGGCGAGAGAAACAGGTGAGGGGGGGAGCGGGCGGGGCGTGAAGGCCAGGATGAAGACCCCCGCTGATAAATGAAGATACTCAGAGCCCCCGGAGCCCCTGAAAGGTGAGCAGGTGGCCAAGGTGCCGCTCGGGTTTTAGAGCTGGCGAGAAAAGACGCACAGCCGTCGCCGGGCGTGTGCGGAGAGGAGGCGATTCCTGACGCGCGGAAAGGAGAGTGTAGGGGGCGGCGAGTAGAAAAATGAAGGGAAAGGCGGCACGGGGATGTTCGTGTCAGGCGTGCCACAACCCCCGCCCCCGGGGGCACCCGGCATCCCCTAGCGTGACAGGCGGATAATGGCAGGTGTAGTTGAGCTGTCACCAGCTGCGCCAGCTGCGCAGCTGTCACCGCAGACATGCCCGCTCCCCGCCCGCAGCTGTATCCGTCATGGCGCGAGCGCCCGCGGGCGTGGGGAGGCCTGCACCAACAGAAAGGCGGCTGTAGGTGCAAGGGCGCGCACCCTGCACCCCCTGCACATGAGCGTCAGGCGGGTGGAGGCGTGCTAGCCCTTTCGATATTGTGGCTTTGCCCCATAGTGCAAGGCTGGCGGCAGGTTGCATCTAGTGTCCGTTGAAAGTGCCATGGATGCAACAACACCTGGGCGAGGCCCGCGCGCGCCCGCCGGGACGTGCGCGACGTGTCCTCCGGGACAGGGCCCGGGGACCTTACCTCCCTGTGCAAGCCACGCCGAGCAGCAGGGACCGACCTTGACCCGGGAGTGGAGGGGAAAGGTCACGACAAAAAGCCTGCCCCTCCCTGCATCCCCCGCCTTCCACCACTCCCTCTCTCCGCTATCTCTCCGCCCCGGGGGCGCCGGGAGCTCTCAGCCGTTCGAGTACAGCTCCGCTCCAGGCCGTTCGGGAGTCCCGCTCGGTCCCGCTCGGTCCCGCTCGGTCCCGCTCCACTGTGCCGAAGTGCTTCCGGACGTGGGCAATCGAGTGGCATGACCGCCGCGGCCTGCATCCATTCAAGCTGCACTTTCATCCATTTCTTTCCCCTCCTCGCTCACCCACACACAGGAGCGGCGGCGGCTGAAGGAGCGGTATCCTAGCCTGGCGCTGCAGTCCTCCGACGAGGAGCTATGTCGCCAGCTCCTGCTGTCCTACCAGGGCCTGCTGATGTCCAAGGACCTGTGCGAGGGGCGATGCCCCATGGGACAGCCCTGTCCCACCGGGCTGTGCAGGTCGCCCAGCAAGCGGTGAGTAT
>NW_026267159.1:217105-217853 GCF_000697945.3 Frankliniella occidentalis | reverse complement strand
TTAAACTCAGTAAAAAACAGTATTTTACTCGGGCAGTTTTCGGTTTTTTACTCAATAATAGCTGTAAACCGATTATTTCTGCAAGAAGCACTCGCACCCCCCAAAAATGAGTTCTTAGACCAAGTAAATTGTACTTGATCCTCGATTTTTCAAGCTTGTATGTCTTCATTTCAGTGATATGTACTTGAGAAATCAATGGTCAAGTACAAGAAGTCACGCTGATTCCCAGTACTCAACTAGAGAGTCTCTCTATACCCAACCCATCGCATTTGTTATGGGACAATCAGTCGTGCTCCGAAAACTTAAGTGTCATATAATATCACACTTTTAAGTGTAGTGCCATGGTGTCCCTCCTACTGGTTTAAGTGTAGGACCAAGGTGTACTGCAGTTTAAAGTGTAGGCGAGGAGGCAATAACTCTGGGAATCATGTGTGCACACACATTCCGGCCCGGGAATCAGCGGGAATCAATGAGAATCACGACGAGAATCATGGAATTATGTGCACACTTAAATTTATAATTATTGCCCTCACGAGTTTAGAACTGGACGTGTCCTACAGTTGACAGTGTAGGACACCTCTTGTACTAAACTTAAAGCTGAGGTACAATGGTGCCCTACACTTTTAACTTGGAACACGTCTGTCCTACACTTTAAACTGCAGTACACATTGGTCCTACACTTATGAGTGCAGTTAAATCAAAAGAGTTTAAAAAAACATCGTTCTGGGAACTATTTTGCTATCAAGAC
>NW_026267159.1:207956-216715 GCF_000697945.3 Frankliniella occidentalis | reverse complement strand
GTCCCGCTCGGTCCCGCTCGGTCCCGCTCCACTGTGCCGAAGTGCTTCCGGACGTGGGCAATCGAGTGGCATGACCGCCGCGGCCTGCATCCATTCAAGCTGCACTTTCATCCATTTCTTTCCCCTCCTCGCTCACCCACACACAGGAGCGGCGGCGGCTGAAGGAGCGGTATCCAAGCCTGGCGCTGCAGTCCTCCGACGAGGAGCTATGTCGCCAGCTCCTGCTGTCCTACCAGGGCCTGCTGATGTCCAAGGACCTGTGCGAGGGGCGATGCCCCATGGGACAGCCCTGTCCCACCGGGCTGTGCAGGTCGCCCAGCAAGCGGTGAGTATACGCCAGGCTGCGCCGCGGCCGCCGGCGGCCGCCCTGCCAGCTCAACAGCCGCGTCGCGTAGGTTGCCCGCCCTCACGGCGCGCTTGGTCTGCACACAGGACGGTGCGCCGCAAGTCGTCGACGCAGAGCCTCGGCGGCGGCCGGTCGACGCCGCCCACTTCGCCCCGCATGCTGCCCGCGACGCCCACCGGGCCGCCAGGCACGGGGAGGCCGTCCTCGGGCGGCACTCAGGGCGGGCTGGTCCGCAGCGGCTCCTCCATCAGCTACCGCCACCGCCCCAGCGTCTCCTCGGCGCCGCCCTCCAGGTAGGCGACGCGGCCCCGGGTCACCTCTCGCGCTCGCCGTGGCCGTGACTCTGACGACGCTTACCGCCCTTTGTGTCCCGCAGGTCGTCCTCGCGCACCGACCTGCCCAACACGCTGGTGCGCACGGGGTCCGCCTTGGACCACCACGGCGGCTGGATGTCTTCCTCCGGGCCCGGCGCCGGCCCCATGTCCGGCTCCAGGCGCTCCGTGGGGTCGGCGCCCACCTCCCCGCGCGGCTCCCCGGCGCCCTCCCCGCCCGTCACCCCTGCCCACGTGCCGCGAGCGCAGAGGGTGCCGCCCGTCTCCTGAGACAACGCCGCCGGGCCCGTCTCCGCGCCGATGGTGGGTACCGCAGCTGATTGACCCACCTAGATCTCGTTACCCAAGTTAAAGGACTTTTTTATACGGACCACTACACGGTGTTCTTGGGGTCGAGTCGGGCCGGACGCCTGCCAGGTTGGCGGGTAGGCAGTCCCGTCGCGCGCAAGCGCCGGCCGGGTCTGTCTACCCAGCAGGCGCTCAGGACTGCGCCGCGCGCAATCGAAGGAAGCGCGCGAAACTACGTCGATTTTTGAAGTCTCTCCCTTTCCCTTGGCATTTTAGTTGAGACCAGGCTTATCACTAGATGTCTTTGGAAGGTCAAGAATATTACCGAACCGCTGTTGGTAACATTTTTCGTGGTTAACATCATCAGAGCTGAAAGAGAAAAGTTTCCGCATTCAACCTTGCCCCGTACTAAGTTGGAGGGACGTGAGAAAAATACTTTATCTCCTTAATAAAAATAATTTGACTCTGTGTGTTTCCTCAGGGCCTGGCACAAGGCGGAGTGGCGCGCAGGGCGTCGGTGGAGAGTCTGGGTGACGAGGACTACCCCAGCGTCGGTGGCCCGGTGCCGGGCAGTCCGCGGGGCTCTGTCAGCGGCGGGGGCACTGGGAGCAGCGGGGGTGGCAGCGTCCGGCCCCTGGTGCCGCGCCTCTGCAGGCAAGGCTCCCAGGGCACGCTGCCCACGGGCTCTACCGCCTCGCCAAACCGCGGCTCGCCGACGTCGTCCCCGTCCAAGACCGCGATGCTGTCCAGGACGCCGTCGAGGGACTCGGTAAGGGACCCGGTGCGGCGGAAGCTCCCCAACCAGCCCGTCACTAACACACCGACGGCCATCGCGGTGAGCCACGCCACCCCGGTCTGCTCGACGGCCGCGGCGCTGGCCGCCTCCTCGCCGTGCTCCTCGAGCATGGTCAGCTTGGCCAGCCTCAGGAGCATCTCCGAGGTGGCCTCCGACGACGAGACGCCGCTGCAGAAGAGGCGCTCGAGCGTGAGCAGGCCCAGGACCAACTCGGCGCACGCGCACGGTGCCCCGCACGGCGGCCTGCACGGCCCTCTGCACGGCGCCTCCCATACGACCACACAGGGTGGCATGACCACTACCCAGCAGAGCGTGCTGAACCAGAACACGCACCAGGTAGTGCACCAGACCACTGTGCGCGCCACCAGGACAGGTATCATCACCACCTCCAAGTAGTACCGGCGCGTCGTTTCCGCCATGGCTCAGTTTTCATAATTTTTTCCTCTCTGTGGCCTGTGAGGAGGGTCTGGAGTCTGGGTGCCTCTCCTCCTCGGTCCAAATCTCCGGTGAGTGTGGCGCTCAAGGGCTCCGCGTCCGTGACCTCTGCGACCGTACACGGGTATAATCCTGGTCTGTTCTGGTCCGTTGTGTCAATTCTATAGTTTTCACAATGCGAGCGAACACATTCGAACTCGCCCAACGTTACCGTTTTCAGTCTTTTCGTTCCAAGATGCACGCCAGGATATGTGTGTTTTTTTTTACAACATATGAAGGATGCGTTGTCATATGTGTAACAGAGGGAAGTCCGTTACTTTTAGAATATGATTCCGGGTCAAGGCGCATCCTCAGTTACACGGGGCACTGCCCGACAGATCTATTTTTGGAGATTCTATTCGGGCAAATACTGTCGTTGTTGATCTTGTTGTTGTTGCATAGGGTGCTGGCGCCCATACAGAAGTCTACGGGTTTTGTCATCCGGAGCGACTAGATATTTTTGTAGTTTCTCAATTTGATATGCAACTTAGGCTTTGGAAGAGGCGGTCGTGACAAAGATTGATGTGTACATTTTTACCTTTTTTGTATGTGAGAGACGTTCGGTAACGGGGAGAATTTCACTCAGTTGACATGATTAGCATTTTTCCTGACGGTCTTATACCAGGAGGTGACTCACGCGGTACACTTGCGCAGTTATACTGTACTGCATGCAGGCTTGCGGGCGTGTTGCCTACTCGCACGGTGTGAAGAGGAGCCGTGGGCAGAGAGAATAGGCAAACTCGCCCGCACCCGTGCATGCGGTACAGCCTCGGGTACAGCAGAATGACTTTCATAATGCGCGGCGTGAGTCAGCCATCTGCTCTTTCACAAGCTGTTGGCTGTTCATTTTAGGGATATCCGTTGCCTCCCCATTATGATTTCATAATTCTATACAAGATCATGAGTTTTCTTAATTTTGTGAAAATTGTTACATCTTTTTCTTCTACCCAGCGAAATGATAGTAGCGAGTCTTACCGCAGTACAAACGTATTCAGTGCGTGACTCGAGCTCAAGGTAGGAAAGGCGTTCGATGTGACGGGATTTTAGGACACCTGTCGGCCAAAAGCATACTACGCACTTATTCATTTTATCGGCGCGTCTGTGATACATTTTACGCGGTAAACCCTCGTATGAAGAGTGTAACATGAAGCTAACAAAACAGTACGACAAATTAGTTTTGACTGTTCTTATACTGCTTTAATTAGAGCTGTGCGAATCAAGGTTTTTGCCTTCGAATCGGATCGAATTGAATTGGCTCAAAAATTTCGAATCGAATCAAATCAGTCCAAATTCAAGCCCGAATCGAATCGAAAAAAAATCTGTTGTACTTTTTTATGCAAGTAACGCGGTATTTTTAAACTCATTTAAACTGTCCCTGTACCGTAGATGTTCGACGACTGTACAACGACTTGTAGTGCGGGTATAGAGCGGGTGCCGCACACTAGACCCCAATGCGATTCGATGTCGAACTAACCCGATTCGAAATTTCGAATTAGTTGACATCGAATCAGGCAAATTCGAAATCAAACGAATTCGAATCAGGCCGATTCGATTCGATTCGATATCAAACAATTCGCACAGCTCTAGCTTTAATTCACCTATTATTCAATGTCAATTTATTCTTACCGAGGTACTGGCTGACATATTTTGTTGACAATCAAATCACGTTCTCGAGCTGGAGGGCAGACTACATACAGGCTTCCCTCTAGACAAGGGCATCTTCATTTTAACAATCAGTGTGAAACGTTTCAGCGGCGTTTTCAAACATTACCGATAATATTAAGTACATGCATGATTAATCAATTTCAGAGTTCAATAGACTTTAGTGTTACTACCTATATGTTTGGTACAAAGTTTTATGTGTTCATGAATACTAGTGTCTAGTGTCACTAGACGGCTAGTTTCGTTATAGATTTCTTATATAAGTAGCATATAAAGATATTGATAATTAAGTCAAAAACCAACCATATTTTGGATCTTTTTACAATAGAGACTCAACTATTTCCCATGGCCCTGTAGGTACTTCATATTCATAGCTACACACTCCAAAACAACCCTGATAGCTTTGTAGGTAGTATCAGAAATTTGAAACAAACGATTGACTGGATATTCAAAACAGCAACTATAATGTTAAGCATATGCATTTTAATTTAGACTTTCAGATGTAATAGACTGCACAACTGGATGGAAATGACTTTTATAAGATGCACAATTTTTTTCCTTGTTTTTTCTATTTTTGGTGAGAAGGAGCAGAAATTAAATATGTTAAACAATGGAAGGCATACTCCGTGCCTAAGCGACATATCCTAGCCAACTTGGTAGGATTCAGAATTTAGAAAGGCCGATGGTCACAATCTTTTCGTGAAAAATACTCCAACTATAAGGTGAGTTTCTGAGATAATTCCTTTTAGAAAAAGTCCTGACATATCGATAGCAAAATTTCTCAATTCGGTTCAGTTAGTTTTTATCAAACCAAGTCTAAATTTACAATTCGTATCGCCATTATGCACAGTGTGCAGTTAAATAAGTTTTGAGGTGAATTAGGAGTCGTGTCAATTTTGATAGCTTATTACGCAATATGCTAGGTAGATCCGCGCTGGCGTGGAACATTTCAAAATTGTAAAAATTGTAATTTTTTACCGATCCACGATCCATGCCAGTTTTTACGAATTTTAGATCTAGACCGATTTGCTCAGCAGTGTTCTCGCGTGTTGTGTTAAGTGATCAAACTTGAAAGTGTGGTGTTTCGGATCGTTATGCTTTTTAGATGATCGGCACCTTTCCACATTTAGATGAAATCAAAGCAATAAAGTTTGTTTGGGGTAAGGGAAGGGAAAAGTGAGATGTTCAGGGCAGACTTTTATACCAGGTGGCTGATGAACCCCGCACACTTCTGTAGACTGTACCGCACGCAGAAGTGCGGGCGGGCTTGCCTATCGCCCCAGTCCACGGCGCCTTACGGGCCGGGCGAGTAGGCAACCCACACGCACTCGTGCGTGCGGTACAGTCTAACTACAGAGGTGCGCTGGGTCAATCGGCCACTTGGTATATTAAGCCAAAACTGGCTCAAGAGAAAAAGTGTGACTGCTCAATAAAATTGTTAAAAGGTTGTGTACTAAAGTCAATAGATGATTTCTGGTATTGACTTTCTTGTTGTGAACGTTTGGTAAAATTTGTGAATGAGTTTTGAATTTTCAGCTACAGATTTTACATGTAAAATATTGTCACTGTCCTTTTCATGTCCAAATTAATTTGTTGTTTACTGTTGATGAGTATGTCTAGGCAAAGCTTAGATTCATTTTTTATAAATCACTTATAAGGTTACAATCCCCCTTCTTAAAATAGGAATAAGCACAATGAGCATTATTATGTAAAACACCTGAACTAAGAACCGTCCAGGTATTGCAGGAGCGGCATTTTAATACATTATGCCACTTGCCATCCAATAATGTTGTCAATATTTTAAGAGCGGCTCAAACAATACTCTTATTTACACGCCGAATCAAATTTCGAAGATCTGTTGAATGTAAATGAGACTTAAGCCTCATATACTTTGTGGGTGTACAAGAAACGTGGAGCGAGTTAGCTGGAAATGGTCGCATAGTTGCACTATATTGGGTTCTTCGAAGTCTTGTGCATTTCTCTTGTGAATTACCCAATCGTCTTCGGGCAGTTTTTTAAAATATTTTTTTAAAGGCTATACAAGTAATTCGCAAGTGTAATTGAATTCAATAACCTTTTAAAGGGTAAAGTACGAGTACCAAACATTGCAATGGTCGTACAAATTCCTGCTGATAGTTTCCAGCTAACTAAACACGACACTCTATGAGCACTCAAGGCAATACAAAGCCACCCAACAATTATTTACACCATGTCCTTTTAATAAAGCTTTTGTACTAAAACAAGGAAAAATCAGTGTGATCCAATTTGGATAATATCCGGCGGGAAGTACCACCCACCCCACCCTGCCCCCACACCCATATCCCCGATCAATGTACCTGTTAGAAAACCCACCGGGCACCGGACGATCCCGGATCGACCCACATGCGCCAACACGCAACACTGCACAGTAATAATGGCGGACGGAAAACAAGAGCAAATGAAAATACGCCTGAAAAGCAAGAGTCCTCGCCATACACGGGGGGAGGGGGGGGGGAGTCCCGCCCCAGTCAGTCATCATCATCAACCCCCTCTCCCCTTCCTTCCCCTTTCCGCAGCTGTGCTTTTCTTGCGGCGCGGCCAGCGACATTGATCACGCCAACTCCACATATTTCACTGTCACCCTGTTGCCTCACACTTTTC
Source organism: Frankliniella occidentalis (assembly GCF_000697945.3). NCBI lineage: Eukaryota > Metazoa > Arthropoda > Insecta > Thysanoptera > Thripidae > Frankliniella > Frankliniella occidentalis. The sequence goes on along the minus strand of NW_026267159.1, from coordinate 210,177 downwards.
ACCCGCGCCTCGCCCTCGCCGCCGCCGCGCTGCAGCAAACCTTCAATGTGGGATTCACTTGAAAAGGAACGCGGGCCTTGAACTTGACCGGTATCGTCGTAAACCTTTCTGCTCTGCCCGCCGCGGCGCGCTCTGCTTCTTTCGTGTGCGCTTTCTCTCTCTCTCTCCCTCTCTCTTTTTTTCTCTCTCCCTCTCTCTCCCTCTCTCTCCCTCTCTCTCCCTCTCTCTCCCACCCACCCACTAACCGTACCGCGGCGTACCGAGCAGAATGATTATTATATCACGGCCCGTGCCGCCGCCGCCACCGCTGAGTGACGCTTGCGACACGCCGCGCTCAAGTCTGCCACCTCGAGAGTCGAGAGGGCGGCGGGAGGAGTCAGAAAGAAATGGAGATACGACTTTAAATGAGTGCCTCGCGGTCCTCCAGCTCCAGCTCCAGCTGCGGGAGGCGGGCTGCGGTGCTGAGCGGCCGTGTCGGACCTCGTTGTGCAACGGCTCTATTACTCTCTTAATTCTCCCCGTACGCCGCCGCGCCGCCGCGCATGCCGCCGCCGTGTCTGAAACCTTTTGTATACACCCTTGTACGGCACCGCGCGCTCCCTGCTCCAGCTCTCTTCCCCGCGGCCAACCCGACCACCAACCCAGCGCAACCTCCACTAATGTCGCATGGCCTTAATGCTCGCTTAATCATCGGCCAGTGAAACATTTTCGATGTTTTCTCACCACCACCACTACTTGTTTCGAGCGCGTGCGCCACGCACAGACACACTAAAGAGTCGTCAGTCAGCCAGTCAGTGCCACCTCGCGGTCCACAGCCGCTCGTTATGAAAAGGCTGCACTCGCCTGCAATTTGCTCCCGCGTACAATATAGGCCATCAGGCGTTTTACATCGCGCCCGCCACGCCAACTGCCCCACCCCGCCCCACCCCACCCAACCCCGCCCTCCGCGGCGCATAATAGCGGCCTGGGCTTTACAGCTCCCTGCCCCGCTCCACTCCACCAGGCGGCGTCGGAGGGCATGGAAGGCTGGAGGGAGCGCAATAATGCGTGCGTGTTTGGCATTCAGATTTTAACAGAGTCACGCGCGTGCGCGGGTGCTACCGCCACCGTTGCAATCTGTAATGTTTCTTTAAAGCATCCCCCCCCCTTTCCTCTTCCTCCCGCTCCCCTCCCCCCGCGGCGACATCGCTAAATGTCATCGGTTCCCGTGCGAGTAGAAGCTTAGCTAGACACTGCGAAACGCCTTGCCGCATTGCCCGTCTAGGCATACGCTACTAGCGTAGGAGCGTGGAAAAATTCACTGATGATATTACACCAGGAAAAAAACAACAGAGTGCTGCCTGTCAAAAACAAGAAAAATTGACTCGTCACGTCACCGTCACACCTCTGGAAGCACTCGTACAGTCGTTCATGGAGTCACCTTGGTCGCAGGCGGCTAAATTTGATTATTTTTTTTGCTGGGTACGCGCTTCACACCGTGTTTTCCAGGAACTCGCGTTAGGCGAAGGCGGCGTAGGGACGCGACGACGCGGCTATGCCTTAAAACGTGGAAGTACCGTGCATTAAATAACGGGCGGCGGTTACGGCAAGCAGGCATGCACCCGCGCCGCCGCGCCGACTTGCTGGCAGAGTACGGCGTTCTGCGACTGCGAGAGAGATGCGCCCGTCTGGGATGCTTTATGTAACGCGTCTCTCTCGTACCCGGTCGACCAGAGAGGCAGCCGTCTCGCTCGCACAGCCCAGCAGGTGCGTAAGTAGTGACCCCCGGCAGCCGCCGCTCAGCCCCTGGATAAGGGGGACAGGGACGAAGAACAGCGAAAGTGACCACCGAGTGTGAGTGGGGGGCAGATAAAGGACACGCCGCCCATCCTTCGTCTCATTGTGGGATCTTTCATCGTGATTTGACGAATAAATAACTCTCATGTTAATCTTTCTTCGCCGATGCTCGCATCAAAACAAGTAAAGTGTGCTTCGTCCTTCATTTCGAATAATAATAATAATGTTCCCTTGAAACGAACTGCACTATAAAAAATATCTTCCATGGAAGATGTCCGCAAAAATATAATCAATAAGTACTTGCGCACATTCCTAGGTGGCTGCATCCGGCCTACACGCGGAAGCACTCGGACGGACACGAGTGACTCGCGGACCTCCTCCGCCGCGCCAAACACACTCTACACTTTCGTACACAGCGGCACGCTTCGCGTAGCGAGAAGGGGGG
>NW_026267159.1:204448-207451 GCF_000697945.3 Frankliniella occidentalis | reverse complement strand
CGCGTGAGTACACTATAGACCTCGCTCCAATTCCGGGAAATGAGTTTGGGCCCGGCGTGGCCAGACCGGCGGGGCGGGGCGGGGCGGGCGAGGTGGTCCGGCGGGCGGGCGGCTCGCTTTGCCGCGGGCGCCCCGCGCCGCTGCATCCTCTTTGCGCACTCCGTTCCATTGCGGCGAGGCGAGCGGTGCGACAGGCCGGCCGGCGAAAGAGTGCCAAAGCGAGGTAAAGCAGCCGCAGGAGACCAGACCACGCGTGCAGCGGCCAGGCACCTCAGCCAGCGCGGGTCACCGCCAACCAGCCCAGCAGGAGGACCTTCTGGAGCCTGCGAAGGAGCCGCCAGAGCCGCCTGCTGCAGCCGCCTGCCGCCGCGCGGGGGATGTGAGGAGCCGGGAACGGCTGGGTGCAGTGCGAAACCTATTCCGAACGTTCAGAGTGTCGCGACAGGTGAGTGACGATGACAACCAAAGGACCAAGTACTACTTAAAATCACGTCGAATAAGAAGGGGACTCATACAAGTGTAAATTCGCGAATCGTTTTAAACTTTGCAGTTTTCATTGTTGATTGTACACTAAACGATTGCCGATAAAAGTTCGTGCCCAATTTGCATATTTTGGTTTGAGGGGGAAAGTCCAACTTCTCAAAAAATGACTAAAATCCATTTATTTCTAGAAATTCTAAAATTTTCCCCAGTTTGTATACGACCCCAAAAAGTCGATTAATGTTTACATTATTGCATCAATGTGCGCGCTGCTCGTGCGCCCGCGCGTGGGCCTCACAGTGATTGATTGTTCTGGATTACGAGAAGCGAAGGGTGGTAAGATGTTCCCGATGGAGCTGCGAACTGTTGGTATGGTGGGGTCCCCGACCCACGAAGGTCAGGGTGATCGAAGGGGTTCACAACCCCGTAGGGTAGGATGACATGCCCGCTCCGGTTGGTGGCTCGACCGACCCGACCTTATAACCGCCCACCCCCTCCCCCGGGCTGTACAGCGTAGCGTACCCGGTGTAACTGAATACGCAGCAGTGTTGTGGGTTTGCATACTCAATGTGGCCGCAGGAGCTATGGCTCCTTCCGGGTGTAAAGAGTAGGACCGCAACACTGCTGCGTATATTCACAGTTACACCCAACACCCGGTGCCGGGTGTTTTGGAGCACACACCGGTGCGGTCGGGCTTGCCTTTCTTTCTTTTCCTTTTTTGCCGCCTTACATAGGGTCTATAGCGTCTTACAGGGAGCCGCAGGGAGTAGGCAAACCAACCCGCAGCGGCGCGTGCTCCGAAACGTTCGGTACAGGGAGTCACTCCCTCGGCGGTGGCGGCCTGGAACGCCCGTTGGGTAGGCAGGTCCGGGTGGCACGTGCGCGCGACGGGCCTGCCCACCCAGCGGTCTGGCAGGCGCCCCGCCCCGCCCCGCTCCGCCCCACCCAGCATGACATGACCCACCACAACTAAATCGCCGCGAGCCAAACACAGATTGTTATCTCTGCGCGCTCTTTGCTTGATCTATGCGGTCGATATGATGGAAGAGTCCAGCACAGAGCGGGGTATGTACCCCCTCCCCCTCCCCCCTTCCCGAAAAAAGTGTTCGTGGAAACATAACTGTCTTGCGGGGTGAGTCGTGCTGCGTGTCGCGGCCTCCGAGAGAAGACCGCAGAGCCGGGGGGTGCTCTTCATTCCGACTCGCGACACTTCTAATGAATAACCACAGCGGATCGGCAGCGGCCGGCCAGCGACCGACTAGTGCTGCTGCTGTTCCTGCTTTACATGGGGGCTCCTCCCGCCACTCTTCCTATCCCGCCGTCGCTTACAAATCACTCTGCGCGTGCATGCGGGCGGGCGCTGCACTCTGTGGCGCCACTTTTACTTTGACAAAGGCCCGCCGGTGCAGCGCGCCGCCCCACACCTCTGTGTGTGTGTGGAATCGTGTCGCTTTCTTTGATTCAGAGATAACACTTGCAACAGCAGCACACGTGTGCGGTGTGCGGACGCCCGAGCCCTGCTGAGTCGTCGACATGTGCACCGCGCAGGTCATGCTTTTGCTGGAAAACCACACGCCTGTGCAGTGCGCAATGCTCTACGACAACGTGTTAAACGGCTCTAAATAATTTCGCAATCCTTGGGTGTTTGACGTCCTTGAATAGAGTGCTAACTATTGGTCGCTATTGGTGCATGTGCAAATCCGTTAAATTTTTTAGAAAATTGTGGACTGGTCGGGGGGAATGTCACATTCTGTTTCTTAGCCCTGTGGACTTTTTGTTATACTCTTGAAAGGTTACGAAGCTAGTCTTACCATACCAGTGAATTCATTTCACGAATTAACTAAAGTTCAAGGGTTCGAGGGTTTTCATTATTTTTCAAAATGAACAAATAAAAATAAATCAACAATGTGACATTGTGAAAATCAAACTATTCTGGTTCCGGCCCGCCCAAGCGGATGCGAGGTGTGCTGTCGTGTGCTGTGCTCAGTGTCCACACGCTCCGCACACTGCGACCGAGGCGGGGGGCGTGGCGCCAAGTGTGGGAACCTCATCCCGCCCGCGTCCTTCGAGGCTCTGCCCGGCTCTGCCCGGCTGTGCCCGGCTCTGCCCGGCTCTGCCGCTGCATCCAGTGGGGCGCTGTGAGTGTGCACTTCTTGGCCCTGGTCAGGGCGCCTCGTCAGCGGCGGGCGCACTAGCCCGGCCGCGCCATAGCCCTCGGGCCCGCCCGCAAGCAGACCGCAAGGTGGTTCCGCCGCGCCACGCCACGCCACACGACGCAGCGCCACGACAAGTCGTGTATACTGCGTGCGAACTGCGCCAACTTGTGCAAAAACGCGTAAGGAAAATGGACGGCAAATATGGCATATTTATTTGACACGCGTGGCGTCGTTTGCTCGCTTCGCCTGAGCCCGGCCCCTCTCCTCTTCCTCTCTTCCCTCGCCGCCTGTACCGCCACGCCTGGTTGGGTATAGGCAGCCGGAGGGGAGCGGCGCCGCTTTTAGATCCGCGGAGCACACCGTCGCG
>NW_026267159.1:201510-203144 GCF_000697945.3 Frankliniella occidentalis | reverse complement strand
GCGGGTACACTACCCATGGCACGTTCGACAGGGCGGCGGGGTGAGCGGGGCGGGGCGGCGCGGGCAGGGAGTAGTACGTGATAGTAATTTCACTATGAGGGGGGAAAGGAAATGGCGCCCCCGGCGTCCGATCAAAATAAGCGAGGGATTAACTTATCGCTGCGGAGAAAACTTGCCGACGACGGGTGTCCGCCGGTCGGTACCGAACGGGCGAGCAACCGGGTGCCTCGGAGAGAGACGAGGGAGGGGGGCAAACTACCACTTCCATCGTGGGCAGCCGCTCATCGCAGATCCAGATGTTTTTTTTACGTCCACTTTTCTCAGACTCGATCGGAGCTCGACCAGCTCGACAGGAGCTACGCGCCTGCAAGACTAGGGATAGGCCACCCCGCAGTACACGCATGCACTGCAGACAAGATATTGCCTACCTGTCGGATGATATGAGAGCTTCTCGAGGCTGAACTTGAAACGTTCGTAACGGCGAATGACGGAAGTACTCTCTGGACGACCCCAGAGGTGGACAGCCGCTTGGGGCGCGCCGGCGAGGTGTCTCAAGAGCGAGGACAGACAATGCCTCGGCACAAATGGCGCCCGGCACGCAAAACACCACTAGGTTAAGGGTAAGTCGGGGCCGGCAGAGCGGTAATGGGAGCGGCACATGACCATCATCGTCAACTTCGAGTGAAATAATTAACCATTTTGACGGAGTAGAGAGACAGAGAGGGGCCGACGGCGTGAGCAGCCACAGTTTGCGGCAGTGCGACGGAGAGATGACCAACGGAAAACTGAGTCAGGGTCGCTTGGGGGGGGGAGGGAAGTCCGGCTCTGGCCGCTGCATCACAACGGCGTGCTCGCGTGCGCGCCGCGGGTTAGGCAGCCTCACACCACCCTCCGCTCGTGTCCCCAGGATGCCGACGTGGTGGTGGCTGCCCTTGCTGGCCCAGCTCGCGCTCTGCTCCGCGGCCGGTAGGAGGCCGGCGTCCACGGCGCGGTCCTCCAGGGCGCCCTCCGGGTCGAGCTCGCTGCACGCCGCCGACCAGGCCAACCACGCCGACCTGCCGCTGGGACCCGTAGGTCTCGCGCTCGGGCCGTCATCGTCGTCGTCGACCCGGCCCTCCCAGGTCGGCTTCCTCGAGAGCACCATCCTCGGCCTGCTGCCGTCTGCCGTGCTGACGCGCTACCTGAACAGGCTGTGGATCGGCGGCGGCACCCTGCACGACCCCCAGACCATCATGACCACGGTGCGTGTCTCGTCCCCGAACCCGAAGGCCCCGTGCCGCCCGGCCCCGTGCCGCGCCGCGAGCAGCACTGACGCGCCTTGTCTGTTCGCAGGAGGAGCTCATCAGGCGCGAGGGCTACCCGGTCGAGACCTACCGCGTGCGCACTCAGGACGGCTACATGCCCATGCTGATCCGCATCCCGCGGGGCCGCGGCGGCGGGGCCCGGCCGCGGGCCGCGGACGACGACGGCGACCTGGACGAGGACGACAAGGGGAGGCGCGCCCCAAAGCCGGCGGGGGACAAGGTTCAGCCCAAGGGACCCGTCCTGATCACGCACGGGGTCCTGCAGTGCTCCGACAACTGGGTGCTCCGCGGCCGTGACCACGACCTGCGTGAGTCTCGCACTGGGGGGGG
>NW_026267159.1:196265-200150 GCF_000697945.3 Frankliniella occidentalis | reverse complement strand
GTAGGATTACATCAAGTGAAATTCCCAAAATTTAATCATTTTGATTTTCTATGGGCAAAAGATACTTATTCCTTACTATACAAACATGTGATAGAGGTAATGAGTCAATACTAGTCACACTGGTAAGAAAAATGTTTTGTACAGTTTATGCTACAAAGTTTGAACCTGTTTTTGAAAGTGCTATTTACTGTATTTTCAATAAGGGTATATAACTGCCCATTTGTAAATATAAGGGCAACTGTTAAAGAAGATAGACAAAATAAGAAAGTTTTACGGCACAGTAAGTTGCAGGTCAGAGGACAGAAAAAAAGGCAACTATCTAAGACTGATATTCTTCTTATATAAAATCAACTCCTTGTCCTGTTATGTTATTATATAAGAACCACTTAAAGTAAAGAGGAGGAAAGTAGAATAGAAAAATGCTGTGCTGTATAATATACCTTTATTAAACCGCATGAAAAACCTTCATTCAATTTCAAGATGATTTTAAACTACCTACACATATTAAGGACATAACAAAAGGTAACAATCTGATTTGTACAAAGAAGCAAGACTTTATCGTTGAGTGAACATTCCCCCGCCAAATTCTGAGTATTTAAGAGGCAAAGCTCGAGTGCGGCCCCTATGAGGAAACAGAGAAGTTTGTAGTAAACAATTTATCAGAGCAGCAGAACTCAAGAATTTGATAGATAAAGACATACTTACCGAGTTGATTGGATAAAAACTTTTTCACGAGGAAACAAAGTTTTGTCTTCATCTGATTCTGAGGTTGCTTCAAGGTAAACATCAAAGCAATATAATAATCGTGTCACTTGAGCAAGAAGAAGAGTTTCAATACAATTTTGTCCAACAATCAATTCCTTGTAATGTACATTGATTTCTTTTTCAATGTCCTGGATATTAAAAAAAAAAAAAGAAGAATTAATAAATTGATAACTAAAACTAAAAAAAAAAACTTTACAAGAATTGAGCAGGAACTTACCCGAACAGAATTACTATCCATAGCTGTGAAATTTCCCTTCCAGATTATTTCGAGTGTAAATAATGGGGGTGACTCTGGGTAGGTGTTCTTTAATGCTATCAGAGCAACAGCTCGAGCTTCAGAAAATGCAAAATGTGTGTATTACTTAATTAAGAATCCAAGAGGGCTTAAGTCATGATTGTTTTATAATATTTTATTCTCTTACCTGGTCCACGTGCAATAACCAAACGGTAAAACGAATCAAACTCATCAACTTGGTGCTGTTCTGTGAGCCACTGCGTACTCTTATTTGACCTGTAGTCCGCCCAAGTTAATGGCTTTAACTCATTTACTTGAGAATTTATTTTATTTGGCACCAAATTTTGCAAAGATGGTATTGGGGGAACTACTCGACTTTCTAATGGGTAAAACAAGCATTAGATGAATTTTGAAAAATATAGTTCTGCGTAAGAGGAAATAAAAACCACCTCTTAACATACCTAAACTTTGAACTTGTTTGCAAAGTGCTAGACAAGCCTTGAATCTTTGATGCAATGACACAATAGTATTAGGTACACTTGCCCTGCTAACTTCAATCCTGGCCTAGAACCACAAAATATTTGATTAGAAGAAGACGGTAGTTCTAATGAATCAAAAGAATCAAAACCAACCTGTTGGGTGCTGGAGGATCCTGATATCCTATCATGTGATATAAAATCCAATCCAGCAATTTTTTGGGCCCATAAATATGGAGTACCAAGTTGTGGTATAAGCTCTGAAAATTGACCTAAACCAACATTTTGGAGTTGATAGTGGTTTGCAAAGTTAGGGCTCTCCAATCCAAGGTCACCAGGATAAAGGGAGCACAAAATTTTTTCTGCAGAAACAAGTTCTCTAAACCACAGAAAAACAATGCAATAAATACATGAGGACCTCATAACCACAATTTAGTTCATTCAATGCTGGAAAATATACATCACCTTGCAAAAAGTCCAGTTATTTGTTGAGCTACATGCACAGTGCACTTCACACATACGACACAGAGATTTAATAAATAAGAGAATTGTAGTTCCAGTTTGCTTCCATCTGCAACCAGATAAAATAGGCATGCAAATGAAGTATTTCAGATAAATTGTAAAGAAAAATATTATATAAAAAAGAAAACAACCTTTCAAGCAGATGGTTAAGGTGACATTTAGAGGGTGCTTTGAACACAACCGTTTTCTTCTCTCTTCTCCACGATCAACAGCACGGTGACCTCTTTTACGTCGTTTGCCTTTTTCATTATCAAGCTGTAAGAGGCGGATTTGATTCAGTGTGTTAGTTTTCATATACTCAAGGAGTAAAACAGAACAAGAGAGCCTGAAAACCTGACATAATTTAAAATCAAGGGGGAAAATTTGTTTACCTCTTGCTCCGAATCAGAGTCTTCATCCTCATTAGCTTCAGTTGGACCTTTAGATCCTTTCAATCTACGCGCCTCATCTTCATCCCCGACAATGTTCACAATTAAATTAGGATCTAAAATGAAAGAAAAATGCAAGTAGTTTTATAGAAATAAAAGAGGAAAACAAAATTCAAAGTATGGAGTTTGAACATAACTTACCACTTGCTTGCTGATAGGCATCAGCCTGTACATATAAATAAAACAAAGGCTGAGGAAGCAGGTAACAGAGCTCATGTTGAGTTTTTGTCTCCTGCATTTTAACACCAAGACATGCCTCAACAGGCTTTGTTGCATCGAGAATTTTCCTTAGTAATGGCCCCAATTCCTCGAGATTTTGTTGCTGTTTCTCGATGTCTTTAGCCACTTTATCTTTTTCTTCATGCGTTTCTTTTAGCTTTTCAGAAAGTTGTCTACGTTGCTGCAGTTCCCACTCAAGGCGTGCTTTTTGCAACTGATGGGGATCATCTTGATCTTTGGCCTAATACATGATTATTTTTTTAATGGAAAGGACAGTTAATATTATTATAAAAAAAGACAGAAACTTAAAACAGACAAATTTTAAAATACATACAGCTTTCTTTAGTGACTCAGGAGCATCCCTCAAAAATTCAGGCAAAGGTACAAGCTCAATTGTCTCATCCAAAGACCTGAAAGGAACAAAAAAATAGTGAATAAAATACAATTTTAATGACACTTGGATAAGATTTCAATTTCTTATTAGTGAGACTCACTTAAAGTTCAGACATTTTGTTACTTCTTTCTGTAAGTGAAGAACTTCATACAGAAGATTTTGAAGCTGTAAATGTTTGCTATCAACAGTTGATTTCATACTGAACAATAATGCTCTTGCTTGCTTAACACGAAGCTTCTCCAAGCGGTTTAATTTTCTTAGTAATACAAACAAAAGGGAAGCCTCTGCCTTTTTTTCACAAATCAGTGCCTTGGCCTGGAGAAAAATGTATGGTTGTACTTATGTTGCTAAGATAATATGTTCAAACAAAGTGATGACGACAAACCAACCTCTGGAGTTCCCTTTTTCTTCAATGTGGCAATTTCTTCCAAATATTTCCTGAACTGATCACATGTTTCAACAAAGGTTTGATGGTCTTTGTCAGGATTTCTCATTCCAGCCTCTTTCTCTTCCCAATCAATTACATTCTGTCACAATGAATGAAAGAGCGTTAATCAAACGGTAACACCTTGACATTAGGTGAAACTATCACTATGTAAGCAGAACAAAAGGTAGGGGCATAAACTCAAAGTAAGGAGCCATATAGAAGATGAAACGGGAACAGCAGTCACAATATAGAAAAAAAAAGTGATGTCGGAATGGAATTGAAATGTTTGTTGAGGATAGGAGTACCTGATAAACATCTTCCACTTCAAACTTCACCGGTGTTGGTGGAGTAGTATTCAGAGGTGCTTTTCGCCTTTTCTTAAGAAGTGGCTCCGAATTATCGCCGTTCTCCTTCATTTT
>NW_026267159.1:193646-196215 GCF_000697945.3 Frankliniella occidentalis | reverse complement strand
CTCGTATATGACAAATTATACCGTTGTCGTTTTCATTCATTTAAAATAGAATGACTGCTGTTTTTATTACCTTTTCACCTGAGAAGGCGACGATTTGGCCGCAGGTTCGTCAGGGTCTGGCTACGCGTTTCTATGAACGCTGGAATTTGGACAAACGATATCATGTAACATCTTGACAATAGGTGAAACTATCACTATGTAAGCAGAACAAAAGGTAGGGGCATAAACTCAAAGTTAGGAGCCATATAGAAGATGAAACGGGAACAGCAGTCACAATATAGAAAAAAAAAGTGATGTCGGAATGGAATTGAAATGTTTGTTAAGGATAGGAGTACCTGATAAACATCTTCCACTTCAAACTTCACCGGTGTTGGTGGAGTAGTATTCAGAGGTGCTTTTCGCCTTTTCTTAAGAAGTGGCTCCGAATTATCGCCGTTCTCCTTCATTTTTCGACCGACGTTCAAACAGACCAGGAGGAACAAACCTCTTATTCTAGTTTTCACCTGTTTTCACTATAACGAAGAGTTCAGACAAGCCGGTAACATAACCTAAAATCTCGTTCCTACCTTCCCTTGCGATCGACAAGGCTACGCATTTTCAGTGTGTCAACTGGGAAATAATTTGATAACAATTTCACCTGATCCTCGCTTTAATGATTAAAAAAAATTAAAAATGGAAGTTTTATGGAATGTGAACAAATTTTACCGATGGGAAAATAAACCTGTCACTCTTCTTTCGAGAAATAAGACTGAGCTCGATGGAACATTTGACTGTCTTTTCTGATAGCAGTTGGCTAAGTTGTAAATGGAAAACAAAGCAAACGTATTTTGAATTTCTAGTACTGGTGCCGGTACCGTGTGTTGTGTTATCGTTGAGGGTTTTGTTTTGATTCTCCTCAAAATCAACTTTTACGATGGAACTCGAAGACCTAGAAAAACTTGTATCTTCTCTTTCATTTGATCTACCTGATGCACCGCCTGATCAAAATATTAGACTCAGCGCAATTCTTGACCTCAAGAGCGAGAAAGCTAAGGAACCGAAAAGTATAGATGCTATTACATCGCTACATTCCACATTTCTTAGCTCTCATCCTCTAGAAACTTGACTAAATTTTCTTTCTTTTCTTTTCAGGGCTAGAAAATTTAGCCAATAAACTACACTCGGAGTGCAAAATTGCAAAGGATAAACTGGCACAGTCCGAAAAGGAAAAAGTTCAATTGCGAAAAGATTTAGCTAAATTAAAAGAAGATGATGTAAGTAATTAATTTCTTCTCGTACTGTGCTTTTTAAAAGTTATTATTTGACTTAAAGTATTGCTCTGTTATTTCGTATTGTATTTCTTAAATGACGTTTCCTGTTGTTTTCTTTTTTGTAGGCATCGCTGACAAAACAAGTCAACAAGTTCAAATGTGAAATAAAAGATACTATATCCAAAATCAATAAAAGTCATTCAGTAGGACGTATTTCTGATAAAGAGCGAGCCACATTTAAACAGCACGAGTAAGTGCAAAAACTTGATTTTATCCTCAGTTTTCTCTATAAAAAGATAGTTGTTTACTGTCCTAATTTGTTGCAGGTCTGAGTTATATCAATATAAAAATTTAACTGGCATTCGATGGAATACTAATGTGCCAGATAATGAAATCGAAGGAAGTATCCTTTTAAGCAGAGCTAATTTAGTCTCAAAGTCTAATTGTTCCTCAGCTTGTCTTTAGTAGTAATTTTTGTATCACCACCTGGTTTGCTGTCTTTATCCTTAATTAAGTTCAGTACTCACCAATCATCGCACCAATTTTGTTAAGGCAATACAATTGGACAAATCCATGCCACTGAAGAAAATTCGCGAAGAGGTATGGGGTGTCATCCAAGAGTCAGGTACAAGAGCATATGACAACCTTAAAGAGGACGAGGAAAATTAGTTGCAACTTCTTCTACATGTTAATTTTTATTCGACTTTGTACAATAAACTATTTATCTTATCAGTGAAAGTGCGCACGTAAATACAACCTTTACGCCGCCCGTTTCCAAACGTGAAGATTGTGACAAACAGTGGATTGATGTGGATTGATGTCCCTGACATGCTCAAAATGGATATGCGAATCGCACATCAATCCTTGCCACTCTATTTTATTTTTATCGAACTTTTCTAGCTAGGATATTGCTAGGATATTGCACATTATGCAAAGACTGCACTTTGTTAATGCGCGTGGTGTACAAATTTATTGAAACGGGCGGACGAGACGGCGTTTAGAACTAGAACTGTATAGAGATGTAATTACGTAAGAAAATTGTGGCAAGGTCACGTCGTTGACGGAGAGGTGCTAGGCTGAGGCGGGGCCCGCTAGGGCTAGGAGGCCGTCGTCGCAGGCGGGACCTGCTGTTTAAAAGGGCTGAGTTAGGGTCTGACGCTCTGGCTGACTCGAGGACGACGACGGCTGATGGCAAAGGAAGGACGGCGTCGATGCGGCTGGAGCCGGTGCGGGGGAGAAGGCCTCCTCGGAGGCCGTGAAGTTTATCCCAGCTGCCGTAAATCATGGCCCTCGCGGACGGGGCGGGGCGGGGCGGCGCG
>NW_026267159.1:181022-189029 GCF_000697945.3 Frankliniella occidentalis | reverse complement strand
CTCACCAATCATCGCACCAATTTTGTTAAGGCAATACAATTGGACAAATCCATGCCACTGAAGAAAATTCGCGAAGAGGTATGGGGTGTCATCCAAGAGTCAGGTACAAGAGCATATGACAACCTTAAAGAGGACAAGGAAAATTAGTTGCAACTTCATCTACATGTTAATTTTTATTCGACTTTGTACAATAAAATATTTATCTTATCAGAAAATTAGCTTTGTGTGATTCCATGTGCCTCGGCTGCTTGGTCTTGCGCTGGAGGGTGTGGTGAATTAAAGCCCTTCCCCGCCCCGCCCCTCTCCCCTCCCCTCTCCCCAACCTGCCCCAAACAGAACAGCCCTGGCAAGGGCGTTCGCCTCGTCCGCCCGTTTCCAAACGTGTAGCGGCGGCGCTGCGGGTCGATCGTACCGTATCGGCACTGGGAATCACCGCGCACCGTCGTCAACTTCCCTTTATGTTAAGCGCTGTGCTTACGAAAGTTAAGGCGAGCGCGCGCTGGGCTGATTGACAGCTGAAGTGAAGTTCGATCGACTTTGGGCCAAGCGCCGATCCTCACCAAGGATGGCCAGCGCCAGCAGTAAAGGTGCGTGCCGGCCGCGGGCCCGGACCTCTGATTGTTTACACGTGAAAGACCCCCTGCCACTGCCCAGCGACAGGCGAGGGAGACACTTTGCCCACCCGCCATATGTGGTCAGCTGATTGCAGATTATTCCCCCCTATGTGCTTCTCAAGGTTTGTCCATGGCCTGCAGCGAGCGTATTGGGTGCGACTAACCTAGTCAGTCTAGTGGCAACTCATGCCCTCCACGTACACCGGGGGGCCGGGAGTACGAAGCAAACGTTGTTTACGGGTTTTGTGACAGTTTTCGTCGATTTTACTACGTGTACGTGAAATTGGGGTACGAGTCAACTCTCCGGCGATCGTAGTGCTTCAGTTATTTCTCTTTTATTTCTTGTATATATACGCCGCTTTTGCGAATGAATCATATCCTACCTCAATATGAAGATAACAGTTTGCTTGAGTGATTAAAAGATAACATAGTATGATTATCTTCCCTTTTGTCTCTAACGTGTTTTCATGTCAGTTATGTTCTGTGGAAATGGCTGTAGTGTTGATTTGGAATCATACATTTTTTTGTTTTGAGATTTCATAATGATTAGCAAAATATGCACAAGCTACTGGTGCTTCACATATTTCTAATCACCTCCACTGACTTAAAAATTTTACAGAAGCTGCCTGTCACTTCACTCAATTCCTCTGTACTACTAAGAAGATTACCCATCAACAACCCTGTATATCCAGAGACGAGTTAAAGCGGGTCTTTAGTGAAGAATACCAGCCTCAGTATCGAGCACAGTGCTTAGAAATGAAGAATTTGGTTCCTACTCTGGCCAAAACAGGGTTGTTAGAGAAGCCATCAAATAAAGACAACTCTGATGTTAATTTTAAATGGAACCGCATAGAAGAACTTGGTTTTAATACAGGTAAATACCTAAATACTCGCAAAAATAATTGAAGAATTTGGTTTGTTTGTTTCAATGTCAAACCAAGTGTTTGACTCCTTAACACTTTACAGTGTGCTACTGCAAGATAAACACTTGCAAAGTGTGCAACTTGATAGTTGTGCCTTTTTTGTAATTGTTGAACAGTTGTACACTTCCTTGGCTTGTGCTCACTCTTTTAAGAAAGGGTGCAACTAGAGAGAACACTTAATAGTGCACAACTCTCAAGTTGCACATGCAACAATCTGTACAATGCAAATGTGCAATCTAGTTGCACATCTACTAGTTCACGCAATTGCCTTTAGTGCAATTTTATTGGGACCACGGGCCCAAAATGTTATTATGGGTAAATCATTATATCAAATACCATTTTTTTAATGCATACAAATTGCATCAGATAGGGAGGAAAAAATTGTTACTGCGGGGTAATTGTTGTATCCGGGGATTGTATTAACAAGAATTGACTTGTTATTTGCACACTTCAAACTAAAAAATATTCATGTTACTCTTCTTAAATTTCTGTAGGAGAAATTCCAGACAAACTTCCAAGTAAGCTGTGCAAACCAAAGCCACGATTTATTATTAGTCAGAGGTATACACAGGAGCGAGAGAATCAGCAGCGCCCAGATGGTGTGTCAAGTGAAAAATGTGACATATGTAAGGTTCCTCTGAGCCCCTCTACGATAGAAGAGCACAAGAAAGAAGAACTTCATAACTTGCGTGTTGCTTACCGCCGAAGCAGGTGTGTGTGAGATGCCTCAATCATTCACAAGCTGTATTGTCTGGAACATATACTTAAAAATGAGTGCATATCGTAAACAACTTATCTTGCAGGAAGAGCTTCGATGAGGGAAAGCACCTACTGGCCGTGAAAATTTTGGGCCTTGATTTAGATAAAGTGCAGCCCGGAGCAGTACTACAGAAGTCATGTCGAGTTGGTCAGAAGTATGAAATTCAAGTTGAGTTTACCAGTCTGTTAGACATGAAAGAAATGTTTCTTGAAAAAATCATACCTCTAATACCACATAAAGATGTGAAGTTGGGGGAATTTGAATCAATTTCTCTCATCCCTGGTTTGTAATTTGTACTTAACAAAATTAAATGTGGTGGTGTATTTTTTTTATTTTTTTTTTTAAATCTCTCACATACTGTTTTGTTTTTTTCAGGGAAATCACATATAGTGGAAATAAAAGCCCAATTTTCTGCTAGAAGTGCTGTCATGTTTCCTCTTATTTTTAAACTTAGACCAGCTGCAGCAGGTGCCAATGGCACAGTAAAATATCACCTGGCAGATATTGTAAGTTTGTTACAATTTTGAAATTGCATGACTGGTCTGAAAACTTTAGTTTTTGATATCATGATTCATTATTACTGGATTCTTCTGCAGCAAATTCTCATCCAATCTGAATTGATGGACCAGCTAGGTCCTTCAGAACCTTTCTGCCCTTCAATGGGACCTGTTGTTAAACTTCAAGATGCTTCAATTTTACCAGGAAAGCCTAAAGAAAAGTAAATATTACCCTCTCCTAATAGCCTACCATTTTAAATGTTTTTACAGATCACGGATCAGTAATATGTATGTATTTGCCCTTTGCAGACGAGCACAGCAACTAGAATTAACTCACAAACTTAAGAATTTGGAGTTTGCAATTCCAAGCATTTTACTGCGCTTTCTCAACAATGGGTTTAAAGTTCAAGACAGCATGACACCTTATGAAAGACAGAAGCTGGAAGAAGTCAGGTAGAGATACTAGTAGACACGAAACTAAAATTGTTTTTGTCTTGAAAGTTTTGGTCAAAATATTACATTACACAAATATTTATTTCTAGGTCTCTTCTTCCCAAGCCCAATTCTTCAGACACACTGAACCCACAAAATTATGCTAGTCTTTTGGAGCTTCTTTTGTTTATTGAGGAACACCAAATGAGTAGAGATATTCATTATTATGATATGCATCATGCTGTGCTGAGGAAAATGAATGAAGGGTTGTGGTTAAAGGTAAGTGTAGTCTAAAGTTGTCTTTTTCATACTTCACACTAGTTGCTATATCTATCTATTCACCATCAATATTTGTTTCGTGTCTTAGGTCCCAGGCCTTGTAGATAAACGCCCATCACTCTTAATTAATGATACTGTTCTTTTAACATTTCTCAATGACCATTCATGTGCTTATGAGGGCTTCATCCAAAAAATTGAAAATTCCTATGTCCGTTTGGGATTACATGATAGGTATGAATCTTTGTTTGTGGTTTTGCTGAGCTGTCTTTATCCAAGCACTAAGTATGCATAATATGCTTTGTTACTTTTACAGGTTTGTTGAGAAATATACAAATCAACCCTTAGAGGTTCGCTTCACAATTAATAGAAGTGTTCTTAGGAGCATGCACAGAGCTTTGTACCTCATCACTTACCACAATGCTTCACATCTCTTGTTTCCTTACAAAGAGAGTAAACCAACTCAGCAACCTCCTTTAAGGTAAGATGTGTAAATGTTTTTTATTCCAATTCCCTCCAAACCTTAAATAGATATCGTCATATTTTTAATTTGAGAGATAAATCATCTAAAAATAAATAAACAACACAAATCTTTTTCTAGGCCATGGTTTAACAAAAATATTTCAAAAAATCCTGAGCAGCAAGCTGCAGTGCGCAATATAGTTCATAACTCCTCTCAGAATTCACCTTACTTGGTATTCGGACCTCCAGGCACTGGAAAGACTGTAACTTTAGTTGAAGCCATTTTGCAGGTGAGAACTTGATTATGTTGTTGCTGTTCAAGAATAGTGTACTAACATAAAGCATTATCTTCTTTTTTGTTTTGTTTTGTTTTCTTCAGCTTTGGGATCCTAATAGGAAGAAAACTCGTATTCTTGTTTGTGCACCATCCAATTCTGCTGCTGATGAAATCACTTCTCGCCTACTTGAAAAAATGTGTACCATGGTGCCATTGACAGTACAGCCAGATAATTTGAAGAAACACATTCTTCGCATGTGTGCCATGTCAAGATCTTACCACATGATGCCTGAACAATTCACTGAACTGGGCATTACCAACCACGACCCTCGAGATAGAGAAGTTTACTTCCCTCCCAAACACGTCATAATGAGCTTTGATATTGTTGTTTCTACTTTTTCAAACATCTCAAAGTATGTGTTCTGTACTGGTTTCAGCATATTCTTCTTCTAATGCTTTTTAAAGATTTAATCATTCTAATTTTCAATAACCATTTTAGACTGATCCTTGCTGAAGTACCTGCTGGTCACTTCACTCACATTGTGATGGACGAAGTCGGACAGGCTCTAGAAACGGAAGCTTTGATACCTTTAGCAGGTTTGGCTACAAATCCGAATGCAACCAAATTCTGTTGTCAGGTAATAATGGCTGGAGATCCTAAACAGCTGGGTCCAATTTTGCAGTCTCCAATTGCTGCTAAATTTGGTTTAGGTGAGTCCTCATGTATCCATTCTAGTTAGTTCTTTTCCTATATTTTGAAAATAACTATGTATTGTCTTTCATTTTTTAGATAAATCAATGCTTGAACGACTAATGGGTATGCCTTTGTATAGTAAGAAGCCAGACACTCATCGTTATGATTCAAATGTCCTCACTAAACTTGTCTTGAACTATAGATCTCATCCATCTATACTGTCTGTACCCAACCAGCTGTTTTATGATGAGGAGCTACAGGTATGTATTAAAATTAAATTCTGGATCAAAATTAGATTGTGGATTACGGTAGTAGATTCAATATCTTCTTGTCATTTTATGAAATATGTGTCTGATTTTGTGTTGAATATTTGCAGGCCGTTGGTGACAAGAAAGTGACTGAATCTATATGCAAGTGGCAAGGCTTGAAAAAGAAAGGTTTCCCTCTTGTTTTCCATGGTGTCGATGGTGTAGATGAGCGTGAAGGAACTTCCCCTAGGTAATAGAAAATTTATAACTCTGATTTTCTCAAATCTTGCAAATTTCTCAATGTGCATTAAAAATAATGTTATTTTACCCCTGTATAGTTTCTTTAATCGTCAAGAGGTGGAAGTAGTTACTGACTACATCCAGAAAATTTTAGCTGACAGAATTGCTGATGCTAAAGAAATTGGAGTGGTCACTCCATATAACATGCAGGTAAAATATATGTTTACACTCAAGAATCTAGTCTAATCCTGTAGTATGTTCCAACTGTCATTGCATTAGCATTATTTTTATTTTATAGGTGAAGAAAATGAGAAAAGCATGTGATCTACTGAGGTTGCCAGATATTGATGTTGGATCTGTTGAACAATTCCAAGGCCAAGAACGTAAAGTCATAATAATAAGCACTGTACGCAGCCGGTTCCAGTTTTTGTCATTTGATTATATGTTCCAGCTCGGTTTTCTGAAGAATCCTAAGGTATTCACTTGCTATGTCTTGTCAATGATCTATCATTTCATGAAAGAAAACAGTTCTATTTATCTAATACAATTTTTATTTCAGAGGTTCAATGTGGCTGTCACTAGAGCCAGATCCTTACTGGTGATTGTGGGTAACCCTAATGTATTGCAACATGACAAGTGTTGGCGAGCATTATTACAACATTGTGTGGATAATGATGCATACACAGGGGTTCCCTTCCAATTTGAAACTCAGAAGAATATTGAAGATGATATTCCTGTCAACTCCATGTGAAAGGTTTTGTCTGAAAATTGTACAGCATTTGTTTTTGTATTAGTTGCAACAGTTTGACTAGTTAATTGGAGATGAAATTTTGTTGATAAAACTGCTTTGCTCCTCTTTTGTCTGCCAAACTTTTATTATGCTTCTTTGTTTGTTAATGTCTACATCACAGGCTTGTAAGATTTTATTAATCAAATTTATGATGGGATGTATCTGTGATTCCATAAAGAAACTTCATCATATGATGAGCATAAATTTTAATACAGTAGTGGTTCTCTTTTCATGCACTAGTCAGAAACAAAGATATGTAAGTTGCTCAGTTTTAGTAAAACGTTGTGATGAACAAAGGTTTTTTTTACTGCTGATGCACCTTTTATTTTATCTTCTCATTCTTGCTGTCTGCAATGTGCTTCTATTTCACTACTGAACAAGTTCTGTGTTTTTTCAACCATTTCAATAGTGATGAACAATGGTTGTGAGGAAGCATATTTTCCTTGTTTTAACTGTCATTGGTCACTTTTTCTGTTGTACCTGACTGCATTGTTTGCCATTTGTTGTTTCCATATTTGAACTGTCTATAAAATGTTGACTATACTAGATTTGCAAATTAATGTAGTTTTAATGTTAAATTGTATGTTTTTCTTTTTACCTATGATAATTCACATTTGAAGGATTGGTTTCAATCTCATAGTAAACCTGTTCTTGAAACCACTCGCCTTACCTTCAAGTTCCGAATAAAGTCAATTGTACTTTTTGCAATAAAAAAATATATATGAATTTCCAAGCATCGACTGTCAAAAAAGACTTCTTTGTCGTTTGGTACATTGTAAGAACCTCTGCTCTTGCAAACGTGTTAAAAATATATAATAAAGATGTAGATAAGACTTTTAATCATTGTTTTTATGAATAATGTGAAAGAAACCCCCCTCGTTCAGACCATGTCGCCCACCACGAGCATGCCCATGGCTTCCTCGCTGGCCGCGTGCTTGTGCTTGCAGCGGGCGCGCGGCGGGTAGCTGGCGAGCTGCACGGTGGTCCACGTCGAGTGGGTGGGCTGCGCCAGGTGCCCGTGCGTGTCCAGGGCCCCGGGGGCCGGCCAGGGGCCCACACAGGGCAGGCAGCGCGCCAGCGGCGCCAGCGCCACGCGGTAGCAGGCCCGGAAGCGGACGTTCATCCAGTAGTAGATGAGCGGGTTGAGGCACGAGTGGCTCATGGCGAGCCAGTGGGTGCAGAACCACAGGGGCGGCAGACCCTTCCACTCGCCCAGGCCGGTGTCCGTGTCCCACGCCACCTGCGGCCACAGGGACAAGTCAGCCTCGGCCTCGAGGGCAGCCCCCGAATGAAAGTGACTGGAAGTGACGAGCCCCTGCACTAGGACTAGGACAATGGAGTTGAGAAACCCATAGAGTAACAGTTCTCCCTGAACAGTTTTCATCGTTACACTGATTGGCGGTTGATGGCGTCGTTAACGGTGACAACCAGCCAGTGGTTTGGGAGAGAATTCAGTTACGAGAGTAGGCTGCAGTTATTTTTCTTTAGAGCCAGTGAAATTACTCTCTCTAAGGCCCCAAATAGCAGAACAGCATTAAAACTGCATTTTATGCCCCGTCCAAAAACGCGCCTAAAATGCATGTAGACGCGCCGACCGAAAATGCCGTTTCAATGCAGTTTGCTCGTGTTTGCCACCTCTTGGGGCGCCCATCCGGCCCGGGGCGGGCCGCCATCTCCACACGGCTGCCCGGCGGGTTGGCCTACCCAGCGCGTTGCAGGCGCCCTCCTCAAGTAGCGTCGCCTCGGGGAACGCTCATCGTGGCGGGTATGCGCGTGCAGCCGGGCTGTGCCCAC
>NW_026267159.1:169783-180551 GCF_000697945.3 Frankliniella occidentalis | reverse complement strand
CGGGAGCCAGCAGATGGTGTAGCCGGCCACCACCACCACCATCATCTTGATCATCTGCGGATCGGAGAAAGGGGGAGTGAGAAGGGCGGCGGTCCGCATGGTCTGCATACTGCACATTCCTACCGCGTAAGATGCTTGCATTAAGGGACGGGGGAGGCGGGGGCGGGCATACGTCGCATGTGAATTCCTATCCCCTTCGACTCTGAGGTGGAGAAGCGTGAGATGGCCTGGCCATGGACTTCAGTGCCCGAGCCCCTGAATCATCTCTTTGAAGATCCGCGCGCAAGACTCGGGCTCCTTCGCACCGCGCTGAGGCCGGCCGAGTCAAAGGGACCCAATAAACTGCTGCTCATCTCATTCCGATCCCTACGACCGGACAGTCCGCGAAACTTGGTCCCAAGAATGCGACGACAGTCGCTGCTTCCACTGCCCTTGTCGCCAAATACCTCCTCAGCAGTGATCTCGTTTTGCGAAAAGTGAAATATCTATAAGGGATGGCACGAAAAAAAAAAGAAAACAACGGAGAGGCGAACTGATCTCGGTGCTGCGAGTGGCGCTCTGGTCGTCTCCTAATTGAATATGAAAGACGCAGCATAATGAAAGGCGGATTCAAATGGGGAGAGAAGCGAATGAAAAGTGGCCTGCAGGAAGGCAGGGGAGGGAGAAGGGCTGGGGAGAGGAATCTCGCTCACTGGTCGCATGGCCACTCGCTTCGCTCCTCCTTGGTATGCCCCCGCCCCCTTTCTTTCCCAAAGAACCCACCCCAAGACCCAACTCGACGACCCCCCCTTGTTCCAAAGGCGTCGATTCCCGGAAGCGATCAAGCCAGATGCCCTCACCGCCTTTGCCGTGACGGGGGCAGCGAAGTGCGGACCGCGGCGGTGCGGCGGCTGCCGGCAAGAGGGGGGCGCGGGGCCTCTGCCCCTCTTATCGTGATTGGGGGACGGGACGGTAGCCGGTAAGGAGGGGGGAGGGGGGGAGGTTCCGCCAGAGACCTCCCGAGCACCTGGTAAAGTCAACGGTGCGGTACAAACGCCCCGACGCCGCGCTTATAAGGCGCGGAGAAGCGCACAGCCCTGACGAGGTGGGGCTGGGGCGGGGGCGGAGTGTGGCGAGGCAAGGGGCGGATGTTTGTTTTCGCTCTCGCCGCTGACGCGTGGCGTCGCCTGGCGTCGCCTGGCGTCGCGTGGCAGCGGAGACGAGGAGAGGTTTGCATCTTCTTGATTGGCTCCGTGTGCCGCCGCTGGCGCGAAAACGTCTCGGTGCCCAGAAAACAGTTGCCATTGATTAGAGGAAAAATGATTTACTTTGATTCGGGCTTTTTTTCGGGAAGTTTTAATTTTGTTTATTAAAGTGGCAATGGCAAAGTGCCTGATAAAAGAGCACGTTTCAAAAACCGTAGTCATTTTTGAGTTAAATGTGCACTTATTTACACAACATAGCGAGCCATGACATTGTCGGTCAGTGGCCCAATGAAGACCACGTATTGTAAGCTTATTGCGGTTTCCATGTATACTGTCCGGTTACACTACTACACGACTATTTACTTGCAGCAACGAACTACCGAACAATTGAAAGTTCAGATAACGTTTTCAGAGTTTCATGTGCTACGAGGGTCCCTAGCTACCATCGATAACATGTAATTGAGATCCTGCACCTGCGCGTCAACTCCGCGCCTTGCCCAATTTCCTCATCTGCATTTTCCCCCCTCGGCTGTCTAAATCCTTTTCAATATGGCTGCAAGGACCACTCTCCATCTCCTTGAACTGAATGGTGGCAGTGCCGCCTCTCTAACAAAGTCATTTATTTAAAAAAAAAAAAAGCTGTATTGCGACCAGCACCAAGAGGGAAGCGGAGAAGAGCACCCGCCGCTTCTCCCTCCTATGCGAGTGAGCTTGTTTATTTTTCCCGCCAACGTCTTCATCACCGACACCAGAATGTAATCACAGCCCGGCCCACGCACCTCTCGCTGAACATGATTAAAATAGGGACTGTCTAAAAAACGTGGAACAACATTTTTTTTCCCTTGAGCCGCGGGTTGTCATGCTTTATTCTCCGCCCCCCACAGGCCGTGCCCGGCCCCGACGGCCCCGCCCCTCGCATCTGCTTCTCTTCCGCCCGCTTCCGCCTTTCCTTCGTGGATCAAGAATTATCTCCGGCCATCTGTCTCCATGTTAAGGAAGTCCGCCCCGCGGTCGGGCCCTCCGCAGCCTTCATCCTACCCCCTCCGCCCCCACCCCGTCAGCACGGCTCAGTCAGTAGGTCGGCAGCAGCTCTGAGCCGGCGGCTCTGCCGACCAGGCCAAAGCCACCCTGACCTCTAAAGCACAACACACGTCGCGGTCCATCCAGTATTTGCCCCATTTTACCGCGCGCTCGCGGTTGGGAGGGGGGCGGGGCGGGGCGGGGCGGGGCGGGGCGATGCGAGGCGGATGCGAGGCGCGTCCCGGAGCCCTCACACGGAGCCGCACGGAGCACACGGCAGCCCCACGCATGGTGGCCCGCCCCCCTTAATTCCCACGGCAAATACCGCGGCGGCTCCCCGCGCCGCCGCCCTGCCAGGCTCATCCGCCCGTTAAGCGGTGCGCGGCGTGCTCAACAGCTCAACGGACTCGCACTGCGTCACCGCTCCAGCCCTTGACTGACTGGGCGTCCTCCTGCATGGTCCTGCGCTGCGGGCCCGCTAGCCGCATTGCCCGACCAAACCACATTGTTTTCTATTTATTTTTTTTTGATTTTCTTTCATTACCCGCGGAAAAGCCAAAGCGCACGTGGCGAGCGGTCCCGAACCGCGGCGGGCGCGCGGAACGCAGCAGTGCTGCGGGGGCGGCGCGGGCCGGGCCCACATGAAAGGGCCGCGACGGACTGTGCTGTGCAGCGGGGCGCGCGTGGCGCCAGCGCCGCGAGTCCTTTTGACGCGCGGCAGGCAGGGCGCGGTGTATAGGGTGGAGGGGGTCTCGGCCAGCGTAAAGCGACTTGGAACCCGTGTCCGCTGCTGGAGCTGCAGGCTCCTTCTCTGTCTCTCTAGAACGGCCCGCCCTGCCCCGCTACTTCTACTACCCCTTACCCTTGCTACCCTTCATCTCTTCCATGACGGCGAACAAGGGTCGGATTGCTTGGGCTTATTGAAGGCCGGGATAATGCAAAAGACCCACCCTGCCGTCCACGATATGAGGTGACGTGTTTTGAGTTCCCCTGGCTGGTCGGGTCGGACGGACAGGACCTTCGAGCGACCCAGCTACGACAGAGCGCGCCATTCCAGCTCCAGCTCCCCTCCCCTTCCCTTTCATACTCCACTCTCAATAGGCGATGTGACAATTATTGTGTGGCCAAAAAGATGACCTTTTGACTTCAAAGATGCCAAATTTGCCGAGACAAAATTTTACAAAATAATTGGGGCAATAATTTGTACCTGCTCTAAAAGACAATTATCCCGAAAAAAATGTTGCAATTTCGTCGCAAGTAAATCATGATGTTGATAGTTCTTAACGTAACAAATCCCGGGACAAAATTGTCCCTGCATTTTTTGTGTCAAGTAGACCCCATCTTGCTTGCCTTTCTCTTGGCGCGTGCGAAGCGTCGGTCCCTCGCGTTCTCCGCCTCGCCCGGGGTGCGCTTGACCCAGATGACGACGGCGATGCGCGCGTACGTGAAGAGCAGCACGCAGCTGGGCGCCAGGTACTGCAGCGACATGAGCACCAGGCTGTAGTACTGGCGTGACTCGGGCGACGGCCACACCTCCTGGCACACCCACCTGTGGGCAGAGCACTCTCGTTAGGCTCGGCGGCAAGGGCGATCAGAGAGCTTACCGATTTTGGCTTTTAGCGGCTTTTAGTCAACATTATCTTGGCGTTTCTGCTCACTCTTTCGCAGACATAACACTGAAATATTGGTGACTGCTGATATACATTTCTTGCAAAATCGTCGAGCAGATTTTTTTTCTTTGTTTTACCGGTTTTACCTGATATTTTTATTTTTATTTTCTGATTTTTCCTGATTTTTCCTGCTCTTTTTCTAATTTTTGAAAGAGGACGTCCACAAGTTATTTGAGTGAAGTACTCCCCTCCCACGAGGAGCGCGTTTTTCCACCGAGGGCACCTGCGACGTAAATTGCACTCGCTTGCCCGGCAGCGACAATCAGAGGTCGTGTCCGTCGGGGGGCGAGGCGAGACGGCCCCTCCACCCACTCACCTGCCGCAGGCGCGGTGCCACGGCTCGGGCTGGCCCAGGCGGCTCCAGTAGGGGATGGGCAGGGCGGTGGCGAGCGCGCCCGCCCACACGGCGCCCATGCTCCACATGGCGTCGCGCCGGCTGAGGCGCGGCCGCAGCGGCCGCATCACCGCCAGGTACCGGTCCACGGAGATGACGACGAGCGTGTAGGCCGACACGAGCACCGACACTGCCTGCGAGAAGGACACCTGCGGGCAGGGCGAGGAGAGTCGTGTCAGCAGCAGCAGCAGCAGCAGCTCCTTCGTGGTGGTGGTGCTGCCCACTCCCTCCACCCCAGCGCCGTGCTTGGCCGTGCGACGTGCCTTTAGTCGCGCCCACATAAAAGCGCGTCGTTGTCGCCGGCGGGCCGGCCGCCTGGCCGCGCATCCCTCTAATGAAAGTGGTGGCCTGTAGTGGCCGCGCCGCGTCTCTGGGCTCCCCACGACTACTACCTACCCGCGCTACCACCCGCACTGTCTTGCTTTCCGTAGCGCATATCGCCAGGGGCTGCGTTATATGAGCTGAATAGTATGCATGGCATTGAACTTACACGATGGAGAAATGCTCTGCTGGTAAAACAAAAGAGACTAATATGCGTCTTTCGTCAGGGCGCCTTAATAAAAATGAGGCACTATAACGCTCCAATCTCGCGAATGTCAGAATTAGTGGGAGTTGTAATCCCTCTTGTACGGCGGGCGTGCCAACTTCGTGGCTGTGGGGTGGTGTGTCGCTTTGACTGGAACACTCGGACCCAGATCAGATCATATCAGATCCCATTCGGTCCTCAGGCCATTTAAGTGAGTAAGAGCCCCCATTCCCAATTCTTGTTTAATTACAAATTATTCTATAAATTGTGTTAAAGGCACGGCCAGAGGTACCATGAATGTATTAAAATTCTTCTGCCCTCCCCCCCCCCTCCCCCCGCCCCAAATGAGGAAGTCGTGCTTTTGAATGGACCCCTCCCGCTCACTTTCCCCACCCAAACGAGTTCACACTAACGCTGGCATGAACCACGCTGCGCTGAGCGTGGCATGAGCGCGACTTTTTAATTGAATGCAGCTCTAACTGTATTAAATTAGGAACAACGCTCAGCATAGGGCACACCACGCCCGCGCAAGCATGAGCAGCACGAAGGTCAAAAGGAGTGTGGAGGCGGGGGACCCCGCCCTTGTCCCTACTTGTCACACCTGTCACACCTGCAGGAGCATGCGTTTTGTCTGTGTATTCAAATTTCACCTCAATGCAAAAATGTAACTATAATTGAAGGTTGTTACCACCGGTTGCCACCCTTCAGCAAACTCAATGTCTTTTGTGAATCAATTCAACCTAATTATTTCGTATCCTCCACGTATTCTTTACCCCCCTTGTCAACACACAAACCTGTACTATGCAAGGAAAGAAAATTGTGATCGGAATAACATCCTCGGAGAAATGATCTTCTTTTTTCCCCCTTTTCCGCTGCTCCGGGGCGGGCTCGCAGGCTTGAAGAAACCACAACGGCGCGGCGCGCCCGCCCGCCTCGCTCGTCTCTGCCTCCCGCCTCCCCCGCCTGCGGCCTTTCGCCGAGCTGAGCTACCAAAATATTGTCATACATAGCAGAGCGAACACGACGCCTCTGACCCTTACCACACCTTTACCAAGCACCCAGGGGCGGCAAGCCTGTCTGCAGCTGTTATTCATATTCATACCGACGCCGCAGGGCCGGGGCCAGAGCACTCTCACCGCCCCGCGCCCCGGCCTCGCCGGCCTCGCCTCGCATCCACCGCACGCGGTAGGGCTGTAATCCTCGATAAACAGGAAAAGCGCGAACGCGGGAGAGGGTAATCCAGAGGGTGATCCGTAGGCCTTCCTCTTTACATCCGCCCAACCACCCTACGACAAACTTTCAATCCTAGCAACCGATCGCTCCCTATCAACCACCACGGTGGAGGGAGATCTCTCTACACCGTGCCGTCAACTTACCGTGTGGCAGAGCTCGGCGCCGAAGGGCCAGAACTGCAGCAGGAGCGTGGAGACGAACGTGAAGGGCACGCACAGCAGCGTCATGAGCATGTCGCCGACGGCGAGGTTGAGCAGCATGTAGTTGGTGGCGGTGCGCATGCGCGGTGAGGACACGACGCAGTACATGACGAGGCCGTTGCCCACGAGCGCCACGACGAACACGCTCGAGTACATGACGGTGACGACCACGTCGCCTGTGGGCGCGAACACGGGCCGGCGCGACACGGTGCAGTTGGTCGCGTTGAGGTCCGCGGCCGCGTCCAGCTCGCCCAGCTGCAGCAGCAGCGCCTCCGCCTCCTCCATGGCGGCGGTGCGGCCCGCAGCCGACCCGGCCTGGCGCCCCCGGCCTGGACAAGGGGGATGACATGAATCCAATCTGAACTCGGGCACTGCTTGCTTTACTGTGCCACACCGTGAATTCGCACGATTGTGTTCTGACAGCGATGAATGGAAGTGGATTTGGCGTGGCACATCTTTCTCGCCGACCATAACGCACACCCTGATCCTCCCCATAGGCCCTACTCCTACTCACTCCCGGGAGCTGGTCCAGAGGGGAGGTGGCGGCGGCGAAGGGTGAGAAGGCCCCCCGCCGCACACTGGGGCACAAAATGGCATTTCCATCCCGACATATTCATGAAGTTAACTGGCGCTCCGTTCGCCCCCCCCCCCTCCGGTTCGACCCGGGCCGCGGCGGTTTCGTCGTCTGATATCGGAGGAGAGGTAAGGGGCGGGGGGTAAAATCGACTGTTCACCTGCTCCTGCTACCCGTGCCTGATTACCAATTATGGAACACCCCACCATCCGCTTCCAGACAGTACTGAGGTGGAAGTAAGTATATAACTTGTAAAACGTTGTCTATGATTCTTTTCCCGCAACATTTTGAGACATGCGTCTAGATTTAACCCGAGGAAAATAAAAATTTGAAAGAACATGGCGTAATCATGCAAATGTATTTTGAGTGTGTTTTTGCCTGTTTTGAAGGTGATTCGTCTACTCGATAAATTCACCGTAGTGTGAGCGGGCAGTCCTCCGCCCCTCACGCCATGTCTGCTGGCGACGAGAACCCACCACAACAGCCCACAACAAACACCCCAAGCCCCCGAGCCTCATCCACCCCACGCCCCACCCCCCACCCCCACATCACCTGAATTACGCAACTGCGATTCGGAGATTGCCCCCCTCGCTTTCGCCTGCTTGGCGCCCCGGTGCTGGTTAGATTAAGAGATGAAAAGCTTCTCTCTCCTTCCCCACCACCCCACCCCCTGCTCTACACGCCGTGCTGGCGTCGTCCCGAAAGCCATGCGTTATCATTAATTTTCATACTAGGCGAACGCACAAACAAATTTTTTGATGTTTACGCACATAATTTATGCCGAGGGTACGCGCTCCTCCCTCCCTCCCTCCCTCCCTGAACATCCTGTGTTGCGTGCACACACCGCCCGCGGTTCGACTAGGTGTGCACTGAGCACACTGTGCATGCGCGTCCGCTCTGCACTGCACAACAGCGTCAGTGGCGTTCCCTGCTGATGCATTCCCGGTGGCGTTCCCTGTTGCATTCCCAGTGGCGATCCCAGTAGCATGGCGATCGGGATCCCAGATATTCGAGCCGTCAGCCCTCTCTGCTGCGGCCACTTTCGACGCTAACACGGAATAATCCCGTTTAATTGCCAAAAGCCAAAGCTTATTTGCCGCTCTTCCTCACCCAAAGCCTCTCAATCAACGCTCGCAAAACTTTTTAAAAGAGAGCTAAAGATAAACCTGTGATGCGGCTCGCGCGTAAGGGATCCAGTTTTCCCCTGATCCCCCCCGACGTGATCCCCACCATGGCTCGTGGCTGCTCCCCGGCCTCGCCCGGTGTCGTATGGTAATCGCGCCAGGCCCGCCGCAATGTTTTTATGTATTTCCACGCGTGGAGTGGCGGTGGTATCCCCATCCTGCGTGCGCGCCGCCGCCGGACAAGGGAGAAAATCCGCGAGGCGGGGCGAGTCGGCATTCTCTACACCCACATTAGCAGACATTCATTTGCACGCCGACAACGACGACGACTCATTGCGGGGCTTCCGCCGCCAAACAACCCTCCCCCTCGACCACCACCACCACCTCAGGGCGGCACGACAGGTCGACGCCCTCCCCGCTCACCGCCACTGCCTTGCATAACGAGGGATGGTAATCGGAGGGCGTTGTTCCAATAAGCGGCGATGCCATCAGTTGTGGCCGCGTCGAACAACTACTGGCAACCACTAAAACACGGGCGCGGCCGGGTCCCAGATCGCCGCCGATCAAACATACCAAGTCACGCCGGGGTGTATTATTGTGTGTGTGTGTGTGTGTGTGTGTGTGTGTGTGTGTGTGTGTGTGTGTGTGTGTGTGTGTGTGTGTGTGTGTGTGCGGCAGTCGGACTCACCTGCCCCTTTAATTACGACTCTCGCTCAATCCATCGCGGCCCGCACGGCCTCACCGCATGGGGTGGCATGGCACGGCGTGGCGGAGGCGTGGCGGAGGCGTGGCGGAGGCGTGGCGGGGCGTGGTGGGGCGTGGTGGGGCGTGGCGGGTCAGCCGTGCCAATCACAGGCCGATTGCGGTGCGGCCGGGGGCGGCCGAGGTAAACACGCTGGTGTGCGGCGGCGGCGCTGGCGGCCCGGGCGGCGGGGGCACCTCGGGCTGCTGCGGGTCTTGCGGGTCCTGCGGGTCCTGCGGGTCCTGCGGGTCCTGTGGGTCCTGGCGGGCCGGCGGCGGGCGCCCTTCGCCTGCTCCTGTGCGGTCGGCCCTCGCCAGAGTGCCGCGACGACCAACTTCTGTGCAACTGCTCCGCAAAGTCCGCGCGGCCCCGCCGCGCCGGCGAGAGCTGAGAATTGAAAATTATTTTTACAATTATCATTAATTATTACAGCGAGCAGGTGCTCAAGGAGCGCATTAGCCTCGTCGAGAGGGGACCGCCCGACCCGGGCTATGATGAAACTCTCTCCTCGGGACGAAAAGTTTTGTGCTTTCCCTTTGGGCTCGGGGAGCCCTACCTCTGACCCGGCGACGGCGGCGACGTGACGGTGCCCGGACCCGGACCAGCGGTGCATGTGTGAGTCTCGGTATCGCGCTCACGTGAGCGGGGCCGGGATCGGGTTCCTACTCCACTTCCCCCTCGGCGCCGACCCGACCGCCGAGCGGCATGGGAAAAAACCACCAATTAGCTAGATTAGCTAATTCATTCGCCAATGTGGCCAGATCAGAATATAAGCTCATCAAGAAGATTATAAGCGAAGAGAGCTAAAGAAATAGTCATAACAGTTAGCAAAAAGGGAACTAGCTAAGCTAATAGGTTAGCTCTCTTGGCTAAGAATTTGCTAATCGAGCTAAAGTTGTGATCTGAGGCCAAATTGCAGAATCAATTAGCTATTTTAGCTAATTGCAGAATCAATTAGCTATTTTAGCTGATTCTGTGGTTTTTTTTTTTTGTTTTTTTTTGGTAAAATTTTCGTGGGTTTGTTGCGGTTGTGTGCTGCAGCTGCAGTGCGCCGCGCGCGCACCCGGGACCACACCCGCGGAAACAGAATACAGTCCAGGCCGAGAGATCCCTGCCTCAGCTGCCCTAGAGCTGCGGAAAAGACCCGGCCAATAAAGCATTCCGGTAAAGCTGAAATGGAGAAGAATGTAGGGAACAAGAAAACGGAAGTCACCACGTTGAAGCATGGCGATTTCCGTTTTCTTCTTCCCCGCATTCTTCTGCATTTAAGCTTTACCGGAATGCTTTATTGACCCCACGACGGTCGGCCACTCGCTGCAGCAGCACGCCGTCGGTCGCGGCCGTGGGATGGAGAGACATTCCTCGGCGGACTCCAGGTCTGTTACGTTAGGCCCTCTTGTTCCGCGCAGCAGCCTCGGGCCGAGGAGTGAGACATTGCGCGCGCGCGCACGCACCTCCTAACAAGGCACGGGATACTTTTGCAAGGCTATTAGGGCACCCTGTTTGGGGACTGATGCAGGAACGGCGGGGGAGGAGAGGGGTCGGTGCGGCCGCCTATCCCTGCTCGTCGAGTTTATTACCCCTGTGAGGCCTGAGTAATGACCCCCTGCCCTATAGCGACCCCCTTCCCTCAAACCCGAAAGCCCAACTAACGACAATGTTGTCCCAGCAGCGCCGCCCCCGCGTCGCACGCCGATACGCGAATCGAAACGTGGCGGTGAAACCGGTGGAGCTTTAAGCTTTCGGATTCGCCAGTGATCATTACTGTTGGTTGATTGGCCCCAGGAGGTTCCAAGAACCGAAATACGGTCGCCTCAATCCGACCGCCGACCGCCGCAGCAGCTCGCCGGTCGGAGTGAGACGGACAGCATCAAATCACACGGGCCAGCGGACGGCGATCGCTGCTCACCCGCCCCCGCGATGAGTAAGGAACTGCGCGCGCAACGCGACCGCCCCGGAAAAGGGAGGGGGGGGGATGAGTCGCCCCGGTCACACTTCTTCGTGTGCCTTGTTCAACCAGCTCTAAAAGGGAACCGCGTCCATCGCATCTGCCAACACCAGAGAATTGCCCTTTCGAGGCTGCCCCCCCCCCAGCTCCCCC
>NW_026267159.1:167376-168368 GCF_000697945.3 Frankliniella occidentalis | reverse complement strand
GCTCATGGCGAGCCAGTGGAAGGCGAAGTACATCTCGGGGAGCCACTGCTGGTCACTCAGAGAGTCGTTGTACGTCCAAACGGTCTGCATAGGAAGGAGAAAAAAAGGATGAAAATTTTGACGTGAACCCCGGCGCCAGCAGCAAGAAGTAAAACGGAAACGGAGTAAGGGTGGGGGGGGGCAGGGCGGTGCACGGCGGGGGGGTTGGTCGCCACTAATCACCTTCACGCACGACGCACTCCTCGAGCGGATTGATTTGCCGGTAACGAGTCGCTGGCCTGGTCAGTGGATAATAAGCACATTCGGAACGGGGAGGTAGAGGGAGACGGGAGACAGAAGAGCGAGACAGGGGGGGGGGGGCACAAACTTTAACCGCCGTCGGCACAATCTCATCCGCGAAGGCTGTCGCTTTTCGTCTATGTGCAGGCTCATTGTATCCGCTGCTTTTGCTCGCCTGGAGAGATACGCCGCGACCGCCACCTGTTGTTTGGGGCTAGCAGGCACCACGACGTCGGCGGCTGTAGCCAGCGGGTCAGACTCTCCCCAACTTTGGCCGTCTACGGTTGAAATTTATCGTCGCGAGCACTATGTTGTAGCGATAAAAAGGGGGGACAGCACGACCCATTTCGGAAGGGGTTGTACTACTGACTTTACCCCCGCACCGAAAACCCAATGAAGGTTTACACTTACCGTGTGCTTTGCTGTCCTAAGCCCTCCCCGTCCGCTGCACTACATCGCCACTCTCCGGTCCGTGTCGGGCTGGCTCAAACGGCGAGGTGTTACACGCGAGGGGAAGGAAGGGCGGGTGGGAGTTACACTGAGCGCCAGACCTACCCGATGGGGTCCACCGGGGGCAGGCGAGATGGTGTCGGGGGAGCGGCTCGGAGCTGACTGAAAGAGCTCTCGGCTCGGCCAAACCGCCCCCTACCCTGCCGTCCCCACCCTGTCCCCGCCCTTGCCCCGGCGTTTGTCTTCCCCTCCCCCCATGCATG
>NW_026267159.1:144968-161421 GCF_000697945.3 Frankliniella occidentalis | reverse complement strand
ACCTATTTGTCCGAAATTAGGGCATGTGTCCGGAATAAGAGCACTTTCACTCCCTAATTTCGGACAGCACTTAAAGGGCTACACTGGCTGACCATGTTGAGCTATACATTCAATATGGGGGTCATTCGGTAGGTCCTGACCCAGAGTACCTCCAATCTCAACAGATTTTTCATACTCAATCAAGTGTCCACGAAACACACTAAAAACAGCCAATTTTGTCCGAAATTAGGGCTCATGACTGTATCGCACAGGGCTCAAACTTTGCACAGGGTCTCTACTAGGTCTAATCTATCATTAAATGTGCGTACCTCCGAAATCGCCGACTTCGACTACCAAAATGAGATGACCTAGGGGCGGGCGTCGCGCACTGCGACCTTCGACCTCTCTACCGCCCGGTGAGACTGGGTCCAGCAGGAAGGTCGGTCCACGTCATGGACGTGGACTGGACACCCCCCGCCGCGGGGCGAGGTTAGGACCTTCGGCCTCATTCCGCCACTGCCGGCGGGCGACACCCAACTAGTAGTGAGTAGTGAGCGCCCCAGACACGCACACCCTCGCGAGCCCGCCAGCCTCCCCGCGCCCTGGGCACCGCTCGCTCACCCGGCCCCAGCTCAGCGTAAACCCCATGTCGCGTGTCGCGGTCTGCGGCGTCCCCGTCCCGTCCCAGCACACCCAGCGGCGCTTGCTCATCGCGCTTGCTCATCGAGATCTGTCTGTGCGAACTGCCTCCAAAGAGGGTGAGCGCGCGGTCGAAAAAGGTAACGATGGCGGGTTGGCGTGACGTTGGTCCTTAACAGCCGGAACACAAGTTGAGCCGATGAGCGGGTAACACACAACGTGGCGCGACGAGCGCGTCTCGGCGGCTGCAAGCACTGCTGCAACGGCCACCACCACCAGCAGCACCACCACACAGCCCCTCTACCGCCAACGCCTCGCCACCAACACCACCAAATGATGGGGGAATCGTTGCGACGCCATGCCACGCCCCGCCACGCCCCCTGCCACACCACACCACACCCCGGAACACCACGCTGCGCCTCGCCGCAGCACTCCCAACTTTTCCCACAAAGGCAACTTTTCACACAGCAGCAGCCCTCCTCCAGCCTTCCATGTTGCGTAAGGGTGGAGGCCGGAGGCCGCCTCGAACCGGTGGTGGCCGAAGAACACTGGGGGGTGCCCCCCGCCCGGCCCCGCCGCCCCTCCCACACACTGTGCAGCAGGATCAGGCGGCGACATGTCTCCGCAACTAAGCTGCGGACGGCCCGGCCCGGTCCCGCCCAGCCCCGCCCGACCCCTCTGGGAGCACTCAAGATTTTCTTCGGAGAAGATTCGTTGTCTGCCACCGCTGCTGCCACCCTCCCCCTTCACACGCTCTAGCCCTCTCGAGCCCGGACCCCAACGACATGCACACAGCGCGTTAGGTTGGGCCCCAAGGGTGGAAGCTCTTTTATCAATCTCGCTTCTCGCTTCATGTCTCTTTTGCGGAACGCACAGTGACTCTGATATTCACGATGAGTTTCATGAGTTTTCATTCCGGTCACGAGTACAGTTTTTATGCCTCTCCATAAAATAACTACTCGTATGGCGGAAACCAGTAAGGCTATTACGTGCCACCTCGTCGCGTAGTCTCGTGGTCTCGTAGTCGCGTAGCCGCCTGCCTGCCTCGGCACCTCGGCACCCACCCAGTGGAAAAGTGGAAATGCAGCGTCCTCCGTACGCTCCCTACACTTTTACGTCACACAGCACGCAGCCACTACACGTCACAGCGGACAGTCTCCGAGCCGCATTACCCCTTTCCAATGCCGACGCGGCTACGCGGCTATACGCGGCTATACGCGGCTATACGCGGCTATACGCGGCTACACGCGGCTATACGCGGCTACACGACTACGAAACTACGCAACGAGGTGGCACCTAATAGCCTTACGGAGCTGCTACCCCGCCGTCTCCTCTCTTTTTCTCACGATGTCACCCACACTGCCTGTCCTGATGGAGGCCGCTATGGAGGAAGAATAACAAGAAGAAGGGGTAGCGTTGGCCGTGCGGCGTGGCGTGTTGCAGTAACCACCCACAAGCATTTTTCTTTCACCAACATTTTAGATTGGTACGAGAAACTGGCAAACTTCGGAGGCGATCTTTCTTCTCAATTGTCAGAGCATCAAGGAGGACAATTTCGGGCTGGGCTCTCTTGCCCTGATGGCCGGGGGAAAAAATTATCACGGGGCCCCTTCTAGTCCCTATGAACTAATCCCTGAACCTAATTGGGGAATGGCATGATAATTGCCCTCCCCCCTTTCCCCTTGAGAAACCAGCAACTGAGCCGATCGGTCTGCCTGATCCCCCCCGCACGGGGTAAGCTCGGACCGCACGGGGTAGCGTCAGCGCGGCCGGCGGCCCGACCCACCCCCGCGGACCAGTGGCGCCACCGGGCGAGCGCGCGGCGAACCAACCTCCTCTCGCTACCCCGATCAACAGATATCTATGACGGCAAGGCACGATCTGAGTGTTGCACTGAGGATTGCAAAGTAAATAGGCATCTGTTTGTAAATTTACAGCACATTTCCAATTTTACATTTCGCCAATCGCCAGTTACCCTATCTGTCCCTAGTTCCAGCTTGTGTTCCCCTCTCCCACCACAACTCATCACGACCATCGTCCTTTTTCTCCTCCGGACAGCGCTCCGCCTCCTGCACACAAACAACCGTTGCCGTGTTGGTCAAACGCAGTCTCACTCCAACGGCGCAGGAGGGGGCTGTCAGTTGGCCCCGAGGCTGCCCCTCCGCAGGTGCAAGAGGCACTGGGGGCCGTATGGAGCCCTTATAATAAATCCTCCCGGTGAGGCCAAGAAGAAGAAAAAGAACACGGGGAGCAAAGAAAACGGATGTCGCGCCATGATAGTGATTTCTGTTTTTCTTGTTCCCCGCATTCTTTTTCAGACGGCATGGGATTCGGCCCGGCGAGCACACGGGAAACGGAGGAAAAAGTTATTGCTCTCATGCCATGGC
Organism: Frankliniella occidentalis; assembly: GCF_000697945.3. Classification (NCBI taxonomy): domain Eukaryota; kingdom Metazoa; phylum Arthropoda; class Insecta; order Thysanoptera; family Thripidae; genus Frankliniella; species Frankliniella occidentalis. The sequence continues at coordinate 158,416 of NW_026267159.1, read as the reverse complement.
ATTAGCATTTTGACAGTAAAATTGATGTAGATTTTCAGGCTTGATAAGGAGAACATGGTTGTTCTTCTAGCAGGTGTTATCTTCTCTACTTTCTTCGCCGATTTCTGGGTGTGTATCCGACCCACCACTCCCTCTTACCAGCTCCGCCATATCCCACATCTCTCCGCGCCAGTCCCTGGCGCCCTGGACGCCCCGACGACACTCGGTAAGTAGAAATGACGCCAGAGCTGCGACCACCGCTCGTTGTTATGGAGGGCTCTTCTCCAGTATTCTGTACGCTGTCCTTACCCCCCCCCCCCTTCTCTCTCTCTCTCTCTGACTCTGACTCGAGTGCAAAGGAGAAGAACAACTTCCAAGGCCAGCCCGTAGTCCTGAGGAGGCGTCATCCCCTTCCACCAAAAAACGAGAATTTATTATTTTATTTTCCTTATCTCCACAACTTTTACTATACAAAATTTAGACGCAGACTTTAAAGAAAAGGAAAATATAATAGTACGGATGGTGCAATGTGGAGCCATGATGTCTCACTTAGCTTGGCCAAACGTAAATTTTAACTACTATGGCGTAAATCAATTTCTATATGAAGCTGAATTTGGAATTTACCTTTCGCTTGGCTTTCGCCAGCCGCTGGTCCCGCAAGTTCTCCGCCTCTCCCGGTGTGCGCTTCCCCCAGATGACGACCGCGATCCTCGTGTAGGTGTAGAGGAGCACGGCGAGCGGCGCGAAGTACTGCAGCGACATGAGCGCCAGCGTGTAGTAATGCCGGTACAGCGGGCTGGGCCAGTCCTCGAGGCAAACCCACCTGGGAGGAAATAAATAGATTTATCAACAATTTAACGCCTCCTCCTAAATAAGGGGCTACCAACGCGACGGAACGTTTGGCGGATGAATGCATATTCGCACAGCCCCTGTTAGGTCCCATTTTGTCACCGCAAAACCCACCAGAGCAACTGCATGCGGTTCTCCTCTCGCATTGTTCTGATGTTTTGGCATTGCGGATGCCTGCCTGGCCCGGGCCGCGAAATCCATTTTCATCCCTCACATAATTCCCATCCAACCGTACTCCTGCCAACACCTCAATGCCAATTCAGCACCCGGAACCAAGAGGACGTGAAATCCGGGGATGGAGTTAATTATACCGTGGGTTTGCTTTATTTCACGGCACGCCCGCGCAGCTGGCGCGAGCTGCCTGCAGCCAGCCAGAGGTGGGGTGTGAGACAAAGAAAGTGCACACGGCTGAGCGCACCGCGAGGCTTGTTTTTCTAACGTAGCGCAGCTGTCACATATTTTATATATTTTTTGCATATTTTGGTTTGGCACCGTTGTAAGAGATTAATCAACTCCGATAAATTCACTTTAAAAAACAAAGTTTTCGAAAAAACACGAGAAAAATTGCAATCATGCTTTGCTACAACGCGTGTTCTCAGAAATTGACAAATACGACAAACTGTGATCGGGTTTTTGAGAAAATCATCGACTCTTGAAAAATGCAAAACGAAGCATTACGGTCCTCACTTTAATTTACACCACCCAGTAGTGTGATTTCTGTGGTTGTGGATGTACTCACTTGCCGCAGTGCGCGTGCCAGCTGTCGGGCTGCGTGAGGCGCGTCACCATGGGGATGGGCAGAGCGGTCAGGATGGCGAACACCCACACGAGCAGCATGGCGCCCTGCGAGAGGCGGCCCGAGAGGCGCGGACGGAGCGGCCACATGATGGCGAGGTAGCGGTCCACCGAGATGGCCACCAGCGTGTAGGCCGACACGAGCACCGACACGGTCTGGCAAAAGGACACCTGGAACACCGAGACACAAAATGAAGCGCGTGGGTAGGTAAGGGGGCGGAATGTTGACACTGCCAAAAATAGTGTGCAACTTGCATGCTGGCAGTGTTCATGTTCAGCTCCATGGTGCACGCTGTTAGGTGTACGGTTGATAGAAGTTTTTACAAGTGTTCAGCAATAAATTTGAAAAATTTTTAAATGTTCAAACCCTGAGGTTGAACACTTAAAAGAGTGCAACGATTTGTTTTTGTTAAGCACTTTGCATGTGCACGCCAGCAGCACACTTTTCCAGAGTATTGTTTTATCGGCCCTGTTCCCGTGGGTAACGGCTCGACGCCGTCTCAGCCAGCAGCAGTGGCAGCAGTGTATCAGCTCGGGGCGCGAGATATCCAATTCGCTCGGTTGGCGCCTTCGGCCTGGACGCCCGTCCCCCGGGCCCGGGGGCCCCAACGGCTGTGCTCGGCTGTGGCGCGGCGTCACTTTTCCATTTTGTGCTTCCGCCTCGTCTACAAGCCGGGTGCAGCAGGTCCAGTGGAAGCCCCCCCCCCCCCCCCCCAGCCTCCGCTGCTCACTGAGTTAAGCCAGCGGTCCCCGCGGGCCGTGAGCGCGGCGGCGGTGGCAGCGATGTGATACCCCGCTGCCCCCCGGGAGGGAGGGGACCGGACGGGACCGGGAATGAAAAGTGAAATTTACTGTATCGGCCGCCGGGCCGGGCGGACGGCGCACCTGTTGGCGACCTCGCTGCTGATATCCGCAACCCCTCCCCCTTGGCTCAGTCTGACCCCTCCCCCCCCAACAAACCTCTAAGACCATCCACGACGACACCCGGAAAAACCCGCTATTGTAACAAGAAATTATTGTATAATAATTGTCCTAACGCAGTGTTCTTGAGTCCAGTTAGAACATTTTCTTTTTACAAGAACGGCGAGGGGTGGACCCGGGTGGACCACTCGGATATTTCACGTACTCGGTGATTCAGAGAAGACGCAGGTGCGGGCGGGTTTGCCTACCCAAAGGGCTATGGCGCCTTACGGGGACAGGGCAGAGCGGGTAGGCAAACCCGTCTGCACCTGCGTCTTCTCTGAATCCCCCGGTACACACTGAAAATTTTTCCAGATAATAAATAAAATAAAATAAAATATTCCGGATATTCTAACAATTTTTTTTCAGAGAATCCAAGAAAACCCAGAAAATATTCCACATATTTCATGTACACAAACAATGTGAGTGGTCGACCCCTCGCAGAGCGGGCATTGGGATTTTCGGGGTGTACTCTACACTACTCCATAATCACGGACGTGCGGGTGGTACCGAACCCCCACGTGCCACCGGGTGAAGATCAGCGCAGCGCCCATTGTCAACAACTTGGACGGGGAGGGGGTTTACTTTCTTTGCTTGACTCCCTTCGTACCGATAATGTCCAGTAGTACAGTATCTCTTGCCTGGGCCGGGCGGGCTGAGGCCTCCTCACCCGCATTAGTCCCCCCACCCCCTAGCCCAGCCCTCCAGCAGCAACAAGCGGAGCGGCACGGCACAGTCGAGGGAGCCGAGGGAGGCAGAGGGAGGCGCGCCCATACAGTCGCAGGCCGTGCCGTGATGTTTTTGCCCACCCATCAGGTGGCTTATTAAGGTTCCCCAACCTTTGCTGGACCAGCGTGCCCCTTTCTCGACACGCAAACCTGCCCCCTCCCCTTCTCCGAAAAAAGCCAGATGGCGTCTTCCGTGTGACTTGTCCCTTTCTATTTTTCAGCGCAGCCCGCCGCTTGAGTGTGTCCAACACTTTCGCGTCGCGACGCTGTGCTTCTCGCTTCGCGGCGGAACCCCACGTCGCGTCGCGACTCAATGCGGGGTCGTCACACAGAGTTCTGTGGATCGTTGACGGGGACGACAGGCTGCGCGCCATTTTTAAAATGAAAAAAAGAAAATCAAAAGAAATATATCGGCTTTCCTCACGCGAGCCGCAGCACCTTGCTTCGCGCGGCGGGTGTCAGAGACTGACAGGGACAGACGACCTCATCATCAGCCATCAGAAAGCATCACGTCGGCCGTCCTACGGCCTCGCTTACGGCTTTTCTCCCTAACCTGAGTTATGGAGTCATTTCTACATCACCTAAAAGGACACGATGACATCAATTTAACGTCACTGTAGCCAAAATTTAGTCAGCTCGACGGTCAGAAATTACGTCATATGCGAATCAGCATTTGACATTTCCTTGTAACGCCACTTTAGACAGTCAAATGGCAAAATTTTGACCAGTGACATCAATTTGTATGACGTCATCGTGACAAATTTCTGCGTCCCCTTCGGTACTGCTTCAAACACATGTCGACCTAGTAGGACTTGCCAATATTTAGGTTAGTTGAGGACAGCTGTGGCTTCCTGGAAATGAATGAAAAATAACGCAAAAAGTAGCGCAGGTGTGATATTTATTCACCAGCTTCTGGCACGTCCGTCTATTTCTTCTTGGTAAGTGTGCGCGCGTGCCACTCTGCATATGCAAATGACCTTCTCTCGGGAGGACAGGCGCCACACTTGCGCACACCTGCTGGGGCCGCGGTGGGTTTGTGCGCTCGGAACGATAGTGGGGTCGCGTGCGCCGCGCCGCCCTGCCCCCGTCACAGTAGTGCTCATACCCTGCGGTACACCATCCGGGGTGCAGCAGTCCTAGGGCCCATACCACCACTCAGCACTCGGGGGCTGTGGGTACCTATACCCACCCAGGGCCCCGGGGGTATGAACCCTACACGTGTTTCAAAGGCACGTGTTAAACCTACCCCAAGAAAGGTGGTGCGGGGGTGGGTAGTACTACACTGCTAAATTTTCTTGGTTAGAAAATAAGGAATCTTAGATACATCTTAGAAGGAAAGGAAGGAAGCACAACAAATACTCAAAGTCCTAAGTGCCTTTGAGAATATAAATTTTCTGTTCGTTCTTTCAGGCGACAGTGAATTATATTTCGAATAATAATTGGTTTATTTTTACACAATGGAGGTGAAGCCAGTCCAACACTGATGACCTCTTCCGAATCCGGCAAGCCGCAAGTAGTGAGTTTGCGGTAAACAAAGCAGGCGTTGTGCACACCTGCTACGGCCCATTCGTACATGAATGTTGCGTGGGAGTTGAGTGCAAGCTCTGTGTGTGTGCGTGTGCGTGTGCGTGTGTGTGTGTGTGTGTGTGTGTGTGTGTGAGTGAGCGCGCGCGCGGGGGAGGGCGTTGAAACAGAATTTGTGATGGCAGTAACTTTACAGTAGGCAGAGGTCGTTGGCGGGCGCGCCTGTGCCTCGCTCACCTCTGCCGGCGGTGACCCGCACTCCACTCCATAGGAGCACCTTCCTGCTGAAGCACACCTCCCGGCGGACCCGGGCAGGGCGCTCCCCGGCACCAGCACGTACGGCGTGCATCTCTGCACGCGCACTACAGAGTTGCGGAGGGTCCGCCTGCTGCCTCCGGCCGCAAGGCACCACGCCACGGCCCCGCTGCCCCCGCGAGTATCTGATCTGACCCTGCAACACTGTAGCGCGCCGGCAAAGGGGGCGGTGTAGGCCGTAAGGCCGACCTTACATGCTCTCTCACGGCGGGGTCCCCCGGTGCTTACCGGTCTTACAGAGGCGTCATAACTAATTTAATCATTGCCACTTCACCTACCACCGCCCCCCCCCCTTTTCCTTCGCCCTTAGCGCCGGTTGCCCAATCGCAATTCAAGTGGGACCCACGGTGCTCTCGAGAAGTTGGCCCCTTCGGCGCTGCGGCGTCTTCGGACTTACGCCACTCCCCCTCTCCCCGTCTCTCCTAAACTCCTATCTGGGCTCTCTTGAGCCGCCCGTGTACTTACATACTACATTTTGCTGCAAACATTAAGATTCCTTAATGAAAACTCCGCCCGAACTCTAGTACGTTATTGCAGCCGAAGTTCGGTCCGGCAGTCGCCCCTTAGGACGCGGCCTTGAGAGGAAGGCATTGGTCGTATTGGATTGGAATGGTGTGAAGGGCAGTGCAAAAGTAATCTACCGTTTCACAACAGCTTGAGACTTTTAAACTGTGAACGCAGTTTAAAACTATAAAATTGAAATTGTAAATTGAAGGATGAGTTAAAAGTACCAACATTAAACTATTTATTTAAGTGTACGACGGAGAATTTTTACAATAACGACTGAATCCTTTTTTCCAGTTGGTGGGTGTCCTGTCGGTGGAGCCCGCACCACAGCCACAGCTCTATCGTTCACAGCCCCACCCGGGATATGTTTTTTTTTAATTTTTCTTTATCTCTGGGAACCTTTTTGGCGTCCACGTTTATACCAAAGTTTTAATGGTTTTAATACTGCTGATCCTAAAAGACCTCTCCGCACCCCACCCCCCTATCCCCCCACCTCCTGGCCGCGTCTCTCGATCCACCACAAAGAGAAGCATATCAAATGACACCAAACCGCGGCTTCTACCTTGTCACATCGATACCGCCACAGCGGCTTTCCTCGTGGAGGCCGGAGCGGGAGTGGGGGAACAAGGGCAGCCCGCTGCACACTCAAAATTAAGAAGAAATGAATAAAACACAGACTGGAAAAGCAAAGATAGGACTCAACACTCTTCTTGGGGTAAGAATGACTTTAGTATGTACTTTCAGACACATACTAAACAGTCAACACCTCTGGAAAAAGACTAAAAAAGTGTCCTAAAGATACAAAATTTTCGAGAATTCGGAGACTTTCCGTGAACTAAAATTTAGCACATTTTAAAAGGCACCAAAGACCTGCCTCAACTTTGTTTTTCCAGTTTAGTTCTATTTCTGCGCGTCTTTTTACGACGCGCCAAGGGCGATAACAAACGAGGCGCACTCAGTCGTTCCGTCGGACGGACGCGGCAGCTGATTCATGGTAAAATATGCCCTAGCCCCATTGTTTTTTTTTCTGTTTTTTTTTTCGTCTTTCCCGATCGAGTCGGGCGCCGCTGTAATCATCAGCGCTGCGCGGAGGGTTGTACGACCCCGCTTCCCCCGCCGATGGATCAAACGGCCATTGAAAAACGCTTGAATGGCCGTCCCACGCCTCGCATCTTTCCTGGTTTGCATGTCCATCCACAAGCCGCGAGCTGATTAAATTATTATTTATTTTTAGTAGAGGAGAATTTCTTTTCCGCAATGATATGGCTTTTACCGCAGATTAAAATTAATCATATGGTTGTGCGTTCAACAGAGTGGCGCGGCAAGGCCGTGAAGGCTTTTAGCCGGTTCTGGCTGCTGTACCCGAGCCGAAGCCGTAATAGACAGCCAGGACGGACTAGTCAAGAGTTCAGCTGCTTCAATCAATAAGCGGACGCAAACTTTTCTCTCTATACTGTCCGGCACACCTGCTGCATGCCGTACAGCATCGCAGCATAAACGTGACCGGGCTTTCATAGGCCACCTGGCATAATCTTTGCGGTGTTGTCATCACCCCGCGCACCCTTCCCTTGTTTGGCCCATCGTGCACAAAATGCGAGGGCTGCACAGCGTGCACGGGCACTTTCCTCTTCCTTAGCCCATCTGAAGTATTTCAAGCATTCTTCCTACAGCGGGGGACCTTCATCCCCCATGCCATTCCATTGCATTCCATACAGTCTCTTGTGTTTCCCTGGGCCGTAGAGATGGGAATGGAGTCCGAAGAAGGGGGTTGTGGGAAGAAGGGGGTGAAGGGGGCCAGGTGAGGGTGCAATCCTGGATCACACGGCCCGCTGACAGGGTGGCGGTGGCGCGGCTCACGCGGGTAGAGATCCCCGCCGAAGCCGACGGGACACGGCGCAGAGTAAACCCCTCCAGGCCTGTGGTTGTTGCACCATGCACACGCTGCAGTAACCTCCAAAAGAAATCGTACGATCACATTTCGTACAGCATGTTATGCTTCGGGCGAGGGGTGTGGAACTGGACACAATACGTGTACATCGGGAAAAACAATCAGAAACAATCATGAAACAATCACACACAATCGTGAACAATCACACATAATCCGAAACAATCACACACAATCCGAAACAATCACACACAATCACGAGACAATCACACACAATCACGAAACAATCAGGTCATAATCTGACACAATGTTGCAAAATATATCACAATATTTATTCAACCATCTGAAACAATCACACACAATCATACACAATCTGAAACAATCACACAAAATCCACACAATCACACACAATCTAAAACAATCACACACAATCTAAAACAATCACACACAATCATGACACAATTTTTAAAATTTAGTCTCAATATTGACCCAACAATCTGAAACAATCAGAGACAATCATCGACACAATCATAAACAATCACACACAATCTGAAACAATGATTGTCTAGACACAATCATGTGTACACTTTTTTGACCAGTTCCACACCCCTCGGCTTCGGGAAGGGTCGTTTTGTGCATCTAAGGGTTATGCGTTGGGTATACACTAACCGCACTAACAAAACGCGTTTCCTAGTCCACCACAAGTAAGATATGATCTTTTCGGGTAACTGTACTCTAAATAGCGGTTTCTGGATTATTGAAGAATAAAAGTGCTCTGGAATAATACAAGGAAATTTTACAATTGCATAGAGAGAATTTCGTTTAAATGTTCTCCATGCATCCAAAGCCATTAAATCTGCTCAGAATAAAAACATTTTTCTTAGTTTAAGGACTAGCTTTCTGAGAACGCAGTTTCTCAGGCGCGTTGACCATAGCAGCCCCCAACCCCTGAACCGTGTACAAGGGACCTCAAACAAAGAGATACGCCCCTCGGCACTCCCAACGCTTACGTAATTCGTGCCGGCTCCTTTCCGGATGAACAACTACTACGCCACGCGATGCAGCAGTGCGTCACCGAGTTGCTGACCTCCCCGCCGCGAAACTACGACCTTTTTATCTGCTCTGCCGTAACTTTGGCCCACGGAATGATACGCTCTGCGGGCAGCAGGACTGTTTCGGGCCGCCCGTTCGCCACAGAAGAAGAGCTCCTCCCCGGCGAAGCAAGACCCCCCCCCCCCCCTCCAAGACCCTCCGCCTCCTTTCTCTACCTTGACGGGAAAGCCCTTTGCCTTTGCGGCCGGCGCTCCTTTCCGAGCGACCGCCTTTCCTTTCTTCCACCCCTACCACCGGTCCTACGCGCTTACTGCCCGCCCTCTCTCCCGCCCTTCTGCCACTGTCACCCGCCCGCTTCTTACACTTGTAAAAAAGTCGACGAAGCATTGCCTCCACGCTTTGTGTCCTTGCGATGTCAACGAGGGCCTTTTAAAGGAAGTGGGAGCACACACAATAAGTGCCCAATGGACACAACGGTGAATGATGTACGCGGACCTCTATACTCTAGCAGGCAAAGGACGTCCACACAATTTTGTCCACCATAGACTTTTCCCGTACTACATACTGCGCAGTTTTCTCCCAAAAGTGCCCCGCTGCTCCCACCCCGCCCGCGCCACGCACGCACCCTGCTGCGCGACCTGGACGCGACCACCATTTAGAAGTTACTGGACCTCCGCTCGCCCCACCCCCACCCTCCCGCCATGGCCTTCTCACGGCGCGCGCCTTGTGGTCCGTAGGTCAACACGGTCTAAGCCGTTAGCAGTTTATCTGAGCGTGGCATGGCGTGGCGGGTGCGGGCGAGCGCGTCCGCCGGCCTTGCCCCGCGCAGCAGGGGGTTGGGGGGTTGCGGGTGGCTGTGAGCTCGCGGGCCGGGCCGGGGCCCCGCAGCAGCACCGGCTCCCGCCCCGGTCCACTAGGTCGCCGATATAGTGCTTTTTGCCCGGATAGCCCTCCCGCACACCCCCGCCGTGGATAGCCAGACTGTGCGAGCGGCGCCGTTACGCGAGCGGAGCGAGGCGTGCCGCGGATGCGCAGGTGGGCAGCGGCGGGGCTCAGCAGCTCGCGCCCGCGGGGGCGGGGCTCGGGCTCGGGCCGCAGTCGCACGCACATTATTGAACCCGGGGCAGGACTAACTATACTATCCCCTGGCTCAACAGCCATCCCCCCCGCGCTGCGCAACGGCGCACTTGAATTCGTTTCACAGATTTAGATTCATATTTATTGGTTTCATCAAATACTGGCATATATGATACGCATGATCACAAGGTATTGTAAGTCATCACGGTAGAAACAATGCCTAATATCCTTAGAGCAAAGAGGGAAGTCTTAGAGGAACTCTCTTATTGGTTTGGGGCAAACTTCTAAGATTTTCAAAGAAGTCTCCTCAAACAATGTGGGATTGTTTCCTAATTTTTGTTCCTGAGAAGATTCCTCAACATCTGTGGCGACATTGGAGGACTTTTCGTAAAATATGGAACTTCATCCTCAACGTTTTCCCCCCTTTCCTCAAAAAATGATACACTGTTTTTCACCGTGATCATTACACCGGTGCGATCCCAGCTTCGACAGAGCTCATCACTGTGAATATTTGTTGATATCATCCCGCCCGCTCTGTTATACCGATACCGCGACCGGGGCGAGATCATTTCCAGTCTAGCATCTCGGTGCCGCCGTGTGGAAGCATAGGATTTAAGCGCGGTGATATTGCGGTCGAGTGGTATTAGTCGCCCCCCCCCCTTTCCCGCTCGCTCCGCAGCAAGCTCACTGCCTCCTTCCTGGCCACTGCCTGGCTGGCCCTCCCCGGCGATGGTCCAGTTAATCTGTTTGCCGGTCGGCCCATTGCTCCAGCTGGGCTCGACTCACAGGGTGAGCCTGCCTAGTAGGGGCCTAGCAACGAGGGGTCGACCATTCGGATTTTTGTTGTTCACGGAATATCTGGACATTATTTTGGGTGGAATATTTGGAATACTTTTGGTTGGAATGTCTGGAATATTTTTCAATGTGTACATGGAATATCGAAGTGGTACACCCCTCGCCTAGCACCAAGTGTTGGATACGGCCCAGACGCACTCCTTAAACGGGGAGGGCGGGGGCGACGTCAAGCCCTCTAGGATTGACGGAAAAAAGGCAGCGCGAGCAAAATGTTGGGCTTGCACAACACACCCCCTCCCATAATCCTGCGGGGGGAAGAATAAGGCCCGACGGTAAATCCGCATCCCTCCTACGCCCTGGGGCCGTGGCGTTGTGAGATATGACCTTTGTCGCCCGGACCAAAACATAACACCGCGCGGTTAATCGGGGGCAAGGGAGCGGGAGAGCTTGGCGAGCCGCCCCCGCCAGGAAATACAGTATTCATACCTTTATGTTCCTGTATGCGTTTCCTGTACTTTTGGTCGAGGATGTTCTTTGTCCGCATGTCCGACCTATGCGACTCGTATCTATATATGGCGGCCTTGGCGCACCTGAGCCCGCCGCCCGCTGCCGTGCCGTTAAGGCGATCCAAATCGCAGACTAGAGGTCCTTGAGGACGCCGCTGGAAAAAAAACCGGCACGGCGCACGGTAGCAATGTCCAGCAAATGGACCACGTCTCGTTACCTTAATGCTTTGAGAGGCGCCCTGACCTGCCTGACGCTGTATTGTTGGGTAGAGGAAGGAGCCTGAAGCGCGACACTCGGACAGTCACTCACTGATTCCTCTAGCGCCAGATAAATTGTTTTCTGGTCTCCGCTTGGTTCTCTGTCCTTATCAAGAGAAAAAGCAAGGTGACACCTTAAAGTTACTTGTTCTTTATGTTTAGTCAAAAGGTTTTCAAGGTATCATCTGCTAAAAACTTTCCTCGTCGACTGTGCAGCACTGGTGTTGTTTGACGTGCGGCTGCCACGCTCCCGGCCTTTGATGGTCCTCCAGCTCCATCGTCGGGACCTTTGATGGCCCCGTCCAGCTCGTTCGTTCGACCAACGTTTTGCGGAACCTATTTTCTGCCCTGTTCCCGCCCGTTCCCGCCGCCGTCTTGCGATCCGTTCGTGGGAGCACTCGCTAGCGTCGTTTTGTCGCGGGTGAGGGAGGGGGCGGGGGCGGGCAGGGCGCAGGGAACAGTGCGACGGATGGGCTCGAGGAAATGAGGTCCACTATCTGTGTTTGCGCGCTTTCTCCTTCGGCCTTGACTGCGGAAGCAGCCCCTCTTTTCCTTTCCCCCGAAGAGCTTTAGCTTTCTGTTGGAATAATATAGCAGAGAGCGACCTCCCGCTGGTCAGATGTATACCGGAAAAAGACCAGCAACCTGTCGCTGTGTGTGCTTCCCATACGGGCACATCATCTAGAAAGCACGTCCGCTATTCTCGGATTCTTTCGGCAAATTACACGAGCCGAGCGCCTGCAAGACTCGAGGTAGGCCAGCCCGCAGTGCACACATGCACTGCAGACAAGATGTTGCCTACCAGCCCAGGCGCTATAACAGCGTGACATAGGCTGAACTTGGCAGGTTCGTGACGCGAAGTGCTGATGCACTTTCTGTGTGATCCCTTGATTAGCTCACCATAGCACAGCTAGGGAGGCTACGCACCTCTGTAGGACGGTGCACTGTTAAATTCCTGCAAAGCTATGTCTTGTAGAATTCCAAAGGATGTAGATATCCTTTGTAAGTACGAAGCATTTTCTTCGCAACTACAAAGTTTACTTTCTGACTCGCAGTTCTGCAAAGTGCCGCTTTGTGGGAATTTAACAGTGTGGTTTTTATCCCCGAAAGAGAGATTAGTGATTCGCCTGTGGCAGAACCGCTCTGTAGCAGTGCATTTTCCTGACCGAGCGACCGATGTGCTACCCACCCCACCACACTAGCCAGCCACACCACGCCACCACGTCCCGCGGTACACCCCGCCCCGCCCCGCCCCAGCCAATCGTCAGTGGACCAGTCTGAACGCGCGTGTCGCGGTTGCCAATGTGCCAACCTCAACCCTGGCGTGGTCGAATTCACCTCGCCCGTCCCGTGTATGTTGGGCGTGATGCGTTCCAGGAAGCAACGTCATACATAACAGTGATTCCGCCTGCCGCCATCTGCCAAACGCAACAAAAACAACGACAAAAAAACAACAGCGAAATAAAGACAGGGATGGTCCAGCTAAACTGTTTTCGCTCGGGCGCAAAATTTTCAAGCACGATAGACCAATTCGTGATTAGGCCCGGCTAAATGCGTTGGCGGCTTACCGAATCCATTCTGCTACTGGCTCTTTCCTACAGATAGACGCAAATATTTTCCCCGAAAGTGATGCTATCGATAACAAATTCTGTATCTATCATCCATCGCGCCACACATGAGCGATCCTCCGGCGTGTTTCCTTCCCATCCTCCGAGCCTCTCAGCAACCAACCCCCTGCTGAACATACGCAATCACCCATCTCTCCTCAAAGGAACGTGAATTGCACCATGAAATGAAGACGGTGGGTCGGGGCGTAGAGAGAAAAGAGAGCGTCGGCTTCGCGTGGCCGCGCCGGAGTAGGATGCGGCAGCTCTCCCCTGTCCCCCCGCCTCTGCTTATGTGTCGTATGTTGAGTGGCATGCCTCCGATGTTGTGTATGTATGCAGAGGGGCGCGCGTCTGGAAGACGCGCTGCTGTACCACGCGCGCACACACAGAAGCAGCGGGGAGAAACTCTGCTCCCGCGGCGGCCCGGCGACAGCTCAATTTATGTTACTTTTGTTTGTTCTTGACACTGTAGTCGCTCGCGCTGTATATATAATTTTTATTTTTTCGCCCGTCCTCGAGATTACTTTTGCATAATAAGCAAATATTGAGAGTTTAAAATGGCGCGGGGGCCGGCGTAGCAGAAGCTGTCCAAAGGCGGCGGGCTGTTTAA
>NW_026267159.1:135330-137228 GCF_000697945.3 Frankliniella occidentalis | reverse complement strand
GCGCAGGTGTCGCCGCGTGCCGCGTGGCGCGCTCTTTAGTGCTTCTCTGGAGCTGCGGGGGCAGGGCTCCCAGGGCTCGTTCTTTTCTTAGTTCACGTTTCGCGTATTTCGCTGTTTCTTTCGTCGGAAAGTGCCGAAATGGTTTCAAAGTTATTCAAAACGAATTTTAATAACGTTCAGAACTACAGTATCTTCAGCCAAGTTAGACGATATTACTGAGGTCTGATCGGCTCATGGAATAAAGGTTATGGGCGTTCGTGGAGCCAAGGTAGCAAGGCGGCTCTCTTCATACAAGTAAGTGTTTTTAAGATATAGACGCCTAACTGGTGAGAATATTGAAACGGATTGGCATTCTCTCTTAAATCTAAATTTCTGTGCTATCTGCCGGTAGGGTTAGCTTCCTGGTGCCGTCATCGTCCTCCTCACCGCGACCGCGGCAGTGCTTTTGACATCGGCATCGGCGTCTCCGCCTCGCATTTCAGCAGCAGCAGCACGGCGTCGACGTCCGGGGCCGGGGCCTACACCTCGCCGACGCCAGGCGAAAATCGCTCCTAAGGGTAAGTAGCACGTTACTAATTTGAAAGTCTCCACTTCTGCACGAGTAGAATATTTCCTTACTGTCACACTGTCACACTTTCAGAGTGCGTATGATATGAAACATCACAATATTGTGATCACACTCGCAGTCGCAATAACCGAACCATACGCACGCGCGCGCACGCCTCTGCCCTTTCAAATTCTGTATGATGCCTCATGAAGTAGTGTGTCGCTCTCGTCTCCATCTGTCGGCTGTTCCTGCGCTGAGAGGAGGCTCTTGTCCTCGCCTGTCCTCCGCCCTTTTGTCTCGTCAGGCCCGTCACGCCGCCCCGGCGCCAAACTCTGTTGCTGCTGCGCGGTGGAGCTCCTCCCGCCCCTCCGCTCTGCAGCTCCGGTGCTGTTGGCGCGACTTTTTTCCTCTTTCTCCGGTCCGGTCCGTTAGCTCGGGGGCCTTCCGCCCTTCCGCCTCCGACCTGCTCTGGGCCCCGCCCGTGCGCGTTCGTGCGTGTTGCGTGCGTGCGTACGTGTGTAAGTGCGTGCGTGCGTACAGCTCTTCGTGGAATGTAAGATAGTGTTGCGGGGTGGCTCGACTCTCGGCGGAATTGTGGGTGTGGAGTTGTGGTGGTCTCGGAAGGGTTTTTGGGGCGGGTCTCGAAGTCTAAAATATGAGTCCCTTTAGCCCCTCGCTCCCTTCGCTGCTGCTGTCCCCCTTCACCGCACCCACCCTCCGCCCCTTTGCCCCCTCATTTCACCCCGCTTGTGATCTCTCCGCACGCTCTTGCCCCCCTCGAGCCCGAGCCCCCTCAATCACACACACTGCAAACCATACACCCTCCTGGGCCGGACCTTTGCTTTGCCCCCCCCCCCCTTTGGACGTCTCACTACACGTCCGCCGGTCGGTGCCGGAGGCGGGGGCGGGGCGGCCGAGCAAGATGAGAGGGTTGTTGTTCTTGTTGTTGGTCAACAGTCCGTGTGGCGTGTCCGGCCGGCGCCGCCCTCCTCCGCGCAGCGGATACACCGGCGGGCAGTCCGGGACTTCCTCATACACTAAGACCCAGCAGTCGATCTTGTATACACATTACCCTAAACGCCATGGCAAAATGTTGGCATTCCCTTTGAACTGCTACAGTTTGTCATTCTTTCAGAGATCGTTGTAAATGTTTGGTCACCTTTTGGCTCTTACTTTGAGAGTGCAAAAAAATGGCGTTCTTCAAAAGAATGCACAAAAATTGGACATGAAAAAAGTAAATAATATCAAAATTTTGGCAAGCGAGGCGGCAGTGGCAGTGGCGATTACAGTTGGATCAATATTCGACTGTGCCTAGCGTTCCTCGCGGTAAACCTTAGCGGCTAAGCACACT
>NW_026267159.1:134017-135280 GCF_000697945.3 Frankliniella occidentalis | reverse complement strand
CCCCCTATCCCCCCACCTCCTGGCCGCGTCTCTCGATCCACCACAAAGAGAAGCATATCAAATGACACCAAACCGCGGCTTCTACCTTGTCACATCGATACCGCCACAGCGGCTTTCCTCGTGGAGGCCGGAGCGGGAGTGGGGGAACAAGGGCAGCCCGCTGCACACTCAAAATTAAGAAGAAATGAATAAAACACAGACTGGAAAAGCAAAGATAGGACTCAACACTCTTCTTGGGGTAAGAATGACTTTAGTATGTACTTTCAGACACATACTAAACAGTCAACACCTCTGGAAAAAGACTAAAAAAGTGTCCTAAAGATACAAAATTTTCGAGAATTCGGAGACTTTCCGTGAACTAAAATTTAGCACATTTTAAAAGGCACCAAAGACCTGCCTCAACTTTGTTTTTCCAGTTTAGTTCTATTTCTGCGCGTCTTTTTACGACGCGCCAAGGGCGATAACAAACGAGGCGCACTCAGTCGTTCCGTCGGACGGACGCGGCAGCTGATTCATGGTAAAATATGCCCTAGCCCCATTGTTTTTTTTTCTGTTTTTTTTTTCGTCTTTCCCGATCGAGTCGGGCGCCGCTGTAATCATCAGCGCTGCGCGGAGGGTTGTACGACCCCGCTTACCCCGCCGATGGATCAAACGGCCATTGAAAAACGCTTGAATGGCCGTCCCACGCCTCGCATCTTTCCTGGTTTGCATGTCCATCCACAAGCCGCGAGCTGATTAAATTATTATTTATTTTTAGTAGAGGAGAATTTCTTTTCCGCAATGATATGGCTTTTACCGCAGATTAAAATTAATCATATGGTTGTGCGTTCAACAGAGTGGCGCGGCAAGGCCGTGAAGGCTTTTAGCCGGTTCTGGCTGCTGTACCCGAGCCGAAGCCGTAATAGACAGCCAGGACGGACTAGTCAAGAGTTCAGCTGCTTCAATCAATAAGCGGACGCAAACTTTTCTCTCTATACTGTCCGGCACACCTGCTGCATGCCGTACAGCATCGCAGCATAAACGTGACCGGGCTTTCATAGGCCACCTGGCATAATCTTTGCGGTGTTGTCATCACCCCGCGCACCCTTCCCTTGTTTGGCCCATCGTGCACAAAATGCGAGGGCTGCACAGCGTGCACGGGCACTTTCCTCTTCCTTAGCCCATCTGAAGTATTTCAAGCATTCTTCCTACAGCGGGGGACCTTCATCCCCCATGCCATTCCATTGCATTCCATACAGTCTCTTGTGTTTCCCTGGGCCGTAG
>NW_026267159.1:124785-129382 GCF_000697945.3 Frankliniella occidentalis | reverse complement strand
CCACAACGTGCACCACAACGTGCACCACAACGTGCACCACAACGTGCACCATAACGTGCATCACAGCACAACCCTCGCACTCAAAGCATGCGAAAAATTGGTTCGTATTGCAAACAATTTTCTTTGTAGCTTGCAAAGAATTTCATTGCAATACAAACTACTTTTTTGCAATACAAATATTGTAAACTTTTAGCAACGTTTCAAAGAAAATGGTTTGGAAACATTTTCCGGTGCGTTATTCGGATCTTGAGTTCCAACGTACGAACGTCTATCCACTCAGTCCACAAGACGCCGTACTGTAGGCCAATTTGCGCTACTCTCCAAACGACCGCCGAGTCTAGCGGTGCGCTTTACAACTTGTCTATTTTTTTCAGATCTTTATTAATCTTTCTTTCTCTTCCTCTCTCTTCTGTTGTTGGGCCACATCGCGCGAGTTAAGTGCTCTCGTGTCTTGTTTCATTTGTCTCTCCTCCATACTCTTCTGTAAAAATGCCTTTCCCGGTAGTTCTTTTTTTTTTTTTTCTCTCTTTTCCTTTCGCGTTTTTTCCCCCGCTTGAAATAATAAATTGTCCCACTCTGCTGCGTGGTGGCAAGCGGTAGCAGCGCAGCAGCCGCCGAAGCAGTTTGAGAAATGATAGCGCACGTCGTCCTTTTGCCGAACCCAAACAGCTTATTGGAAACGCTCTCCGTTCTACCGCCCTCGCGCGCCAAAGCTGCTCTCTTCACCCCTAGCCTCTCTCTCTCTCTCTCTCTCCCTCCCCTCTTGCTCTCCCGAGTGTGACTGCTTGTGTTGTTTGTGTGTGCATGTGTGTGTGTGTGCTGCCGCTCGCAGCGCGCGCGTGCCCTGCTGAGATGCGAGGGTATTTTTACTCCTAAACCCTTCTTTCCCTCCTCCTCCTCATGCTCTCTTCCCTTCCCATTCACGCCAGTAGAGCAGCTCTGCGCGGCTGTGCGCCCGTCCTGCCCGGTGGTACTGTACGTGGGACGCGCTCTTTGAACTTCTTCGCTAGAGAGAGAGACATAGAGAGAGAGAGAGAGAGAGAGAGAGAGAGAGAGAGAGAGAGAGAGAGAGAGAGAAAAAGAGCAAACGCGATTATTTCAAATTATAAGAGGTGTCTGGGGAGGTTGGTGTACTTTTCAGAAGACTTTAGAGAGAGGGAGAGAAAGAGAGAGAGGAAAATCTCTGAAAAGTGGAGAGCGCAACAAGTGAGTGGCGGAGCGGGAAAAAATACTCCGGGGGGATATGAATTTTGATTACGATATTGTTGCTCCGTCGGGGGCGGTTGGATATGACGGAGTTCTGCAGGGTAAACGAGGCCGAGCGCGAACCAGCCTGGGACCGGAGATTGCAGGCAGGGCGTCATTCCAACGAATGCTTGGACCCGGTCGAGGACTCAAGGGTCTCGGAAATAGGAGACACATAACGGATCAGGTAGAACACGATCAGGAAAAAAGCACTGATTTTTATTTTATAGGGAAAAAGGAAACAGAGAAGCAAAGTAGGAAAAAAACAACCCATTTATTGCCGTGACAATTCTTCTTTCCCAATTACTTCAAAAAAATTATTTGTGTCAAATTTGGTTAAATTTGAGAAAACTCTACCCGAAACCGCTGAACACATTTCCAATCCTTTCATGCTTGGTTTCTCGGTACCCTACGAACCTAATCTGTCGTCGACTTCCGAGACCCTCGACCTCTGGCAGCTGATCCTGATCTGGTATGCGCAATGCGCATCGCGCTGGTGAGCTACCTGCGGGCACAGGCAGTGGACTTGACTTGAATACTCATCGGGTGGCCAATGACGTGAGGCTTTTCAGTCAGGCCTTGGACATCGCAGTCGAGGTTGTG
Source organism: Frankliniella occidentalis (assembly GCF_000697945.3). Taxonomy (NCBI): domain Eukaryota; kingdom Metazoa; phylum Arthropoda; class Insecta; order Thysanoptera; family Thripidae; genus Frankliniella; species Frankliniella occidentalis. The sequence continues at coordinate 127,534 of NW_026267159.1, read as the reverse complement.
GTGCCCCACATCCCGACCTCATGCCGTATATTCCTTATGGGGGGATTACCATTTTGTATACAATCGTGTTTCCTATGAGATACAAATTCACTCACGCGACTCCACGATTCGACGTCTACATCGTAAAACGCGTCAGGAAACTTGCTGTAGTCCAATTCCTGTTTCGCACCCTCCCTTTTCGTGTACATGCTGCGGATAACCAGCTTTACACGGATTTGATGTATGTGACCGCTGTTGTGGAGAGTTTGCGCGCGGAGGCCGCGCAGCAGGGCAGGGCGCCGAGAGGGAAGGTCGAGTTGGAATGACTGAATTACGGATTACGGAGCAGCGGGAAATGAGAGAGGAGGGGGCAGGGAGGGCGGGGGGAGGGGAAGAGAGACTTGGGGATGAACCATTCTGGTGTTGGGATGTAGGGCTGAACATGCGGCCGAGTGCCCCCCGCCCCCTCCCCTCGCCTCGTGCAAACGCAGCGTTGGCTTTGCCGTGCACGACGTGTTCTGGTTTTTATGTCTGCTCCCGCCCCGACACCTCGCCTCACACGTCACGGGCAACGTGTATACACATTTATACGACGCAGTTCGCATCGCCACACTTTCCACAAAGAACAAACAAAACGAATGAAATAGAAAGGAATAACTATGGAGGCATGTTAAGAACACGGCTGCGACACCAACATACTCGAAGCAGTTCATGATTTCTAAAGCAGGGTCACAAACCCCAGTTTTAGTAACGTAATAAGACTATCTCTGTTTGAAGCCTTAAGGTCAGGAGAATGTCGGCAAAAAGACAAGAAAGGACTCAACTTTGTAAATTTACGATTCATTAAAGCCTCTGCCGCCCCCTGTGTTTACGCGAGGTCCTCTTTTGTCCGCGTCGCCCCCCAAAGGCCCGGACCCGGACCCGAGGACGGCGACCGGGACGGCGTTATTCACGTAATTGTCCCGCCATTATGAGCCGAGGAGGAAAAGGCCGCCGCCGCCGCCGCCCGCGTGTCGAGCAAACAAGCGAGACAGGGAAGACAACAACAACAACAACAACAACAACAACAACAACAACAACAACAACAAACGGCACTAAGTCGTCGGCGCAGGAGGCGAGAGTGAAAGACACCCCGCAGCACGCGGGCGGGAGCCGCGGGCCCGTCCTGTCAGAGGCAGCCGCGCTCACCGCAGCGCGACGCGCCGGGGCGGCTCAAGTGGCGCTGGTGGCGCATGGCTCTCAGGAGCTTCTAGTGCGGCCCCGCCCCGCCCGGCCCGGCCCGGCCAGGTATGCCGCAGTGACTCGAGCGCCACTCACCCCCACCGCCACCACGTCCCAGCCCCTTGTAGCCTTTGAGCGGGCTCTGGGTTAGGTCCCCACAACTACCGGTGTAACTCTCAGCACATCAACACAACCCCTTCCTGCCCTTATACCACACAGGGTTCGGTTTGTCCGATTGGGCGGCCGTATATACACATAGCGCCGCCGGCCCTTCGCGAGTGGACGGCCGTCTGCTGCCGAGGTGACCTGATTTGTCAATGGGCTGGGCACTTCAAAGGTACGGACCACCCAGAAAAATAGAAAGCTGTAGCAACCATCATACTGTTACTTCAGGGACAACCATAAAGTGATGATTGGGACAACATTCAAATGGCCGTGAGGACTAAAATATGGTACCGTTAATTATATGATTTTGTAACCTTATCATGGCTGTCCCGACGATAACTGCTAGAGCTCTCCACTTACTTCTCTGGGTGTAATAATAGGCGCGAGTGCTACGCCGCCATATCGCGGTGGAAAAGTTTAAAGAAAAGTCAACAATAGGCGGCGGCGTCTCTGCCTCTAATTCGCCCGAGTTCGTTCGTTTTCGGTGCGCGTGGAGGGAACAACGTCCCCGTGCTGGCGTCTCCTCGACGCTCCTTCGTCGTTTTCCCGACAAAAGGCCAAACAACAAGAGATTTGGACACGGCCGGCTGGCGGTCCGTTTTTCCGGGGAGTCCGGGTGCAATTTGTTTGGTGGAAAGGTTCTGCCCGTGCCCGGCGGCGGGCCGCGCGGGCCGCGACGCTGAGTGATGCTGCCGCGGGGGCGCCGACTGCGCAGATAAGTCCCTCCGGCTCGGAGTGGGGGGGCAAGTTTTGGGGGCGCAAGTTGGGGGCGCAAAGCAGCGGCGGTTGCGAGCGGCATCGCGTATCCCGCGGGGGGAGTGGGAAAACAATTACTAAGCCTCGACCTCTTGATCGCGGGGCGACGGACGCGTGAGGTGATTGTGGCCGACAGGGACACGGAGATATTGGAGTGGGCGTGGAGGGGTGGGGTGGCGAGCGGGGAGTGGTAAGCGCGGCGGGCTGGGGAAGGTGGGGTGGGGTAGCTGGGGTGTGTTAGGCGAGGCGGGGCATCGGCTAAGGTCGAGCGTTCAAGGAGGTCCATCACCTCCAAGAAGCAAAAAAAAAAATATATATATATACTGATTAGATCTGTGCTAATCGATTTTTTCGGACCAATTTGGGACGGGAGGCGCCAGAGTGGCAGTTACATACACTGGTAAGTGGGAGTCATCGGAGCAAATGGAGAGCTATTAACACACTAGATTTGCTTGGATTATTGTGCAGCTAAAATATTTGCAGGGGTGCTAAACCGACTAGAATGGGCATACTACTATTCAGCGGATTTTTTAAAACCACACTTACAACATGAGAACACATTTTGTATATTTTACATAGCTTTTGTGAGTGTCCCTTCACCTTATTCACCTTTTCTTGCGCTCCAAAA
>NW_026267159.1:116580-118199 GCF_000697945.3 Frankliniella occidentalis | reverse complement strand
CCCCGAGTCATATGCTAATTGACTGATCCGGCCGAAAGGCCTGGCGCGGGCTGCGGCGCTATCGCGGGCGAGGGGCGGCCGACTATCATCCTCATTGGAGAGAGAGGGGTGGGAAGCCCGCCCGCGCCGCGACAGATTGCAAACGGGGAAACACAACGGGGAGCGGAACTTCCGATCCGCATTCGCACCGCCGGACCAGCTGTCGGGCTGGAATATAGGCGCCGGAGCGCGGGATAATTACACTCCGTGTCTTTACACTAGAAAAAGAAAGGTAGGCCTAGGAACCTGTACCTTTTAAAGGGGCCCTCAATTTTAATGCCTAGTGCTAAAATTTAGCACCTTTGGGGTATTTTCGTGCCTTTCTATGGGTGCGAATCTTCTCGTGCCTCTGCCTCTGTAAAGGCACCAAACACCGAAGAAATTAACACCCCAAGAAGGGTGTCGGTAGATTCCTACCTCTGTTTTTCCAGTGCAGCACTGAAACTGGATATATGATACTTTTATCACAAAAGATTGCGATAACTCAATTTTGCGATTCCTCTGATTTATCGCTTTTATAGACATGATAACTTTTTATCTCAAAAGAACATGCAATGAAAAGTATAAGGGCAAGTTATCACAAAAATAATATGATAACTTTTCATCGCAAAATTTAGTGTATAACGGGAGCTAGTATTTACGTTTATCACAAAAACTTGCGATGAAAAATTATCACATTTTTTTGGTGATAACTTTTCCTTATACTTTTTATTGCATGTTTTTTTGCGATAAAAATTTATCATGTCCAGAAAAGCGATAAATCGAAGGAATCGCAAAACACGAGTTATGGCAGAAATGAGGGTTAATTTATCACAAATCCAGATTCAGTGAGTCCACTGCAAAAAACAAAGATGCCAAGCTGCACCCACAAAAAAGGTGTTGATGGTTCCCTGTACAAAGTCGTCAAAAGTGCGTAAGGCACTAGTTTTTTGCACCTTTGGTGTCCGTTCAAAGGCGATTGTTCCCCGGCTCACGAGCATCCGCAAAACTGTCTCTATCACGAGGAAATGTGCCACCCCTGGCTCCTAGCGCTATTATCCCCAGTGTGGCTTCGTCTGACAGGCTTATGAATGCCAACTCTGAGCCGGCATTCATGGAACCCCGACAGAGATTAAACGTTGGAGAGGGAGAGGTGACGACTTGAAACTGGCTGGCAATCTTCTTCTAAGTACGCCAATTATTGGTGTCTTTCTTTGAACGCCAAATACACCAAGTGTTCAACTGCAAGTTAAATACTTGCAAGTGTGCAACTACAAGTCGAATACTTGCCAGTGTTGAACTCGGTAGGTGTGCACTTGCAAGTGTGGAACTCCTCGGTTGAGCTCTTCCTACAGAGAGCGTTCAACCTAAGGAAGTATTCAACTTATGCAGTTACACACTTGCAAGTGTTGAGCAGTTGAACGCTTAGTTTATCAGTGTATTGGCATTGGCGTCTTTGACATTGAGCGCGAAGACTTGGCGTCGTATAAGAAGCCAACCAGTTTACAATGGGTACATGTTTTCATCGTTTCTACACTTTTACACCAAAAGAAGTCGCGGATATGTGCTGTCCCGGTAAAGTCAAAACGGGCGACACGGCG
>NW_026267159.1:114614-116530 GCF_000697945.3 Frankliniella occidentalis | reverse complement strand
AAAAGGGATCGTTTAAAAGTCGGGGTCGTAAAGGCAACAGCTCGAACAAACGAAATCAATTATTCTTCCCCCTCCCGTGCTCGCGTGTCAGCACTCTGAACAAGGTTTTGTCGTATTTACAGTATAAACAAAAGGTTCTTAGGGTTAAGTATACTTATTTCGCATAGGTATTAAAACTGCAAAAGATACCAACTCTTTGGGTTCTTTAGTGCCGTTAACAAATGTATTAAACCCAATAAAAAAAGACCGCAGAGTGTTTAGCGTTTAAAACACACACATACAGACAGTCACACAAAATTAATCCTCACCGAATTTGAGTGCGAAGATTACTCACCAGGTGACAGAGCTCGACGCCGAACGGCCAGTACTGCAGCAGGAGCGTCGGCACGAAGCTAAAGGGCACGCACAGCAGGGTCATGAGGATGTCGCCGACGGCGAGGTTCAGCAGCCAGTAGTTGGTGGAGGTGCGCATGCGCGGCGAGGACACGACGCAGTACATGACGAGGCCGTTGCCCACGAGCGCCACGACGAACACGCTCGAGTACATGAGGTAGACGGCCACCTGCGGGGCACGGGGAGAAAGACGGACGTTAGGACCACGTTAGCACCAAAGGGCAAGCTGTGAGCTATGTGCGTGCGCCTCCTTCGGCTGCACTTTGCTCTTTGCGACGAGGCACTGGTCCTCTCCTCGGGCGCTCACCTGGAATGCGGGGGACGTCGGCACGGTGGCGTCGCAGTCCACGGGCACGGCGTCGGTCCAGTTGAGCGGCGCCCAGGCCAGGCCGGGCGGGCCGCCCTGCTGGTGGACGCCCTGCTGCTCCGCGTACGGACCCTCCATCATCGGCGTCCTGCCCTGCAGCCAGAGATTGGTTGGTTGATTAAATTGATTGATTAATAAGAGGTACAAAAGGACTGACTGAGAAGTCCAACTAGAGTACAAGCAGAGTGGTTAAAAGTATCACCACCACAGGGTTAGTAACCAGAGAGAGAAAGAGAGAGAAAGCAGAGAGAGAGAGAGAGGAGCGTTCCGCTCGTCAATACGCAATCACAGGCTAAACAAACAAGACACCCGGGCAACGCAGAGGAGCAGCTCCACCACCAGACGCGGCTGCAATGCAAACATTCCACATTCCCCGACCTTAGACTCCTCCCCCAGGTGCGTCAGAGCAGAGCCAGTTTAATTTACATCGAGGCATCCGTCGGCCAACTCGGGGCCAGTGCCTCCAAAAGGGCAGGTTGTTGCACGCCACTCGCTTTTGCGCCTATGCTTTTACATGGGCGGAGGGAGGAGGGAGTAGCCCGCAACAGTCCGCATTTGTGGAGGCACTGCTCGGAACACCCGCAGCCCATTCGCGGTATCGGGACGGGGCCTTTGTAGGGGAGGCTGGCGCGCCGGCTCGCTGCACTGCGCCGCGCGAGCCAAGCGCACCAAGCATCTAGTATATCGGCGAGCTTTCCAAAGGGGAGTGGGGATGGGGCGGGCCTCCCTCCTCCCAGGGGCGCTATTCGTCGTGGTTTCAATGAGCTCAGTTTCAAACGCCCACCTGTGCGCCAATGACCCGATCTGCATTCACCGGCATTCACCCCCACGCACCAAACCACCTCCCCCCCCCTCCTCCCGCTCCTTTTCCTCCTATCAGGCCACCCCTGGCGCCAATGTTATGTTGAGCCAAATTAGATTGCAGGAGGGTGCGTAACGGGGAGGAGGAGAGTGAGAATGCTGCGGGTAATCGACTGATGTAGGAGATAGTGAGGGAGAGAAATAAACCTGTGAACGACTTATTTTAACGATATGAATGAGGTAGTATGGAAAGCTGGAGGCGTGCGCGTGACTCTCGGCGGCGCCCCCGCCCCCCTCCCCCTCTTGAGCACGGGGGCACATCCGAGCTGGAGCAGGGGAGGGACGAAGTGGGGGG
>NW_026267159.1:104903-112184 GCF_000697945.3 Frankliniella occidentalis | reverse complement strand
CCCCCGACAGGTGGTCACTACACTTGAAAAAGGGAAGGGGTGCTGAAGCAATTTTCAGTTGAGTGCTTCTATGTAGACACCAAAAAGCCCTTTACAGGTGCTAAAAATTAGTACCTTTCTGCAGGCAGTGGCAGTAAACCTTTTAGTGCCCTAAACAGAGGACCTACCTTTGTTATTCCAGTGTAAGGTTTATCAGAAGCCGTGTGGTCATAAATCAGAGTTTCCCCGTGGAACCCTTCCCCCCCTCCCCCATCACTTATGTATCGTCCGCTCTCGTGCACTCATGTTATTGAGTGCGAGTGGGTTGATTCTGACAGAGCAGGACGCCGCCGCCGCGGCGCGCGATAGTCTGCCCGCGTCAGCCCTCACACTCACACACCCTGTCTGTCTGTCTTTGTCTGTCTGTGTCTGTCTCTCTCTCTCTCTCTCTCTCTCTCTCTCTCTCTCTCTCTCTCTCTCATACACACACACACCCCCACACCCTCCCCCCCCCACACACACCAGACAGGGACGACCCTCGCTCGAATTAATTTGTCGGGCAAACGGCCACGCCGACATAGAGCTGCGGAGCGGCGCCACCATCATGGCCCCGTGCGTTCGTTATCGCGCGCAGTTTGTCCGGCCCGCTCATGCATACCCATCGCCACGCCCGTCTTGCCCGTCGCGGTGCATGACTGTTGTTGCTAATCAGCGTGCGCAGGGTCGCTCTCGCCTGATCGGTCACGCCTGATGCGCCTCGCAATACGTCCGTGGATGATATCGTTATCTATGCACGCAAAAAACACATTAGCTGGATACGTGATGGGTAGTAAAATTAGCTGGAGCTGCTAACTTCTTCGCCATCCTTAGTACTGACCAGCCACTGTATGACCTTGCCCGAATGAACTAGAAAGTTAGCTGGCCTAGCTAATATTAGTATCTTTTATTAATCCAGCTAATACATTAGCTTTCGCAGCTAATCCTTTTTTTTTTGCGTGTGCCGCTTTCGTGCCGCCCACAGGTGACGTACTGCTCTCCCCCCCCCCCCCCCCCCACCACCAACCACGACCACCGCCTCTTCTCTTCCCAACCTGTTATTCCCCCTCACCCCCTTCTCTGACGGTGCGATACGTCAATATTATTGTCAACTGCGCTACTGCGAGAGCAAAGTGGTATCAATAAGCGACGTAACACTGAAAACTGGTCGGCGTTCTTCGTCTGAGAACGCCAATATTTTGGCGTCACAAGACGCCAACCATTTTAGAGTGAACAACATTTTGTGTGGCCTTATGACTTAAGGGTCTGTGTGCTATTTTATTATGAACAATTTTAACACACACAAATAACTGTGTGTGTATGCTTTTCAAAAGTGAAGTATATATATTTTTTTTGAAGTTCTGATTTAAAAAACAAAACAAAAAACGGAGTTTTCTGGGTGCACGGTTCACACCTACTGTGGAACCGAGGGGGCAACAACTCCCTTTTAATGTGTACATGATTCCCGAAATACTTGAATCCCAGTGATTCCCGTCCGTTTATATTCATTTCTGAGGGTTTCTGCTCGTGGTAGAAAATGCTTATTTTGACTAATTTGTACCAATTCCTCTAGTTGCCCGCTTCGTTCAAGCGATTTCTATTGATGTCGATTAATTTTTATCCTGATGATTCCCAGTCAGATGTACACATGATTCCCGGAGTTCTTGCCCTCTCGTGTGGAACATTGAGCGAAAAGCGCTTTATCTTCTTGTCAAATCTCACTGCTTCATACGATTCGGCTGAGGTCGGGATTGTTCAAACGACAACTTGACAACCACAAAGAAATGAACTTTTTCGTTAAAAAAGGTAAAAAGACGTGAAACCCGGAAAACAAAACAAAACACTGCCATGTGTCAACGCCACGCCGCGCGCGCCTCATCTGCTCCGCCGTCGGTCGGGTGTCTTTCGGCTCCACGACATCAAAGAGGCTGCCGGGAATGTCGCGGCCCCTGGGCGGGGTCCCGGGGCGGGGCCGGAGGGAGGGGGGCTGCTCCCCACTAATTACTACTCGCGGCCGCCGGGAAGGGGCTCCGGAGGGGCCTCGGGCGTCTTCCAGGGGAGCTGGCGGGGGCCCGTCGGGGACGCGCTACGGCCACAAGGAATGCAATCTAGGAGGGCGCTCGTGGTCGGCCGCAAATTTGCATCGGATTGATGGGATGCCTGTCTGGAAGATCGGCACCACCACCGGGACCACCTCCCACCTTGTACCGGCCCACCGGCCCGCGGCCCGCGCCCACCGGGGCAGTCTGCAGCCAGAGCCAGCCCCTCCCCTCTGCTCCCCTCCTCTCTCCCCTTATATGCGAAAGGATTTGTTCGTGTTCGTCGTGATTGCGTATAGGACACGGCTGCTTTGGAATCGCACCTAGGCGCTTTCTTTGCAGTGCAAAGGAAATCGTTTGCAATCGGTTCACAGGTGGTTTTTATTTATATTGCGGGCGGTCGGCAGCAAGGACCTCCGTGCCTCATGCAATATCATACTTCATGTCTCAACATAAAGGAGCGCCAGACTGGAAAGCGAATACATTTTCTTATATCGTCAGGTGGGGCTATCGCAGAGAGAGAGGGAGGCGGAATACGTTACCTTGCGCCGCGTCCCCTTCTTCAGCCACTCTGAAAACAGAAAGGCTGGCCCCCGGATTTCGGAGCAGGGGAGCGTGATCCGCGTGATCTTACTTGCTGTTTCCCAAACCCAGAAAATTGGAAAGCTAGCACGCCTTGTGGAGCAAGGCGCAACCAAAAAAATGATGGCTGGGCCAACTTCAAACGATTGTGCGAGAATGAAACTTTAGTTTGCTTCCCTAGGTGATTATTTGTGGGATATTATTCCCGATCAGCAGGCCGGATGATAGTTGCTCCTGTTTTTTTCTGGATGATAAAAAAAAATCTAAATCAAGAATCTATCTTGAAAGCAGATGATACAAATTTAAGAATAGGCCTGTGTTCTAATTTTCTCTCTAATTTAGCTGTTTATGGCTGCTTGTTTCTTTGCAATCTTGTAATTCGGCGGAAGTATAGGGGAAGATAAGGGGCGGGCACAGCGGCCGGCGTCGGTATAGGTCAGAAGCTCAGAATTGTTGGGCAGGGATGGGGCCTCGCCTGTCCGGTGTAGCATTGTTGACGGAAGGGGATAGCGCGAAAGCAAAAGGCTTCAGCGCGACAGACAGTCCCCCAGCGCCCAAAATTATTGTTGATGTTGTTTGTGTTTGCTGGTTTGCGCTAGGTCTCTTCTCCTTTAGTTTGCTTCCACTCTTTTACCCAATCGAGAGTTCAAGCTGCTGACACCTTGATATTATTATTTATGTATCATTTTGAAGTTAAGTATAAAGTGTTTCAAGGTATCATCTGCTAAAAACGCGTTGTATTCGTCTGGAGAACAAACACCAGGCGATTGGCGATTCACATCAGTGTAATTTTACCAAAGCAAGAACAATATATGCGGTCGCAAACATCAACAACCAATATACAACAATTGAGAACGCACTTCGCTATCGTGCTGTTCGCGGTCGCCTTTATTTCCCGCCCGCGAGCCATAGGGGTGCGCCCTTCCTCCGACGCCGCGGCCGTTTCATATTCTTTTTACTGTGCAGGCTCTCGCCGCCGACCGTCCCTCGGGGATGCAGGGCGGCCGCGGGCGAGCGCTGAGCCACCCCTACCCCTCCCTCCTCATCCCATCCGGCTTCCTGGCCAGCGGCTGTAACACTGCCCACGAGTTGGACGCAGTTTGTCGGCGCTCCTATTGAATCAGAACAGCGCGGGAAGAGAGGAAGGGGGGTGCAGTGCAGCAGCAGCCGTGGGATTGGCAGATCCGAGCCACGTGGGTCGGGGGGCCCAAATACCGGAACAAAACGAAATCAGGGAAAGGAAAAGTTCTCTTAGCGGCGGGCGTTCCGTTCGACAATCCCTCGAATTCTTTTTTTCCCCTCATCCACCTTCTGATCCCGTTTCTACTCCCTCTACTCTTCTTCCTCTCTTCCGCAGTAGTGGGGCTGCACTTTTTTGGATGTAGTCTATAAATAAAACCTTTTCAATCTTGCTACCCTCTTCCTCTTGAGGCTTGGCGGGGCAGAGGCCGTGCCCTATAGCACTGCTGCTGCTGCAAACTTGTTCACCCTTAAGTCTCAGAAGTATTCGTGGGTTTCATACACTAACCTTGCCGAAAAGTGACCCTTTTTGTTATGCTGCGTCTTATTTGTTATTTTTGAGAGAGCCTATTTGTGGGGTAAATGAAATGTGCCCCCGCTTCTTCCCTTTTCCCTAATCTCGCTTCATGTTTGCTAAACGCTTGCTTTACATCCGTGATGTGAAGTCCCGCGCCCCGCCTGCCTTTCGCATTGCCCCCTTGTGGGACAACCCCTCCACTATTTTCTATTTTGCCTATGGCAGAGATGATTGTCATCGCTTCCTTTATTCGCGCCTGTTCCACTTCCCATACTGTACCAATTCCAACAATATGCATTAAATTCTAAGCTTTGTTTTGGAAAGCGGCTCGGCAGTTCGTATAAAGCAATATTTTTCCACCCCACTCCGTGAAAAAATAGTCCTAGGTTTGCGGGAATATTTTCTACATGATGTGCGCTGACAAAGTGTGTCGTAAAATTACAATTTTAAATTTATAAGCACTTTTTATCGACTTATAGGAAAAAATAGACGCGACCACATCTTGTAAATATAAATGGCAAAAATTGTTGTAAATTTACGAGGATGTTTTTCAGTGACCAGTAGAGACCTGCAACGAGCGAGTATAAGAACAACGCGCTTGGAGCTGGGTGGAGCGGGGCGGCTATTTGGACTTGTTCTTATGCCAGAGCTGCTCGCACACTCTAGCGCAGCTCGCGTCTACAGCAGCAGCATCCGAGCCGAGTCGGACGGTGACGAGGCGGCCTGGCTGCACGAGCAACCAGAGACCAAAGTTTGCTTACGTTTGCTCGCTCAGAGTGGTTGCTCGTGATCGAGTTGGCAAGGAAAAAAGAATTAGTCCTCACAACTAACAAATTAGCTTATTTTGGGATAGCTAATCCCAAAATCGCTGTGGCAGCTATTAGTTGGTTGCCACTGACAAGCGTTAGTTGCCACAGACCCTTGTAGCACCAAACATTCAGACAACGATCTGAGAACGTTCTTTTGGTTCTCTGAAGGTTCCGTAAACGTTCTAAGAACGATATGTGCTACACGGGGAGTTAATTGCCACAGCGAAGCTGTCGCTGCAGGAGCTAATCGGTTCGTTCTGTCAACTAATTGGGTGTTTCGGTGTTTCGCTGTCAGAGCGAACCGATTGGCTCCTGCAGCGTCAGCTTCGTCTATCCCAAAATTATGTAATTTATTAGTTGTGACTACTAATTCTTTTTTTCCGTGCAGGCAATGGGCCTGAGCTATGAACGAGCAATGGTGCCGCGGTCGGTAACATAGGCGGGCGCTTGTTCTCATTGCTCGCTCGTTGCAGGCCTCGGTCTCTAGTGACCAAGCCGTCGAATCCTTGTTTAGAGCCCTAAAACGGGCTTGCATCGGTGTCTACCTGCTGGGCGGCCACAAGCGTCTGGTACACAGAGCGCGACATTCACTGGGAGTCAAGGAGTCACGAAAGTCACGACTTTTTGAACCCAATTTGGTGATTGCTGCTGGAGGAGCGACACCAGGCTCGTTTAGAGAAGCTTTTGCGACATTTTCGGTTGCGAATAAGACTTTACTTTCTCTTCGTGAACACGGCTCCATTAGAGCGATGTGGAGATACGTCCCGGAAACGTCGCTGTTCGGCCTCCTAAAAAGGGGACTCTAACTCGAACTCTAGCCTTTACAGTGTTTGTCGGAATTTCAATAGAGTGCGCCGCGCACCACTGTTTCTATGGTTCCTACCGTTAGGTCTTCGGAGTTCGGCCTCCTTCCCGCGTTCGCGTTGCGAGTTTGCAAACTCGTGGTCTCCTCTGGACTGCTTGAGTCTCGAGGGGGCCGCCTGGCGCACGGCGCCGCGTATTGGCGGTGCGCCACAGCGGCCGCAAAAGAGAAAGAACTTGTCGCGGGGAGAGAGGCCGCGGGACAAGAGCATCACCGCCGACCCCTCCCCCTGCTCTCGCCGAGGCCGCCATGCCCTGACGCTGCGAAATTGGCTAACAATGACCGGGAAGCCGAAAACAGGAGGGAACTGTCGTGTCGTTCGTCGGTGGGGACAGGTCGTGGAGTGGGAGGGAGGTTTGCAGAGGGGAGAGAAGAGGGGTTTGTGTCGAAACAGGGAGGGGGGGGGGGCTGTGTTTCAAGCCGATGAACAGCGTCGTCGACTACATCTCTAAAGCGCGGCATTTCCTCAATCCAGATAGAGTGGTTCGGTATGAGGAGGACTTGTGGAGAGGTGAGGGGGGGGGAAAGAGGGGTGGGGTTGCGAGTTGAGCAGACTACTGGCGCGCTATACAGTCAGCGGTCGAGTGGCGCTGAGGGCGCGAAATGTCCATTTCAGTGAAGAAAACGAAGGCCCCCATTGGGGAAGCAGAGTGGGGAAAGAGGGGAGGGGGAGGGGGGTCCGGTCGCGGCTGGCGGTCGTGTGAAGCGTAATGGAATGTGGACTGGAGAGGGGTGGTGCTGGTGTTCGTAAAAGCCCCCTCCACATCCAATCCGATCATCGTTGATGCATTTACGCCCCATGTCATCAGCGCGCGCTTTTAAGCCGCGGGGCAGCAGCCCGGCTGCCGCCCGGGTGGGTTCTGGTTCACCCCCTTTGGGAGCACTTTTAATGGGCACGTCTCTACAAGAAGAAGAAGAAGAAGAAGAAGAAGAAAGAGAAGTATGAAAAAGGAAACAGAAAGCGATTATAGAAACTTGACACTTTTTGGAAAGTTCCAGTAGGGAGTCTGGCTATCGACTCTGGCGTGGTGATAGTATTATCGTTTTCTAATTAAGACAGACCTGACGCGGTCGGCACCGGTGGCTAGGAAAGGTCAAAGGAGGGAGAACAAGACGGGGAGAGAGAGACACAGAGAAAGAGCAACGGACCGAGAGTATAAAGATGGTTAAGTGGGAGAGAATGAGAGAGGGGGGGACGGGCTGGTCGGGAGGTCGGGCCGGCCCGGTTCCTCGTGGGGAGCGCCTGCTGGTGGCGGGGTAGGCAGTCCCGCTGCGCACCGCCACTCGGCGGGCGAGTCCAGAGAGAGAGAGTCTCTTTGCGTCCCCCTTGTAAGTGGGGGGGGGCGGGCGAGTCCACCTCCTGTCGGCCGCTCTGCCTCAGTTCCTTCCTCTTCCTCTGCCGTAAAGTAGTATGGAGCCTGCTCTCTGCGCTGTGGC
>NW_026267159.1:83432-104493 GCF_000697945.3 Frankliniella occidentalis | reverse complement strand
CCACCTCACCCGCCCCCGGGGAGGTTGCCGCCTCGCCACCGACGCTCGACGGGACGCAATAATTCTCCGCCTCCACCGACGGCGGCACCGCTGCCCCACTTTTACTCGCTTTTACACACCTAGGTGGAACATTCTTTTTTTTTTTACTCCGTTTTAATCACGCCTCTGTCATTTTACCCCCCGCGACTTCATTTCCACGAGGTGCACGACACTGAAAGAGGCATCCTACAGCAGAAAACGGCACCGCGGACGGGGAGACCCGGCGCTCAGCGGCACCGTATTAATTGGGCCAAGAAAAGGATTACGGTAGTAAAGTTGTGCAATTTTCTCTGTTGCTGCTTTTTATTTCAATTATAACGACGCGAAGGCGCGCGGACGCGGGGGCGACCCGATGGAAAAGAAAGGAGTGTTATTATGGAAGATGGAAGAGGAGGGGGAATGGGAAGGGTGAAAGGCGGAGGAGGGAAGGGGAGGAAAAAGGGAGGGCCGGTCGCTGCTGCATCCTGTAGGAGTCGTTAAAGTTTTACGCGTACTTCACTTACTCCCGCTTACCCAAAGTGAAACCCGCTGCTCCCGCCGCGCGCCGGCGGCCGCCACCCGGGGCTGCCGTCATCGCGTAACCGTTTGCTTTGTGAAGCCATACGGGCTGCTTGCTTACAGAGCAAGCGCTCGTGCCGGCTCGTGCTTTTTTGTTGTCGTTTCTTTATTCACAAAAAAGAGTAATCCCGGTCCGTCTCTTTCCGTATGGCGTGGGTGTTGTTAGTGTGCGTGTTTCCGGATGTGTTGGTCGCGTTGTTTGCTCGAGAGAGAGGGGGAGGGGGTGATTAGCCATTCGCACAAGGGTTGTGGAGTGCGAGCCTCGTCGGTGGTCGCAGTGGCTGTGGGAAGGGGGGGGGGAGTCTTGATGGCGGCGGCGGTTGGCGTGCACGGGACGGCTGCGAGAGAAGAGACAGAAGAGCCCACACAACGCGACCCTCCGCGCCGAGCTCTGTGTGCGTGTGCGTGCGTGGCAGAGAGGGATCGAGGCAGCAGCAGCGAGAGAGAGAGAGAGAGAGAGAGAGAGAGAGAGAGAGAGAGAGAGATAGAGAGAGAGATAGAGAGAGAGAGAGAGCATGTGTATAGTAGTAGCAGGGCCTTCTTTCACGACAAACACGCTGACGAAAAAAGAACCTCCCCGTTGCGCGCGGGGCGGGGCGAAGACGGGGCTGGTTTAACGACGTCAGCGCAATTACCGACCTTTTCGCGACCTCCTCGATGTTGCTTCCGACACGCGCGCGGAGCTGCACATTTTTTTTTCTTGTTTTTTTTTTTTTATAATGAAAGTAAACCAGGCGTGACCGGCCTGCTGCGCTGTGCGGAGCAAGGCTCGCGACGCTCTGAGCTGATGATAAATCTTGACGTCGCGCGCTCCCAAATGGGGACCGATGATGGCGTGAAGGGCGTGCGGGCCGTGCGGGGCGTGCGGGGCGTGCGGGGCTCTTGGCACCGCGGCGGGGGGTCGCTTGAGTTACTGGAGACTCCCCAACTTGCGCCCGCGGAATCCCCGCGCCCCTCATTGCAGCAGCAGCAGGAAGGAGGGGAGCCCTTTAGCGGTCGTGGGCGAGCACAAGTTTAAAGTTTTTAAGTAGAGCCGCGAGCGCTCGCCCGTGCTAAGTAGCATTGCGTCACCTATCACGGGAGCGCGCAGATCTTTTGCCATCTCTGTTGGCCAGCTGCCGCCGACCAGCCTAGCCGGCTGCGCGCGCCTGCTGGCTTATTGTCCTGCGCCGCCACAGAAAGTTTCGCGTGGCTGGCGGTGGTGATCCTCTCCGTGTGCTCCTTCCGTGTCCCTCTCCTTCCCCCTAACCCTCACGCCCTGCTGCTGCTTGCTGCTCCTGCTGCCCTCTGTTTCGATCGCTAAGTATTTCATTTAGCAGGCAGCAGGCATCGATCGCGCGGGCTGGAGCAGAGAGGTAGCGAAAACGGAGTGATGGTAGTATCAGGGAGGAACGGAAAAAAACGGATTCAATGTTGCGTCGAGGGGAAGATAAAAGAGGGAAAGAAATATTGGACCTCATACATACCGTCGTTGTTGACTTATGGTTAGCGAAAAAGGCGAACTGCATAAACAGGCAGTGGGATGGCGGCCGGACAGGGGGATGAAGGATGAGGGGGGGCTCGGGCGGGCTCATCTTCGTTGTTATTAGCCATAAGGATGCAAATGCGCGCCGAGGGTGGGTGGCTGCGCTGACTGCGCGCAGCTTACACTAACGACGCTACTCACCGTGCCGCTCGTGCCGCCTGCTTCGTGTAATCCGTTATGCCCGCACCTCGTTGTCCTCGTGGGGTCACTACTTGTTGCGGAACGGGAGCGCGCGCGCCTGCAGTCCCTCCGGGGAGGCCTGAGCGAAACGACTGACAGCTCCGGCGAGGTGAGCTTGCCACCGGACCGACACGCGCAGCACGAGGACGCCGAGGAGGACGCTGACGAGAACGCCGACGAGGACGCCGCGCGAGCCCCCCTCTCTGCTGCCCTTCCGTCCGGCCGTGTGGCCCGGCCACCGCACGTAGACTGAGCGCCCGGCCCACGCGGGCGGCATGCGCCCCCGTAGCCCGCGGCGGTGGTGGAGGGGCGGGGGTGGCGGAGGGGCTGGACGCGCGGCGTGGGGCGCGGCGCGGCGCTGTGTTAAGGGAGCCAGCAGCCGCCAGCAGCAGGCTGGGCACTTGCATATTTCCCCAAGTCTTCATTCGATGGAATTCGTTCTCCTTCGACGCGTCAATAAACATCCCGCAGTCTACTTTAGAACGAGTTTCGCCCGGTTATCGGTGAAATAAACTGGGACACACTTTTATATCGTGCGTCGATACCCTCTGCGCCAAGGGTTCCTCTGCAACATGGAGCACCGGTACCACAGCACATTCCGCATGAGTGTGTCGGAGAAAAAAAAAGTTTGGGAAAAGGCTGAATTATTAAAAGGCCTATCATCAGGGTATGACTTTATTTTACGCTATTTACACAAATTTAAAAGTACTGGCACAAAAAAATCGCGCCTGAAACATCCATCGAGTTTAAAGAGAGATTTATTAACAGTCTCCGGGATAGTATTTATTATTTACAGTATTGGCAACATAAATTGGTTTCATGCTTCCTCATCTCTTACAATTACTGAGTTGTATTCATTCTTTTGTGGTTGGCGTTTAATTAATTTATGGGAGTAATTAAACTTTTCTTTCCTTTTAAGACTTACAATTATTAAACAAAATAGTTTCATGACTTAAAATCACTCTGAGATGAATCTAGGAAGCATCAACAGTTTGGTAACTTCACATTTCTTCGCAAATTAGGTCAGTACATGTGCCAGTTTCTCGACAATGATCCGTCTGATTGTATCATATTAGGGGAAAACATCTGTACATTATAGCAGGCTTTCAGAAGCAGGTCACATAAGAACCGCGACTAAGTACACTGAGAAGTAGGTGGGGAAATTGACATTGTTTAGGACAACGTTGACTTAGCTTTGTTGTCAATACTTTTTGCAAATACTCTTACCACAAAAAATGCAATGTAATGCATTTTTTCTTGGTCTAATATGGCTCCCACCTACCATTTATTTACTTGTTCACACACATACAACACAGACACTCACGCACACATTCGCATACATATACACACCAGTAAAAAAAAGAAATTACAAAAGAGAAGATGATAGACAATTAAATAAGGAACACATTGAGCTGCATTTCATACTTACAGACGAAATTAGACAGACATGCTTGCAGCATTTTTTCTCAGGTCCATTCATTACGCTCTAGCCTGCGGAGATCCGCACAGAGATTTCCAACGCCCCAAGACAGAATTTGACAGCAGTAAACTATCGGAAAATACTTTTAAATTTGTACACACCACATACGTAAAAGGCATTTGTCAAACTCTAGTCTAAAGGCTACTACATCAGAATAACACTCTGGGCCAATCTGGAGGCTAAGGAGGCAATGCCAAGAAACATTTGTGAAACAACAAATAATATTGTATAAATAGGACAAAACGTTCCTCCCCAAAAGCTTTTCAAGTCGTATAATTTTGAGGTCTTTTCATTTTAATTTCGTACGATACGTAGTTTCCGACGTTTCCTGGCACTCCTCTTCAGGTATAACCCTGCCGCAACGAAAAGTCTCTGTAAAATTACCTCTCTTTTCTTTGTTTTCCGTTTTTTCAACACATAACAACAACTTTAACACGACGCAACACGGTCGGCCGGCCGGGCGCTCTCAGCCGCCCTCTTTACTTCTCGTCGTCAGTCAGTACCGGCGCGTCCTCTCGACGCCGGGGTGCGTCACCCACCTGGTCACTTGGCTCAACGCGCCGCGGGGGCGGGTCCAGAGGGCGGCCGGAGGGCGGAGGACCCCCCCTCGCGGCCCCCTCTGGCTCCGACCCCGGGAGCGCCCGTGAGGTCACTCACTGCTGGTCGCTCTTGACCTTGACGCTGTCGGTGCGCGTCTTGGCGAAGTGCGAGTCGCTGATGGGGTCCAGGCCGTACTCGTAGGCCCCCGCGTCGCTGTCGTCGTAGTAGGCGTAGTCGTAGTCGTTCTTGATGGCGGACGCCGTCGACTTGAGTGGCGCGGCGGCCGTGGGACTGGCCGAGCCGCTGTTGGGCAGCACCTTGGCGGTGTACTTCTTGGGGGGCGGCGCGGGCGCGGAGGTGGTGGCGGGGGCCGCGACGGCGCTCGCCCTAGACGAGGGCTGCCGGCTGTTGAACTGGTTGTTGAAGGCGGCGACCGTGCTGGGCGCGCTGGTGGCCGGGCTGCCGTTGTTGGGCGCGGGCGAGGGCGAGAACGGCCTGGGGGCGTTCTGCGGGCTGTAGTAGTTGTCGCGGGCCGAGGTGCCGGAGGAGGCGGCGGAGGTGGCCTGGCGCGGCTGTGGCGACGCCGTGGTCTGCGGCGGGCTGAAGGGCGCGGGCCGCGGGCTGGTCGGGAAGTACACGGGGAAAGCGGAGCTGGGCTTAGTGGTCTGCACACTGGTCGTGGTCTGGTTGCCCGCCGCCTTTGTGTTGTACGCGCTGCCGCTGTCCTTGGTGTTGAAGCTGGCGCGGTTGAACGAGTTGAAGTCGCTGGCGCGGTAGTTGCTCGAGTGCGCCGTCTTGAGGAACTCCTGCTCCTCGGGCCGCTCGTAGTCGTCCGACTGGGTCGTGCTGCCGCCGTTGTTTAGCCTGTAGGTGTTGTAGTTGAAGCGGTTGTTGTTGTTGTTGTTGGCCGCGGCGGCGGTGGTCGTGGTGGCCGCGGGGGAGGAGCCTCGCTGCTGCTGGAAGAAGGGCTGCTGAGTGGTCGGCGGGTTGGTCTGCTGCTGCTGCTGCTGTTGCTGCTGCTGTTGCTGCTGTTTGGCGTAGAACAGAGAGTACTGCTTCTGCTGGGCCGTGGTGGGCGCGGGCGTTGACGGCGAGGTGAAGTACTCGGTGGCCGTGGTGGGCTGCTCGCCGCGGGAGCGCTGGATGGTGTTGTACCTCGCCTTGGTCTGGTAGTTGTGGTTGCGCGCCGCGTCCACCACGGTGGTCGTGGCCGCGGTGAAGGCGGTGGTCGGGGCGCCCGACGCGAAGCCCTGCGTCTGCGTGTTGAAGCCGCGGGTCTCCTGGGTGGCGGCCGTGGACGCGTGCGTGATCTGCAACAGGCGGGTGCGTTCAAGGGAAGCAGGCTCGGGTGGATCAGAGTAGACGCCACAGTGCTGTGGGTTTGCATTAACCCCTCATGCCGCAGGGGTCGTGGTGCCCTACACGGGCGGAAGGAGTAGGCGAACCCGCAAACACTGCTGCGTCTGCTCTATAACATCCGACAAACCGTGGGGTAAGTTCGTCAGAATTCCCTCTCTTTTTGGAGCCAATGAGGTGTGGCATTGTCGCGGAAGTACAATTAAACAAAAACGAAAGTCTGAAATATAGCAGTATGAAAAATTGTCATGAGGTTTTTGTCGGGCCCACAACGCTAGTAGGAATGCTTTCCATGCTCTGAATGCACAATCGTTTCCCTCCCTCTGCCTTGGTCGTCCGTTTCAAGACCGTGCGAGTTGAAGCCCGTTGAGCAGTGTCAGATGGGCTGCCTACCTGCCGGGCGCCGCGCGCTCCGCGTCGGGCCCCTCATGCGCACGGTGCGCCCGCAGAGTAGGCCGCCCACCGTGCCCCGGGCACGCGCGAGGCGGGGCGGGGCGGGGTGCCGGTGGAGGGGATGCGAGTGGCTGTTGTTTGCCTTGTTTTATGTACTCACCGGTGCGATGGTGGTGCGGATGGCGGGGAAGTTGCCTCGCTGTCCGAAGGCCTGGTTAGGGCTGTCGATGTTGGAGTGCTGGTCGTGCTGGTAGGTGCGGTAGTACTCCTCGTCGTCCTGGTACTCGCTTCGGCGCGGCTGCTGCTGGTCCTGCTGTTGCTGCTGCTGGTACTGGTCCTGCTGCTGCTGCTGCTTGTACTGCTGGTACTGGTCCTGGTCCTGGCTGCCCTTCTGCACCAGCTTCCTGCGCACGGTCACCTTCTTTTTGCGCTGCTGGTTGAAGTTGTCCTGCTGGGGGAAGTTGGTGGTCTGCTGCTGCGGCTGCTGCTGCTGCACGGCCCGCGGAGTGGTCTGGGGCTGCTGGTAGTTCTGGCGGGCGGGCTGCGTCGTCTGCTGCTGCTGGAAGTTGTTTCGCTGGGGAGTCGTCTGCTGCGGCTGCTGGAAGTTGTTGCGCTGGGGGGTCGTCTGCTGCTGCGGCTGCTGGAAGTTGTTGCGCTGGGGCTGGGCCTGCTGGGGCTGTGCCTGCTGCTGGGGCTGCTGCTTGGGCTGTTGCTGGTACTGCTGCACAAACTGGGGCAGCGGCCCGGTGGTCTTGGCCTTCTGGCTGTGGCGGAACGCGTTGGGCCTGTAGTCCGGCTCGTAGTCGTCGTCGTCATCCTTGCCGCCGTTCTTGCTGTTGAAGAAGTTGCCACTCTGCGAGCCCCTGCAAAACGCACACACCCAGCGTCGTTATATTCTCATAATGACCTTCCCTTATTGATTATTTTTTTTTTTAAAGAGCTGAGACAACGCGCGCGCACACGTACATACACCCAAACTAAAAACAATCTGGTGAGAAGACGGGGGTTATGCCGAAATTCAAAGCGGCACGCGGCACCGCGGGGCCGCGGCGTTAGTCAGGATCCCATGCGCACAATGAGCCTGTTACACCGCACGGCAACGAGCGTGGAAAACAGCGCCGGCCGCGGGGCAGGCCGCGGGGCAGGCCGCGGGCAGGGCCTCGCCGGGGGCGGCGGGGAGTTCCGAAACGCCGCCGCCGCGGCCGCCGCCCTCTCGGTGGGAGAGCGGGCGAGCGGGGGTGCGTGCCGTTGCGAAACGAGGAAAAAGGCCTCCTCGGTCGCACTGAACGCAATTCCTCGCCGCTGCGAATCTACGAATGATATCCTCGTCAGGCCAGCTGCAGCCCCCGCGCGTCGCGCTGCTGCCGCCCCATTGTACGGGCGCGCTCGTGACATCCGATGACGCCGCGTCGGCCGGCTGCTCAATGCCACGAGACAATGTCGCCAGGGGAATTGAGCGGAAAAGTCTCGTCATGAAGGCGTAAAACGAGACAGCCTAACGTGCCCCTCTCAGCTAGACGTGGGCGGGCGTCGCGGTGGTGACGTGGGATGGCATCGCGCAGAAGGTAACTCTGTTTTTCTCAGATTTATTCGGCAAATTACGCGTCTGCAAGACTTTGGGTAGGCAGCCACGTATCCCGTCGAACACGCATGCACTACAAGCAAGATGTTGCCAACCTTTTAGGCTTAACTTGTCAGGGTTCATAATGGGTCGTGAGGGACGTACTTTGACGTGGATGGTCTGTAAGGCCGTGTGGGACCACTCACTTGAAGATGTCCCTGCTGGTGCCGTGGTGAAGGCGGCGGTCCCCGGTGTCGGCGCGCTGCAGGAAGAAGTCGTCGTCCTCCTCGCCGGCGTGGTTGGAGGCGATGGGCTTGGTGCGCGGCGCCGGCGGCAGGCCCTGGGGCGCGCCCGGCTGCGGCTGGCCGTTGAGGGCCGGGCGCTGGGTGGACGGCCCGAGCGGGATGGGGGTCGGCGACGGCCTCGACCCGTTCGGCCTCGGGTTGGACGTCTGGCCCGCACCTGCAGACACGCGCGCGTCACTCGGCTCTCGGGCGTGTGGGGAGGGTTTTGCTGGGGTAGCGCTAACTACACAAAGCGCGTGAGGTCCGTGTGTTTTACAAACATGCAGCAAGGACTACGTGATATGAGCGAGTGCGTTTAGAAACAGAAAGAGCAATGAGAAGGGCGGTCCGCACGCGTGCCGCGGATCTCTGTCCAAGATTTGTCCAAATTGCAGAGTCGGCGTGCGCAATAATTGTAATTAATTTCTCCCTGCAGACCACACGGCGGGCCGGGCCGCGCCGACCCGCGCGTTATGACAATGCCCGGGTGGTGCAAGTGTGAGTGCGGCCGTGAGAACGGTGCCCGGCCGGCCGGCCGCGCCGGTCCTGCAGCCGGCGGCCGTATCTTGTCAGTCAGCTGTGCAACGACGTATAGTGTCTTGTCTGTCCTGTGGATTTTTGGGGACGGCGCGGGATTGCGCGGCTATCTTTCAGCGGCTTGGAAAGAGCTGCCGGGATTAACAATACCACGTCCTCTCTCGTGTCGACGCCGTCCCAAGAGAGCAGCGTTTCGAAACAGGAATGCAACACCTTACCAGTCAATCTGCACCGTCCACGACACAGTCCTCTCGGGAGTGCGTTTAAAAAGGCAGCGACATAATCATTTGAGAGTAATATACAAGGATCGTTAAGTCATACGTCCGTCCGCCAGTCCACGCGGAGCCGTGTCGGAGCAGCCAGCTCACCGTCGCGTAGTCCGGTCCAGTAGGGTCATGCTAAAGTGGTGGGAACCTCCCACGCCCGCAGAGGCGCGCTCCGAAGTGCGTCCATCCTCGTCCAACTCTCGTGGACCAGGGTGGGGCGCACTCCGGACGCAGCCCCTGAGGGGGAAGGAGAGGAACGGGCATGTTCATGTGCTACACCATGGCTCAATCCATGGTATATGCAAACGTTGATATGAAGAAGGTGAAACTGGAGAAAAATAAAGAAAAGTGTTTAGCACGATTTATGACGATTAAGTGCATGCAACTACTTGCCATATTATATAGCAACGTTTCCATGTCCATACCCCAGGGAAGTGATAAGAACAAGAACACACAAAGCGCACAGCCTCGCCCGAGCTACGGCGAGAGGGGCCCATCCATTTTGTGCCCAGTCCGTTAGTCCAACAACGGATTGTCCTATTCATGCTACCAGGACATTACAGGTAGAGGCGACAATTGCCATCAAAATAAGTTGTGGCGACCTGATGCTATCGCAATCTTTTTTGTCAGGCTCTGGCTTGGATTCTCACATTAAAACTTTGCATAACGATTATTTGCCTTCACATGCATTATTTATACGTTATTTTACAGTATACCCATAGCGCCCGCTTTTAGCACACAAACGACACTGTCTGGAAGAAGATCCCGTACGTACGACACTTATCTCCCACTTCATTTGCAAACAATAAGATCCCTGCCTTCGTGCGGAGTTGCCAACATATATCTGTTTATATCGGCACGTTACAGGCCTATCGTATCTTGTTCGCACTTCAGCTACGTGTTAAGATCATTTGCAAAGTAGGTAGATAAGAGTTTTGGTAAAGTAACTTCCCTTTTATTGCTCCCTCGAGTCGCAATAAAAGTTTCCGCTAGCGCCTTGCGAGCGTGCTGAAGTTCTACTGCTCCCCGCTCACAATAAAAGCAACTGCTTTGCAAATTTTAAAACACTCGAGTAGCCTTTGAATATAACTGACTCACGGCTACCCCAATAGCAGCTTTTATTGCACTGTCCATCGAAATCCGTTCACTATTTGACCTTCTCACAGTTGGGCTGTTCGAGATTATCTTGAATCTCTGATTCCTAAACTATAGAAAGGGACCGACTATCAGGGTTACTTTTTTGCAATCAAATAAGTTAGGTTGCATTCTCACCTTCACCTTCAATCCCAACTTCTAAACTCTTCTCTCTGTGCTTTGGTACGTTCTTATGAAGGGTAATGAGAAAGTGCAACCATGCCAAGTGATGCTCATATGGGGAGGGGGGGTCTATTGAATGAATCCTTTTGTTGTTGTTTTTGTGCTTTCTACATTCGTTGAGCTTTACGGCTGCCTTGGTGATCAACTTCTGTGACAAATAGAGTGAACACTACTCTAAAAGTGCTGCCAAAAGATATCCACAACAATAAGGATTCACATTGTGGAGAATTCGTTTGGAGAAAAGTTAGATAGAGTGTATGTGTGTAGATAGCCTGCACACAAGAGAATAGACATTATAAGAAATCAAATTTTAAAGAGAGAAAGTGAAAGTAGCCATGCCTACTAAAGTGAAAGAAAGATCTAATAAAAAGGTGACTGATATGAATATCGGGTGATGGGGTGAAAGAAGGACGGATTTGCTTGAAGATGGAACAAGTGAAGAGCGGGGTTGCGCAAGCTGCACTCTTACCGACGGCAATCACTCTCCGTGTACGGCCGTAAGGGCAAGGTCTTTCAGAGGTACGTTCATCAGAAAGAGCGATATGATTTTGTTTCGCAAAAAGGGAATAAGAATAATAGACACGTTTTTTTTTCTTCAAATGTCAGCGATGGTTGGAACAAATTACAGAGAGAGTGATCGCCCGTAGGAATGCAACCCAAGCAGTAGAACGCCAGCACCACTCACCAATCCGGAATAAATCGAAGTTGTCTCCGAAGTAAAGGGATGATGACTCACAGTCGATGTTGTACCAGTCGTCGCACACCTGGTTCTCCTGGTCGAATGCCGTGTCGTTCGGGCACAAGAATCTAAAGTCTTGAACCTGCAAGGTTTGGTTTTGTTCGCACAAATAAAAAGACGGTCATTTGCTCGTTGTAGTAAGCTTAACAATCAATTCAAACGGGACACTGGATCTGTACGCATTCTCTGCCACCAAAGCCGCCTGCCTCTCTTACCCCGATGCCCGGCACCTTGACGCACACGTGGAACATCTGACACTCGGTCTCCGCGTCCCCGTAGTAGCCGCCGATGACTTTGTCGCTGCAGTCGAAGTCCGTCTCCGGCATGGACGCCGGGTTGTAGTTCGGCGGCCGCTTCTGCGCCGCTACCATGGCCACGGCCAGCAGCACCGCGCCTGCAACACGCGAGAGAGGGGTTATAGAATATTATGTAAGTCTCGAAAGAAAAAAAGAAATAAAACGACAACACAAAAACTATTTTTAGAGCAGCCGCCCGTCGTCGTTGACTAACGAGGCGAGCTCGTCGAACTCGTGGCAGGTGCCAAGAGAAGAGGACCCGGAGTAGTCGTAGTACGGCGCGCTGCCGCCGTGAATGAAAAGAGGAGCGGATGAATGGGACGGACAGACGGCGGGCGTGAGCGGCGATGGACCTGGAAACCAGCCGGTGTTGCACACACACGCACACACACGCACGCACTCCGTGACATTTAGGTGTCCCACTGGCCTAATGGTGTAGGACCGGCTGGACCCGCTGCTCTAAGCGCCGCTCTGCGCCATGCCGGGCCGCCGACCCGACCCCCCGGCCCAGGGGGGAGGACGACCTAATGGCCACTCTTTTATCTAGGGCTCCAGCCAAGTGCTTAAAATTGCGCGCTGCGGATAAACACCACTTGTTCCCGAATAACACAAACAGCGACCGAAAAAACACGCGGAGGAATAAAAATATTGCCATCTTCTCTCGCGCCTTTCCTTTTTTTTCAGTGATCTCCAGGAAATCGGATCAGGCAGTCGAGTCGATGGAAACGAGATACATCCACTGTGTTTGTCTTTTTGTGCGGGCCTCATTTGTCGGACACGTGGCTCCGGCCCGGGATGGCCTGCGCCGCGGGGGGTATGGGGGTGGGGAGGAGCAATTATTTGGTCAGGTGACACGCCGGTCCCCGCCGGGCTGGGCCGGGAGTCCCCGCGGTGTGGTGCGGTCGGTGCGGCCGGGATTGGGAAAGGCAGAGCGGCGCCGAGCGGCGGCCGCTGGTGGCCTGCACCGAGCGCACGACACGGGGGGACTCACGAAGCAGCGCGGCGCAGGCCTGCGAATGGAATGGGACGATATTTGCGATCCGAATCACCAAGCCAAATCATCCAATGATGTAAGGGAGTCCATAAAAAGGTCAGGACGGTGAGGGAGGAGAGGCCGCCGCCGACTCTCGCGCGATGCACGGCCATATTGTCACATCCGAGGAGAACTTTAAAGCCCTCGCAGCAGCAGCAGCGCGCGCCCTTCGCTCCGCGGGAGGAATATTTAGGTCGCGAGATTAAGAAACGCTAGTGGGGACTAATCTGAGCACAGGGGGGCTGCTGGGCTGCTGCCCTGCCCGTCTGTGGGAACGAGCTCCAGGAGGAGGAGGAGGGGCAGGAGGCAGGAGGAGGAAGCCCTCGTTGTTGTTGTATGCACACCAGCAGATTGGAGCGCACAATAAGAACAGCCGTCGCAAACACTGTCCCATCATCCGAAGAAAGATGGCATGATGGCATTTTCATTGGCGAGATTTCCTGTTATTTTTATTCGAAGCACCCGCTGTCACTATTCCCTTTTTTCCCTCCATATTTTCGTTCGTCGCGATCGCTCCCGTTGCCTCACACAGTCCCTTCGCTGCACTGCACGCCGGCCCGGCCGGCTGGTCGCATCGCCACGTCCATCCTTCAAACCTAATTGGCTGCCTGGCATTTCCCGACCTTTCTCACCAAAAGCACAGCAGAAATGTTGTTGCAGACGCCCTCCCCTCCCTCTCACCCACGCTCGCTCTCTCCCTCTCTCCCCTTCTTCGTTTTCTCTCTCCCTCCCTCACTCGCGCTCGTTCACAGCCTTGAGCCCCAGCACGCATACCGCTGAGCAGTACTGCTGTCTCCGAAATCGAGGGAGAACATAGAGAACGAGTGCCTTTCTCCTTAAGCGGTTTGTACAAATAATAGACGTAGTTTCTTTCGATCTGTCCTGCTGCAACTCCTGATGAGCAACAGCCGCGTAGAGCACGGCTGCTGGGTGCTCGGTTGGCGCAGGGACACGCGAGTACGTAGTTTTGTTTTTCCTCCCGGTGTTGCAGCGTCGCGTTTTTGGCGGATCACGGTCAGCCGCTGTGCCTGACACTGGTCCATCCCCAGGGAACACCTAGCCACGCTAATCCCACCGCCTGCTGAGCCCGGAAACACCCCCCCCCCTTCCTTTCCTCCCTTGGCCTTCTTGTTTCTTCAACGCGCCGCGTGCGAACGAAACACGCCAGAAATTGAGGAACCAACTTATCACCCCTTTTTACTGTCTACGTCCAAGGACCCTATCTTTACACGCCATCTAGACGGGGCTTCAGTTATTTACTGTGAACCTACATCGCCAACCAGACATGCTCCATGAAACGCATATATGAAGAATAAGGTAAGTGATTGTGATTGTTTAGCTCTGCGAGGAAGTGGATCCTGGATCCTTATTAAATTTCGTTAAAATCGGAAACCAACATTTACAAAACTTGCAAGAAATATGTAAAGTGTAAAGTGACAAATCGGAAAGAGTGTTTACGCTGCGGTTTGAGAAATCATTGTCATAATTGCACTGTCAATCGATACAATTATTCTGTAAATATAAATCGCTTAAATGCGACCCACTGTTTGCTCTCGACGTTTCTCGCAAATCCTCTCAAACAATTAGGCGCTTGAGGCTAAAAGTTTGTGGTGACAATGGGCCCTGTCACACTACTGTCGCCGGCGCGCCTGCTGTGCCGCCGCCTGCTCGATGAGGCGGGTAAGCGGCGCGGGGCGCGCGAGTCGTCGACAATGAGACAATGCTCTGCACAGATTAATGAGGGGAAACTCGTCGCCTCTGCCGCCCCTCCTCCTCCCCCGCCCCAGCAGCGCGGCCGCCGCCCACCGAGTGACAGACTACGTACTCTCTCCAGTCGCCCATGAGATGAGGGCTCCAGGGGGTGTCCAATCCTCCTCAGTCCTTGTCGCCTGCGTGTCCTGCCGCTAAGAGGCCCCCCCTCCCCCTTCTCCCCCCTTGCGGGCCGGCCCCCGTCAGGCGCCGTGAGCCCGCACTTTTCTTGTTGCGTTATCACGGGGCTGATAACGGCCCTGGCGACAGCAGCGCGCAGTTGATCACGTGCCGGGCTCAGGTGGCCGCCTCACCTCACCCCCTCAATAAGGCGAAGGTGTATTGTTTCAATTATTGGGCATCGCCTCGTTCCGGTCGAGCGGGGTGGGTACCCCTCCTCCTCGCAAACGATGCCGGTGCCCAGGATCAAACAGATGTGTATTAGATTTTAGCAGCTGAACGAATATACTTTAATCATGCATGGAGAGCCTTATAGTAAACGTTTGTTTGCCGCATGAATTATTTGTCTGGCCTCTTGCGTCAACCAGATTATATGGTTGTCTCTGAAGTAAGAAACGACAGCTTTGTATGTGTGTATATAAGGCGAGATATAGGGAGTCAGTTATGACATATCACACTTTGGCGAAATAAACACACCCGGATCGATGATGCCTGCCTTGTAATTCGCGACGCCAGTTCCCTGCAGCCTAGCCGCTCTTTCGTTATCCGTCGTTAGGCTATCCGTATTCGCTCCGCTCCCGCGCGCCGGACCCTCACCCACCGGCGTCCTCGTCTTGGCACCGCCGTCGTCACCGTCACGCTTCGAGCAGCGCGTCCCGTAAAACGTTTTCCTCAGCTCGTCCTCATAGTGGCCGTTATGAGTTACTCAATGAGGCCCACCAGGAGGTGCGCTCCGCGTGTGCGGTCGCGTCCATCACACCGACCACTTGTGCTGTGATAACGGAGCTGTCGCATTATTGTCATTACCACCATCGTTACTGCCCCCCCCCCTCTCTCTCTGTTATTACGCACATCGCCCGCCGGCTCGCGACGTTGAACAACCTGTTGCGGCGCGCGAGGAAGATCGGTGCATTATCGCACGAGTTGACTCATCGCGTCGCGTCGTGTGCACACGCTTATGCGCGCGCCTCACCCTCGCAGATGCTCTCTCTCTCTCTCTCTCTCTCTCTCTCTCTCTCTCTCTCTCTCTCTCTCTCTCTCTCTCTCTCTCTCTCTCTCTCTCTTTTTCTCTCTCTCTCCCTCTCTCTCCCTCTCTCTCTTTCTCTCTCTCGCTCTCTCCCTCACGCGGAAGCAGCGCTCCGCTATCATTAGCGCCGTGTATACAACCCGGCGGTGGTGATGGGGATGAGTGTCCCGCTCGATGCAAAAGGGGACGCGCGGAGCAAGGCGCGGGAGTGTATGGTGAGGGATTCCGTCGTGAGTCTCGATCGCCCGCCCCCCGCCCACGCGCTTCTCCACCACACCACTCCACACCCCCCGGGGCAGCAGCGTTTCTAACTGATGCAGATGGGAGGAGGGATGGTTTCCGAACGCGTCCCGAGAAGATGAAGGAGGAGCGGTTAGGGGCTGTGGGATCCGCGCGGCGCGCTCCGAAATGCCAAGGTGAGCGATGCCCCGGTGCGGCGCGAGGGAGTGCGGCGGTCGGCGGCGGGTGGAGTGCGACAGAGACGCGACTGCCGCTGCGCACGCACGCGCGGGTGTGACGGAGACGGGGCACAACGCGAACCGGAATCAACAAGGTCTTGTTGTTGTCGTTGTTGGATTTCCAAACGAGGCTCATCATCTTACTGTGCGGTGCGACGCAGGTACTTGACGAGGGCATTGCGGGTCACGTGACCACACAAGCCAATGACAACCCGTTCGACTTGCGCTCCTGCGGAGAGGGGGAGAGAGAGAGAGAAGGTCGCCGGTCCAATTATGAGTGAGTGAAGAGGACAGCCTATTAGCGGGTGGAGCGCCACCAGCTGCCACCATCGGCAGCAGCATCTCCGCGGCAGTGTCCCTCCGAAAACAGTCGCCGGGTCGACTGCTCCAGTAAGTTGTGTGCTTACTGTTCAGTATCAGCAAGTGTTCTTACTGGTGCAGCAAGTGTCTTGACTGTTCCAGTAAGTGTGCTTGCTTACTGCTGTGATGCGTTGCGACGCCGGCTTATATTGATGCAGTCGGCCTCGCGCACTCGAAAAGGTTACCGTTACTGCCGCAGTGACGGACACGAGGAAGCGACTGCGATAGTACACTGTGCTCTGTGAAAAATATCGTCGTAAATTTTCAAAAAATTTGTTAACTTGAATTACAATTTAAGTTGTAAATTTACGACAGCACATTTTTTACTCGCCAAGGGATTTGAAGTCGATGCATACTGCATGTATTTTTACGATTATATCAAAATACTATAATCGTATACGATTATAATATGTATACAAATTGTAATTTTACAACTTGCTTCAAAGAAAATTTTCCTGTAAACCTACCTACTTCATTTTACAGTGTGCAGGCCATGCAAAAGTCGGGTCTCTATGCTGAATCCTCGTAACGTTTTGCCTTTTACTTTTCCAATGAAATATCATTTTTTTCAATCATTTGAAAATTTCTTTTGCTACACAGCACACAGCTAGTTTTTGTGGGAATTTCATGGTACTTTCGCGTATGTTGCCTGTTTTATTTTTTTGTAACTTCATTTAAACAAATTGTAGTCATGGCATTGAGGAGGAGGGGCAGAGTGAGTAATAGTGTGAGAGAGAGAGAGAGAGAGAAAGAAGAGACGCCGCACTGGAGGCAGGCGCCCTCGGGGCATGGGCAGGCGTATATATGTGTCGTCCTGGAACGGGCCCGTCTTCATGGCACGGGGCAGGTGACGCACTTTACGACGACGAGACGGAGAGGCGGAGGCGGCGCGTTGACCCGAGGCTGGCGCGCCGCTGCCGCACCGCAGCCACTTGGGCCGTTGCACAACTGAACTGCATTCCCGTGTGGCGCATCCTCGCGGGTCGCGAGGGGGTTATGCGTTATTATGAGACCTCAGCATGCGCGCGCGCGCGCGCGCGCAACTGGAGGGAGGGGGAAGGGGCGTGAAATCAAATCCCGAGTCGCCATATCGAGCTGCTTCCCCTCCGCGCGCCCCCTCGCACAGATTGCAGAATGAAACCGTCTCGTGCCCGGGGCGCCGGGCCGCCGGGCCACTGCCACCGCCACGCGGAGAGAAGTCGGGAGTCTCGCTCTTTCATACGCCCAGCAGTTATTGTTCTACAATAATGCCAAACGTCTGCAACCGGCCTGCGGGTGAGAGAGAGAGAGAAAGGGACAGAGATTGAGAGTAAGGGGGGAGAAGTAGACGAGCCAACTGTCTACTGTTCGTCGTCCCCGCTGTAAAAGAAGCAGCGATATCACACTCGCTAGAAAAAAATGTGTGCAGCGAGCGAGGGTAGGGGATAGAGACAAGAGGGAGACAGATAAAAAAGTATATTAATGGCGCCAGCTGAGCTTTCTATTCGCCTCCTTTGTTGCTGTGTCCGAGTGTTTTTCCGAACGAGCTAGTTGCGGTGCTTTGGACCGGCGGCAGCAGGGAGGTCAGAATAATAGGAACAATGCTCGCAATGCTGCCGGCTGGCCGCATCGTGGATGAAAAATTTATGTCTCGTACTTTTTTTCACTCTTCATTTTCGTCGTGCCTCGTTGTAGACGGCCTTTATATCGCACGAAGAGCAAGAAGTCTGCTTCCTACCACGCTCTCTCCCTCTCTCTCTTCCCACCATTTCATCTTCCGCGCCCTCTGTGTCTTGTATTTTGAATATTTGTTTCACTGCGCTGCATTATTTATTTTGTTTATACCTGGAAAGGTAGTAAAAGAAAGCAGTGACTCTGCAGCGCGCTCCCTTCGCCGAATTTTGTGGCAGAGTTGAGCTCTGTGCGCCCGGGCCATCCCAACCCATCCCCCCCGCAAACAGAGATGAACGGCGAGCGATTCTCTTTCGCGGCGCGGCGTGGCGCGGCGTGGCGGCTCCATTCGATTGTGAAAGGCTGGGCGGGCAGCGCAGGGCGGGCCGGGCCGTGGCGAAGGCCCGTGGCAAAGCGACGCACGGCGCCGCGCTGCGCTCTGTGCGCCAACAACAGATGCAGCGCGGCGCGCCTGATTAGACACCCGCAATCATTACGGGGAGGAAAGTCCGAATTTATCTTGGACGGTTCAGGGAAAATAAACATAACAAACCTCTCGCAATCCACAGTATGGTTGGAACTTTCCAAAAGTTTCCAGAAAATTTCCGGGAAATGACGGAAAACTTTGAAAGTCTGGGAAAGTTTTCATTTTTTCCCGGAAATCTTCCGTTTTTCCCAGAAAATGTTCCTGAATCTTTCCTGAAACTTTCCAGGGCTTCCAACCCTAAGTCATAGATTGGGGATCATCCAGATTATCCGTCATTCTCCCCGTTTTCGAAACAACTGACAAGGTATGAGCAAGGGTGCAAAGCTCTCTTAACGCCTGATGGGTAGGCAACATCTTGCCTGCAGTGCAAGCGTGAACTGCGGGGTGGCCTACCCTGCGTCTTGCAGGCGCCTTGCAGCATCCATAACTTGCCCAAAGGAATTGGAATTTAAGTATATAACCAATTAATGGACGATCTCATATAAATTTCTGCCGTGTAATTTGCAATATGGTGACACATTATTTTTCAGTGAATGCTAAAATTGCAACCGACCGTCGACTATCGCCAACTTTCACCGCAAAAAGAATTGAATAACCCCTCCGGCCTGGAATATCACAATATCTCAAGAGTTTAAACCTTGTGGCGTTGATAGTACACATCATTCCACGAGTTGTGACACTGTTAACAAATCATTTTGTTGGTTTTATGTCCATATTGTTGTGAACTTCGCGTTACCTGGCAGGGGCGTTACGTTTCACCGGTCGACACAGCCTAAGGTTGAGGGAGGGGGAGCGTCAACTCGTGCTTGTGTGAGTGTCGGTGTGTGTTATGCCCATTACTCGGCCGCCTTCATACATATCGAGTCGGAGCGAGGATGAAGAAGAACAAGGAGAGGTACGAAGATGAAGAAGACAATCGTGGTGGTCCCGTCCTTGGCGCGTCCCGTCTCCCCATCCCCGTGACCTTTGCGAAGCCAAGCGTCCAGCCCGGCTGGTCGGCAGCGCAGCGCGCCGGTCCAGCGCCGAGGCGGCGTTATCAAAGGAGTGGAGGGGGCAAGGGCGCCGGCCCGGGACCGACCAAGGGGAAACGGGCTTCGAAAAGTGTATACGTTAAAGTCGTGGTTAAAGTCGTAGTTAACGAACTTCGGGCCAAAGTTCAACGCTTGGAAGTCCGTCGAAATCTTCTCATCAATTCAATTCCTGATAGCTTTTTTGCAAATCGGAATGGGGCTAACGTTTATGAAAGCCAATGAGATTTTTCCATCGCAGTGTTTATAGATTTTTAAAAAGTGTGCACAGCGCGAGATTTGATCGTTCTTTCTCCCGCTGGGGCCGCGACAGTGATGAAGGAGGGAAGCCTCAACTTCAGGAGCGCGGCTCACACGCTGGCCCGGCGGCGCCAGGTGGCAGCCTAAGCTCATTATTCGAGCCCTGCGCTGTGTTCGCTATGCGTTCGCCCGGAGCCGCGCGCCACCCACCCGCCACCGGCCTGGCGCTCCAACCTCCACCTGCCGCAAGTTTACCTTCACTTTGCCGCTATTTGAAGACGCTCCGATCGCATATCTCCTCCTGGGCATCCCCAGGCCGCGCGGCTGCCTCTGCCATCTGGTTGTCTATATTCCGCGGCCCCCCGCGCCCCGCTATCCCCGCGCCCGTTGCCGCCCATAAACCTGGCGCACTGTTTTAAGTTGTTATCGTTGCTTTGGCGAATAATGTGCGTAGCCGTCCGGTTGTTCAGTTTTTATGCTCAAACTCTCCATCATTTTAAGGGGAGGGGAGAAATATATTTGTAAATGAAGAATGGCTCGTAATTACTTGTGGTGGAGAATCCAATTTAGATTCCAAGTTTCTTCAAGAACTTTGCATACGAAACAAGAGCCAAGCTGTCAGGACTCAGGACCCTTTTCAGTGGTTTATGCATGCAAGTTGACTCACACGAATTATTCACCAAATGATAAACACTTCAACCCGCTAAGACCTGATACGAACCAACCAAATTTTCACTTACAACTCATTCATTTCTATTACCTAAAAGAAGTGTTTTTTAAGAAATCGACAACAAATATTAATTTCACCCTCAGCCGAAGAGAGCTGCTCCCACCCCCTCAAAAGAAAAAACACTAGCGGACACCTTCTATATTCTTAATGTTTAGTCTACGGGTTTTAAAGGTATCATCTGCTAAAAATAATCCCCCTGTCAGCTGGGCTGGACCTCAAACCGCGCCTGGTTGCGTTACTATTCCGTGAAAATTACTGTCGTCTGTCGATTAACAGTGTGACGGCCCCCGCGTGGGGACTCTCCGCGCTCCGCTCTAATTCCATGACCTGGTTGGGTTAGGATCCTCCAATCTGAATGTTGCGTGCCGGCGTCCCAATGCTGGTCCCTCTCGCCGGCCAAGGGCGCCCGATCGTCCACATCACATGCACGTGGGGGGATCAGAGCCGCGCGGACAGTAGTGGGGCGGGGGGCATCCCCGGCGGGATGGTCACCGGCGGCTTTAATCATACACTGTCGCGCCCGGGGCGGGGCGAGGCGGACAGCAAACAAACGTGGTCCCGACGCCCAGAGCTGTGACTCAGAGCCAGCGGCAGCGGGCGGGAGGGACTCGTCGGCCGAGGAGAAGATCTCGCCGGCCGCCCTGTCCTCTCACTCTCTTCCCCCGTGCCTCCCATCCCGCCAGGCCACTGCCAGGCATATCAAGGTTGACTCGATCGTCCTCTCTCTTTCTCTCTCTCTCTCTCGCCCGTTTTTCTCGGCGTCTCTGTGGTGGACGGAACAAAAACCCCCCTGCGCACAGGTTTACGACGATAGGCACGCAAAGAGACAGCTGTAAAAGCGAGTGGAGGGAAAGAAAATTAGGTGAGAGGGAGAGTAAGGGAGAGAGAGAGAGAGTGATGGACCCGTACGTGTAGGGTTCTTAACTTGACCTCCGCGCGCGGCGCTGCTGTAACGTTACTCAATCTGGTCGGTCTCCTTTAATCGAGGCTCGAGCCGAGGAGAGGAGCCACCGCCGCGCGGCATGGCGTGAGCATCATTGACGCCCCC
>NW_026267159.1:78181-83251 GCF_000697945.3 Frankliniella occidentalis | reverse complement strand
GGGGGCACGCCTACCGCCGCGCGGCGCTTGTTTTGAGGGGATCTAACTACTCTACAATTACGCGCATATTGCCGTGCTGCCGCTAACGCCTTAACGATACCAAGCACCCTCCTCCTCCTCCTACTCCTCCTACTTCACGGCTCATCCTCTGAGCAGCTCGCTACGCACCGTCAAAAATATCGATGAAGAAGTTGTATGAAGCAATATTACATTTTCTCGTCGTATTAAAAGTTGTACGACTTTAAAGTAAAGCAAATTCACGGCGTTGAGTGTATTTGTTCATTTCTTTAAAGAAAAAGTACTTAAACTGCGAATGCTTAACAAAGCGTAATGACTTGTGGTAACGTGCTACATAACACACATTCAAAGTGAAATATTTTTATTTCTTTGTGCTCATTCACGCCGCAACAGGTGTGTTGCCGCTTTTGTCATGCGCGACTGAGGAGGAAATGCAAGGAGAGGAAGAGAGAGAGAGAGAGACGGACAGCAGAAAGGACGAGTAAGGGACGGCGGCGCGCATAACGCAAGAGGTGAACGAGAGGGAAAGGGAGACGAGACGGGGAGATGAGGACGAGCAGGCCGGGGCAGGGGGGCGCGGGGGACCGGTCAGACCACTCCGACGTGAAATGGGTCACATGTGTGTATATATTCGCCGGGTGTGGAAATAGCGCATCCCCATACTCATTCATATTCCCTTAGGGCGGGGGCTTGAGGCGAGGGGGATAAATGCAACCAGTAAAAAGCCTTCTCTGCTGCTGGTGTTCAGCTTTACGGCGGCGGCGCACAAGCCGTCGTTTGTCAAAGCACTCTACGTTATTACTACCACCAGGGCGACTGCGATCGGCCGCAAAGCCGAAGGGCATGTGCCGCAGCAAACACAGAAGGTCAGAGTATTGGGAAGGGGGGACAGAAAGAAAAAAAGAGGATTTGCTTCGGATAGAGGACGCGAGGGGCCTAATATTTGTGATCGCATGCCCGGGCTGCTGCGGCGGCGGCAGCGCGCGTCCCCGAGGCTGTTTCGTTGAGCCCCCAGCAAGGCCGGTCCCCCGGGGTCCGTCTGTCGGGGCGGTATGGAGCCGAGACGAGGCCCACTGGTCGCGGAACAAACCCCAACGGTTCGTTTATATTAATTAACAGCGCAAGGCTCGGAGCGGCGCTGCGCGGCGTGGCGCTCAGCACCTCGACCGCAGCAGGCGCAAGTACATGGAGTCACCCGGCTGTCAGCCTGCGCACCGCTACCGACTCACCAAGACAGTTGACATCTGTAATGATTTTCTTTATTTGTCAACGAAGCAAATTCATTGAAAAATTCCTTAAAATAAAAATAAAACAATTTTTGCCATTTGAAATGATGAAGAAGCATCTTTTCTGGAATACGTATTGGCTTTTTTAGTTTCTTTCCCTTCTTTTTGTCCCTTTTAGGAAGTGAGATATCAAATCTCGCATCATTTGAGGAAAAAAAAGGGAGGAAAACAATACTGCTGCAGGAACGCGTCCTTCAGGCCCTCTGACCCTGCAGCCCGCCCCAGCTGCTGTTTACACAAGCATGTGTACAACAGCAGCAGAGCTAGCGCTCCGTTTGCCGACGCAGACAGATTTTTCCTCCCTTTCTCTTTAGTAAACATTCGCTCACATCGGTGTGCGACAGTGGCCTTTCTGACTGACTCCTGGGCGCGCGGGCTCGGTGGGCGCGGTGGGCGCGGTGCGCAGGATGTAACACTCCTGGTGGCCGCCGCAGCCACCGCGGGGGGCCGGACCAGGGAGGAGGAGAGGGAGGCCGCAAAACGGAAACAATGCAGACTGTGCGGCGGGACACCCGGAGGCGCGGGGCGGGAGGAGGGAGGGGGGCTTCCCTTATGGAGACGTGCGCAACGTGCATGGCCCTCGGGGGGGCCTGGTGGTCTGTGACGCGCGGGGTGTCGACACGGCGCGGGGAGGAGAAGGAGAGGAGACAGACAATTGCCGCACACTTCCGCGCCCGAATGGGATGGTACGGTCCAGCGCTCCCGCGGGGTGTACGGCGGCGGCGAAAAGAGCGACGACGAGTGGGCGGCCAAAAGAAGAAAGCTCCGTTTATACTGTAGCGAACATGACGCGGCGTCGTACAGTTCATTTTCTGCTCCTCGACTACAGTTGAATGATATGAGAAAACCCCGAGGATCGACTTTTTCAGCCAGCAGATGATCCATTTGAAATATCGCACACCACTGGAACTATCAGAATAATGGCGTGACACAAAAATGTGTCTGTTTTTCTGTACCCTCATTTGGTGCCAGGAAAGAAATAAATGGATCAAAAGTCAATAAAATTAATCGAGCAAAAATATTTAGATATCTGATTTTGGATGCTAGACAAATGAAGACGTTATGATCGGTCGGTAATCCACTCCAATGGATAATGAATACGCGGCCGTTTAAGAAGAACTAGTTTTCTTTTCTTTGCACTCGGTCGCGGTTGCACCCTGTACCACAGTTTCCTCGTCTGCTCGCCTTCCTCGTCTCGGCGCCGCGCTCCGCCGCCCACACGGGAGCCTAGCAGGAGCTGCGCCGCCGGGTCACGTGGTCACGTGGGCAGCGACCGCAGAGCCCGCCGAGCTGCTCCAGTAACGCCAAAACCGGCAGCACCCCCACCGGACTGACTGACTGACTGACCGCGTCGCCGCGACGGCACCCTTAAAATGGGACGGGAGGAAAAGACTGAGGGCTGGAGGAAAAAAAATCAGGGACTGCTGCTGAGCGTTTGTAGTGTTGGCATCCGTGCCGTTTGGCGCCGCACCAGACAGATTCACCGGAATTGGCGCGGAGCAAGGGCCCCACCCGCAGCAGCAGGGCGAGGCGGGGTGGCCGCCTGCCGCAGCGCGCAAGACAATTGTGCCACCACAATAACAACGGCGGCATTAAGTGAAACGGAAAAAAGTGTTTTTTTTTATGTTGCTGTCGTTGTTGTTGGTCCGAGCATCTAGTGTGGCAGTTGGCAAGAGTGACACAGCGCACGGCAAGAGCGAGGGCAGGCTCACTCGCGCTGCCGAAGCGCGGCCAGGGCGGGCAACGTAACTGCGTGTTATTTCTGACGCGGTCACGGTTCACCGACCGCGCGGAGCCCAGCCTCCTGCCGCCTCCACCCCGTTGTTGTGTTTCAGCGGTTGTTTCTTTATCTTATTTTGCCTGTTTGTCTTGTTGTTTTCCGCAGTGTACTCACTCACTCCTGGCCGCCCGAGCAGGGGGAGACGCGTGACGTCTGCGACGGCACTTACTACTCACCTGTAAGCACACAAATGACGAGGAGTTAGGTAAGCGCAACGAAACACACTAACACAGGGGGTCGGCCGGGCGGCACGTCCAGGAGGTCCAGGAGGTCCCGCCTTGTGGGGCTCGACGGGCGCGTCCACTGGAACTGCGTGTACCGTCTTTAAAGACGCCCTGGGCGTTATTAGTCCGGTCTAGTTTAGTGCGCGCGGTCATATTGTGCGACCGCGCTCAAATATCGCTCCGTCTTTGGAAGGTCAGGGGTCGTCGTTCCTGCGGTGGGACGAAGGCAGAGGGCCTGCGGCGGGCAGAGACATAGCACAGCCACTCAACGTGCTAAACGGAGCGAAAACCAATAATAATAATTACTTTCTTGTTTTTGTTTCTTTTTTCCTCTCTCTCTCTCCCCACGACGTTGCGCGCATCCTTCGCCTTTCAATAAAACGTGTCGATGGCATTTATTTACTGTCATTTTCTCCAGGAAGGCGCTGCTCGCTCGGCATTATACTATACTATACTGCCGCTGCTGAGGCAGTAGCGTCGTCACCGGCAGACAGGCGGCCGGCGCGGTGCGGTGCGGTGGACCCCGCGCGGCAGAAAGGTTAAGGGGATCCCCCCCGCCCGCCGCCACGGCCTCCCTCCCTCCCTCCGCCGGGAGGATTCGATCTCTCGGCCGGGGCGACATAACCTCCCAGCAGAGAGCCCAGATTGAGCAAGTCGGCGGTGACGTCAGGGATGCGGCGGCGGCGGCCGGCAGCCTGTGTGCTGAGCAGCCCCGCCCGGCGGATAGACTAGCCTGCTCTGCGCGCCGAGCGTGGGAACCCAGCCGCGGCCGGGGCCCGCCCCACCGCGCCCCGCAGGCCCGCAGGCCCCACCGCGCCCCGGTGCCCCCGGCTACCGCTGCTGCCCCCGGCTAGCCCAACGAGGCGGCCACGGCTGCAGCAGCCACCCGACCGGGAAGGACGCGGAGGGCGCCCCGGGTGGGGGAGTGCTACGGCCTGCTGCAGTGGCCGGGCGCAGCGCAGTGTGTCAAAGTGATGGACCCGCCCGGCGCCGCTGCTGTGTTGCCTCACAGCGCACCCGCGCCAGGTCGAGGTGACAATCTAATGATGCAGTATTGACACGGTGTCGGTGACGAGGCAGGTCTCCGTCCCTCACGACGCGACCATCCAGGTGTTGCAGTTGCACACTGGTAGAGGGCAGACAGGCGAACGGACGGACAGACAGACAGTCGAATAAGGAGTAGATATAGAAGTGTGCGGATGCCGAAATTCGTAAGGCAATCGCAGCGTCGACGTTCCAGTCGGGGGGCTGTGCGGATTCGGATGCGTGAAGCGTCGCCCGCCGTGTCAGCGCCCCTGGCGCGCAGGCTCTCCCACCGCGCTCCCGTGCGTGCGCCGCGTCCGGGTTGCCTACCTCCACGGCGCCCTCACCCGCCAGGCCACGCGTGTGTCGCACGCCGATGTGCAGTGCAGCCGGTATGGCGGCGCGTTCGACTCACTTGACGGCTGCCAGCGCGGGCCGCGGGGCGCCGCGGGGCCAGCTGGAGCTATGGAGCCGAGGCATAGAGACATAGGGCACTAGTCCAGACTAACTGTTCTCGTGAGAGAATGTCTGCCGCAAGCAGCTCCCCGCGTTATTAGCACATGGGCCTCAAAGCGCCACGACGACGCCGCCTCGCCGCGGATCAGAGCAGCGCCCCGCCGCGCCGTCGCCGTCGTCGCCCTTTATTCCACCCGGTCGTCACTGCGAGCTCGATTCAGATTCAGATTCACATTGAGATGGTGACCCACTCTGTTTGAGGGAAACAGCACAACCCGTACCC
>NW_026267159.1:60243-77945 GCF_000697945.3 Frankliniella occidentalis | reverse complement strand
CTCACCCTCCCACCTCCCTCCCTCCCTTTCTCCCCCTCTCCCCCCTTTACTCCTACACCTTCTCCCCCCTGTCCTGGCTTCCTGCGCGGTGGATAGGGACCTCCCGGCTGCTCCGGATGCTGAGTTGAGCGACCGCGATGGTCATTAGATCATCCCGGGAAGATCAAGACAAACACGCGGCACAATAGGAAGGTCGTTCTCCCCTAGAATGCGCACTCACTCACACTCACACACACACACACACACACACACACACACACACACACACACACACACCAACTGATACCGTCAACACATTAAGCCGAGTACCCTTAACAACAACCGCTACAATGGCCCGGACGTGGCGCGCGAGGAGCCGTTAAAGGTTGTTGTCTCAGCCTCGCGTGTGTTTATGGCTGAGCCTCTAAAGCAAGTTAGTCCTTTTTCTTTTCGCATGGACGTACCCAACCTCACGTGAGCGTCGTCGTCGTTGTCGCCTTGGCGCTGCTGCGGCGGGACGGTACGACGGGACGGGG
This sequence comes from Frankliniella occidentalis, assembly GCF_000697945.3. NCBI lineage: Eukaryota > Metazoa > Arthropoda > Insecta > Thysanoptera > Thripidae > Frankliniella > Frankliniella occidentalis. Next base: position 77,430 of record NW_026267159.1, on the reverse strand, counting down.
TTGGACACGGCCTCATGCGGGAGTAATGACGGACCCGCAGAGGCTGCTCGGGGGAAGGGAAGGCGAAGCAACGCCGCCGCCGCCGTCCTTGGGGACGCGCGCCCAGTGAGCGAGCGGGCGAGTGGACGCGAGGGCGCCGTCCTCTCCCAGGACAGGAGGAGGTGGCTACTGGTGATGATGATTATATTGGCAGCCAAGGGATCCATGGGAAACTCTGCCGCCGCGCCGCCGGTGTCCTCGCTGCTCTCCCAACCCCTCCCCGGGGGGGACTCTGATTATTCGCAGGTTATCTTCCTCTTAGTGTTAATAGAGTCATTAGGGCCCCTGCTGGCTCTGCTCGGCGTACACTCACACAATACGGCACACACACAGGTACAGGCGCCCTTACTCCAGGGGGGGCTAATAGCAGCGCCTAGGCGCGCGCTGACGTAAGGCTGCAAGAGGCGGTCCCGCTGCTAGGCTAGGCCCCCCAACAAGCTCGCGGCCCGAGAAACAAGGTTCACCTTTCATTCAAAACGAGCGCCTCTCTCGGGCTCATCCCCAGCGCGGTGCGGCACGTGTGTGTGCCTCTGCGGCGCGCGTATACGACTTGCGAAATGTGTGGCACCACCTTACGCACGGGCCACTTTGGAGGTGGAAGGCGAGGGGAAAAAACCACGAAATGGAAAATATGAAACCGAGCAATACCCACCATGCTATGGCATTTTGCGTGTTTTGTCATTAGGAGTCATCAACAGCCCTATTACACCACAACTTTCAAAATTGTTTTGAGAAATATTACGTTTGCCTTTTTATATTTAGCGCCTTAGCATACTGACATTGGCCACGCGAAAAGCGCAATAGATAAAAAGAAGCGCCAAAAGGCATACGAAAAGAAGCACACGGCGAGTGATGCCTCAAAACACACCAAAAAACAAGCCAATGGCCTTACTTTACAACACAACCCCCCTGCAACCATGCTCTTTGTCTATCTCTCTTTCTTGCCTAGTCTCGGTATGTGTGTCTTTCTCTGTGCTCTGAACTAGCCTGGTTCTCTGACTCGGACCATAAAGAGAGAACGCTGGGGTGCCAAGAAAAAAACACCTCGGCGGTCGTCACCTCTTGTGCTCCGCGCGCTGCTCTTACCCTCTGCACAGCTGTGCCTCACTCGTCCCAGAGGGGCTTCATAATGCCCCCGGCCTGGCGGTGCAGTCTCTCTGCTGCTTGTCTGTCTTTTTCTCGTGGGACGTGTTGCGGTTGCCCAACGGCGCCGCCCCGCGATACACCGATTCGAAGGTGGCCTCGTTACCCCCGCCTCGGCTTGGGGTGTGAGCCCCCCCTGGACCCGCCAGCCTCGCCTTTCACAGAGAGATATGAGTTTGTAATTACGATACGTTCTCTCTGACAGTTGGTCGGTCGGTCCGCGCGCAGCAGAGCGTCTTCTTGTTTCTTCTTCTGCGAATCATCATGGACGGTGAGATATGAATCACAGCCGTATCCGTGTCTCTCACTCTCTCGCTCGCTCTCCTAGCTGTCAATCTTCCGTCGCCGCCGCCGCTGCAGAGTCTAGCAGCATGAGCCCTCCAGCCACCAACAACACTTCCTGCCTGCCAATAATGACCATCAGCAGCGCATTGTCCCGCGGGAGAGAGAGATGTATTGCCGCGCGTCCTAAAGCCATCCGATATCAATATAAATATAAAGTCCGAAGCCGCTCATTATAGTCGTGAAGCACTGCTGCGCGCGCCGCACCCCCCGCCTGACATAAAACCGATCCGTCCCGAACGGCTGCCTGCGCTCGCGGTATCCTCCTCTGGCGGTCGCGTACATGTGATGGCAGAAACAAAAGCACAGGATAAGAGCGAAAAGGCAGACGAAAAAAAACGACTCGTCTGTCGCACTCTTACCCTCACACACACACACACACATGCGCGCTCGAGGGAGAAAGTATAGCGCGCGAGGGGGGGTTATGGCTTTTGCGATTTGAGCGTCCTGCCCTCTGCCGACCCGGCGGCGCGCGCGGCACTTCGGCAATAGGGAAGACAGAGATACGTCCCGGGCCGCAACAGCGGGGCCGAGGCGCGCGGCTCAACAACGGATAATAACTTTCTTAATTTTCGTTTATGTTTTCAGGCGTTCATAATACGCGCCTCTATCACGCCCAGCTGCAAAGCATCCCCCGAGGCAATCCTCGGGTCGCGTAAATTACAAAGAATAAACCACCCCACTCTCCCAATAGCCTCTGCGCTCCCTCATATGACCGCGCATGGCAAACGCAAATCGTTTTAGAAACGCGCCATTGAGAAAAACAAACGAAAACAAAACTTTCGTAAGTTACCACTTGCTCCAGTTCCTCGCAGTGTACTGCCTCTGCTCCGATTCAGGCGCAGAGAGGAAGCAGTGCTGTGCGAACAGCGACTATACTCTCCAGGTCGGGCAGGCCGGCCGGTGTAGTGCAAGCTGCAAGCAAGCCCTCCCCGCGCGCGCGAGAACTGATCGGAACACAATCGATTCCGTTCCTCCTCCGGTACTGCCACATATATCGAACACGCAGTATCGAGAGCTATCGAACATCGCCCGAGGAGGGCGATGCACTTCCGCCGTGCCGTGTCGCTGCGGGTCACAATGCCCACGCGCTCACACACACACACACACACATGCACGTGCTACTTCCTTATGGCGAGCCGGGCCAGGCCGGGGCTCCGGTACCGATATCTCGACTGTGACGACGCGCCAAACGCGCGTTTGCAGGGACAAGTGTGAGCAAAACGTTTGACATCGCCAGAGCGCGAGTTCCATACGTATGGGCGGTAATTCACACACGCGCACGCGCGTGTCTGACCAGTGAAAGCTGCCGCCGCTGCTGGCGCCGCGCAGAGCCACTTAATTAGACTGTTGAGAGCGTTTTGAATAGCCGGCCAGGGAGTTGGACCAAACATTAGTGGTTGAGTAACTGCGGGCAGGCAGTGTGTTCCCATGAGAACTAACGCGTGGAGGGGGGGGGGGGTCAGAGGCACTAGTCATTTAAGTGCGACTGTGTGTGCGATATGGCTCATGCTAAATTCAAGGTCCAACGTGAAGAAACGAGAATGTTTGTTTTGTTAAAGACCTTCTCACCACCCCTACAACCAAAGAGAAATTCTTACATACCCGCGATTTACTTTTAGCGTTATACAACCTAGAATTTACTGTCGCTATTGCACGTCGATCATGACAATAGCCTCTATAGGCGGGGAGGCGAAGGGAGGAGCTTGGCGGCGCTGTCCGCTGGCTGGGGTCAAACAAATGAATCGTAGAGAGAGGGGAAAAGGGGGGGGGGGGGCAATGCAACATCGGGAGAGACGTTTACCCGAGTCGGGATGGGACGACGCGAAATGTAAACGAATCGATTGGAACAGGCGGCCAGTCAGTCAGTCGGCAGCGCGGGACCTCTCGGGACCCCGCGGGACCCTCGGAGATTGGTCAATCATCGAGATGGCTCTCGGGCAATCCAAATAACTGCGGGCTCCAGGACAGTATAGTCCAGGCCCGTGAGGGGGGCGGTGTCCACTCTCGGCTAATGGCCGGCGTTACGAAAGCTCCATTATCAAATCTGATACCATCCCGCCGATGATGCCCCTTTGTGTGTCATCGCGGGTCGAGCCTCATTGCCTCTATTGGCTCTTTGTTGATGCACGCGCACGCCCGGGGGGCTGGTGGTGGCCTCACTGCCTATTGCCCGAGGGGTGGACCACTCGGATATTCCATGTACATACTGAGAAATATTCCAAAAATATTCCAGAAATCCAAAAAAATCCAAAAGGTATTCCAAATATTCCACAGAGAATTGCCAGACATTCCAAAAATATTCCATATATTCCACAGTACTCCAGATATTTCATGTGCACCAAAAATCTGAGTCGTCGACCTCTAATGCCTCTTTGTGATGCGTGGCCAGGGGCCTGCTGCTGCTGCTGGCCGCGCGTCGTGGTGCAGCATGCAAACTACATAATCTTATACGGCTCCATGCCGCTTGCCTCGTAAAATTTGTCAGAGGCAGTTCCCCATGGTGCGCTTCACTTACACGAAACACGCCTCACGAAAAATTTGAGACGCTAAGTGGGTGACGTGGCCTGCGTGCGGCCGTGCACTGCGCGTGACACTCATGTCTGAGCAGCCGCGGCGGCGGCGATGCGGCTCGGCGTGGTGAGCTGTGAGCACACGAGTGCCCCGGGGGGCTAGCCCAGCCTTGCTCATCCTTGGGATCCGGGGATAATGATGACTGACACACACACACGCCGGCGCGCGCAACGCCCCCCGAAAGAAACCGAAACCACACGTGCTCCCCAAACTGCTTGGTTGAGACATAACCAGACGGTCGTCATCATAGCTGTTAAACTGCGGCGAGATGAGGCGTGAAGAAGACAGATATGATGGAATGAAATTGTAACGAACAGTCTCGTCACCACCACAACCAGAAAAGCGCGTCGCTCCCCCTTCCACTGCTTTGAAACATTTGCCATACAAAAAGTGACGTTAGGATTTAAACTCAAAACTTGCAAAAGTCTTATGACACTTTGTTTTGACTTGGAGTTCTTATCGACGAGCAGAAACTGACGAGTCTGAAATAAGCAAACATTGCTTTTACGGTGCCATGGGGCTTCTAGTCAGGGTTGGAGTCAGACCAATCAGTGATTAGCGTCTTGTTAGACTCGGGAGAGGCGCAGGGAGATAGGCCTTTCTGCAAGCGGTGTTTGGCAACTTGGCATCTCGTGTGGATACCAAGGGAGAGAAAGAGAGGAGAGAGAGAGAGAGAGAGATACGAAGAGCCTTCGTTGCCTAGCTTCTCGTTTACATGGTTAGAAAGGGGGGACACGTTCGTTCCGTATTTCTGATTACACTCGGCGTCCTCTCAGAGCAAGGCGTTACGGTAATCCGTCTTGACAGGGCTGGACCCGCCTGCCGTGCCCCCTCTCCGTCCCGTCCTTGTCCCACTGTTCTTCCTCCCACACTGTTCCACAAATTCGGAATGCTTTCTCCTCCCTCCCCGGATGACGCCACACTCCGGCATAATACTTTTTGATCCACGGCGCTCCTCGGCGTGGGCCGGCCGCCTTGCACTCCCCTAATTTGTCGCGCCGCCGAGTTTCGGCAGGAGAGGCTCCTCTTCGCCCGGGCCACGCGCCGCCACGCCCCGGAAAGGTCATACGGGGGAATCGGGTTTCGCTCGCAGCTCGGCGCGCTCTCCTTTCTCTCGATGTAATCTTAATTATTTATACGCGAGTGAAATTACCGCGGTGTTGCATCACATGTCGTTGACAATTATTAAAGCCAGCTAAAGATGAGCCATGGTATTTTGAACTCCAGGTATACCCTGGAGAAACAAATCCTGACATATTTCTTTAGATATATTTGGTTATTTCTTAACACAGTCGATAAAAGCAACACCAACTGAAAACGTATTCTTCGGTAATTTTCTCACAAGACCTCTACGTATTAAATATTATACAATTTAACCAATACATTGTGATTTTACGAAGAAACTTAACAGAAACGTGTTGACTTTAACTTGCTATCTATTGCCAAACATTATAATGGCTCTACTCCTGAAAAAATTGTAGTTGCTTAGCAGTTACTTAATAAATAACGCATTGCTAGTTAATTAAACATATATAGCACTGTACTTTCCTATGTATAACACTCTTATTTTACGTATCAAAACCAAAACCTGCTCATGATTTCGATCGCGTTGAAAAAAAATCTCAAATTGACCGTTATTTGGAACTCTGATCTAATTTACTTAATTTTTCACGGAATTAGAATTTATTTACAATGCACTAGAGGGGCCACTATAAAAGCACTCAAACTTGCACACACGTGACTTATGTAGATCCCCGACCATAGCTCTGTCCCCCAAGTACTCGGTCGCGGTTTTCGTCCCGTCAATTGAATGCAGTTTCCCTCGGCGGCACTCCCAAGGCTGCGACTCGCCCCCTATGACCCTCCGTGTGTCGGGACCACGCCACCTCGCCGTTACCCAGCGCAGCGCAGCGCGGTGTCCAGCAAATCGATTTCGTCAGCGCAGCGCGGCCCGGCCGTCCTTAAGCTGGGCAATCAGCGACTCGAGAGCTTCGTGAAGACCCCCGGCCCCGAGGCGCCGGTGGGGCTGGCCGGAGTGCTTCGTGCGCGCGGCGCCGCGACTGCGCTGGGCTGGGCCAGCACGGCACAGCCCGATCCACAAAACCGTTACAACTTTTTTTGTCAAAGTACATTTTGTTTTCTTAGCGAGGGACTTGTTACAAAAGCAATTTGCTAAAGCTTTGACGCATGAACTATGCAAACCAATTTACTAATAAAGCGATACAATATTTGAGCAGCTTTGTGGAGTTTTCCAAGTTTTATGTACACGAATAATTCAACAGTATTGATTACTTTAAATAGACCTAGGAGTTTGTCATAACTTGCCAGTCACAAGAGTTTATATATCCTGTCGCTTTACACCCCTGTACAACTAAACTTAGACAGTTAATATTTTTAGAATTACAATGGTTTTGTTTCTTTCAGTATAAAAACGGTAGTACATTTTAGTTAAAGTCACCAATCCAAGAGCATGAAAGTGCAATTTCTTTAGGAAAGCGTTCAAAGGTTCTTTATGGCGGTAAATAGAATTGCCTTGTTTTGTTTTTTTTAATGCCTTTGCATCTTTTCAATAAAGCTGAAGCTCCTTTCAAACGTGTAAAATCCCTTTTATCAGTATTGTAGTTTCAAGAAAATTACGGAATACATCATAACTGAAGTAACAAAGCCGAACAAAACATCGTATAACAAGTCCTTTGTAGAAAACTCTGTGCAGTCACACGGAGTCCCGTAGAGGCACAGCAGATGAAATAATCCAGGTAATCCGAGGGCGATGACGTCGAGGTAATCCGTGTCCAGTCCACTTGAGGCACTTGTTGCACAACACTTTGAGGCACTCACTCGCGCACACACGCACGCACACACTTTGCACTTCATCTTGTTGCGCTGTCACCGCCACTTGTGTCGCTGTGCGGTCCTGGATCCGGCCTGAGTCAGCATCCCCAGGAACCGCCGCCCACGCAGAGTGATGAGGCGGCAGTAATGGCCCAAGTCCTCCCCATTTTGTCAACTTATGTTTGCAGTCAGATGTTGACTGAAATCCGACTTTGACTTTCGACCCAAAACCACACTAAACCCAAGCAGGGACCTCGAAAGAAATTTATTCGGCTGATTGACCGGCCTAGTGAAAGGTGGACGACTTTACTACGACCTACTGGTTAGCTTTAGCTTCAGTAAATATCTCTCAAAAATCTTTTATTTCCCTACAGCACAGCACATTTTGTTCGCTAAGAGGCGTGTGCAGCGCCGATGGAGACTTGTACGCGGGAGGCAGGCCGGGTTAAAGAACCAGAGCAGGGAAGTCCCGGGGACGCGGGGCCTCATGGCAGAGGACCAGGCAGAGCCATGGGCAGAGCCATTGGGAGATCAGGACTTACCGATTAAGCTGATGGTATTCCTCATGGCGTGATGTTCACTCCCGGGGAGCTGTGTGGTGAATGCGGGGTCCTGGGCGCCGCATTGTCCCAGGAGGCACGGGGTCCACGGGGCGGCCGGGCGGGGGCCGGGCGGGGGCCGGGCGGGGGCCGGGCGGGGGAGGGGGGCGGCGAGAAGAGGACCCTCCGGGAGCCCCCACCCACCGGCCCATCGCGCGGCGGAGGGGGCGCGCAGCCGTCTCACTCGCACTCGCGCGCCGCGGTGGGGGAAGAGGGTCGCACTGACACACTTGTATCAGGGATGCAGCACGGACCACTCCGGTGACCCCGCTGACATCATCCTGGACTCCCTGGCTGGTCAGCCGGTGCAGTGTGTGTGTGTGAGAGCGAGTGAGCGGCTGCCGGGTGCGAGTGAGAGGCAAGGAGACCGGTTGCCTTATAGCAGTATGCCACTCACCCATTCTGACGGCGATCTCATGGGGAATTCGCGTTGCAAGCTTATTGCTCGATGGCATTTTTTTTTTCTTTCTGCGCCTGTGAGCACGCCGCCTCATTTTTTTCTACACGACTTACAATAAAAGTATCCTTATTGCATTTTTCTAAACGGAATCTTTAGACTATACTTCCCTATGAGGATTCTATTTCCCACGGCAGAGACTTATTCAAGCCTAAATGTGCCGCCTCTGTTGTCCGGTTTGGTCATGTCGTGGTCATACACATATTCCCTTTCACCGGATTGGCAGCCTTGCGACACGCCGGTCTGCCCTCCTGCTCGGCGCGGCCCTTTCCATAACCCCTTTCCATCACAACGGGCCGCACATGTCGCACATACGCAACGCTCGGACACAACGGCGCAGAAATTCGCGAAATCTTCTGCAATTCTAGCCGTTTTTATTATTGAGGGATTTTCGCTTTCCATGTCGTGTGTATTTAGTGCTGTCGTTCTCTCGTAAAAAAAAAAATGAAGAAAACAAAGCCGTCTTCTCGTGATTTGATTACCGGCCAGTGATTCGAATTCGCGAGTTTATTTGCCCAGTATGTACAGCGAAAGAGCGATTATTTGGACTGCGGATGATAATAAGAATAATGCATAGCAGAGCTGCAAATAAACATGCCGGTCGCGCCACGCCCCGCCACGCCGCGCATCTCTCCGTAAAGGTCATCGTGGTCCCCCTCCGTCCTGACGTAACGCCCCTCGCTCCCCCCTCTCTCTCTCTCTCTCTTTCTCTCTCTCTCTCTCTCTCTCTCTCTCTCTCTCTCTCTCTCTCTCTCTCTCCCTCTCCCCGTCTCCCACTCGCGGTCGCCTCGGGGAGCCTCCGCCGCCGCCCCAGCGCGGAAACGGCACCTGAGCCTCCCGAGAGGAGCGACGGAGATGGGAACACTTGTTTGTGTGTCTCGGCCGCCCGTCCCGGACCGTCCCGGACGCAGCCCCTCGCGCGCCGCATGAGCGGCTCGGTAAGGAGATCCTCCTCCGGCAGGCGTTCAAATAATGGTTTATAAAAAATGGAATGCGCTAATGCATCTGCTGCCCAAGGACGTCCTCATCTTCATCGGCTGGGCCGCCCGCCAGCAGCTCCCTCGGTAATAACCGTATAAAGGACGCGATGGGAGACGTCTCTGTAAGCTCCCCGCTACTGCCAGTCCAGACGGACACTGACAAGAGGAAATTTGGATGTTAATTTAGCGGCGATTCTCAGACAGAGTTTTGGAGAGACACGCCCAGAAAGTCGTTTCTCTGAACCAATGCAAGTTTTACGTAAAATGAATAAGACCAAGAAAATCTGACGTCAACACTATCAAAATTCTGTGTAATCTGGAAATTGTTTTCTTTTGTTCCAAAGAAGTTCCATTGAGTTAATGCGAGAACTTATTTCTCCTAATTTTACGTCAGTTTGCACTTACGATTTTCATAATGTTTAATTCAAAGATAATTGTCATTAGTTTATTATTAAGAAACAACGCTTTTAGTAAGAGGGCATGTAGCAGCGATGATCCATTACAAAAGAAAACCTGCTTTAAACAGTTAATATGCGCGAGTTAGAATGACGTCTCGGAAATATTATACCCGACCACAAAACGCTGTTCATGATGACGACTTTCTTGCCTGACCCGCCCTAAACGCCCCCGCTGTGCGCGGCTGCTCTCGGAAACATTATCGACTTGTGTCTATCGATACTATCGAGCCGTCGTGCCCGCCTGCCCAATCACTCTGATGATGGACCGCAGTCGGCCCATTCATCTCTCACAGAGCACTCAGCACTACTCAGCGCCGCTCCCCTTCTCCTTCTCTCTCTCTCTCTCTCTCTCTCTCTCTCTCTCTCTCTCTCTCTCGGCTCTTCCTATTCTCTTCTCTTCTCCATGCATCCCGTCGTCTCAGCAGGCGTCGCGCCCACCACGACGGCCGCGGAGTTGAGGAGCAGAAGAGGGGGAGACAAAGGGGGAGGAGGGGAGATTTTGCAGTGAAAGTACCGCTGATCACGCTGATCGCTCATTGCCCCCTCCCCATCACCATCACCACCACCGTGATCACCTTCTCCACAACTTCACCACATAACGACAACCCTCTCGGCGGCTACCGAGCCATATCAATTGCCCGGATGACTCCGCACAGTCCCGGCCGGCACATCCGTCATGCACACTCTGCATGTCAGCGGTGCTCGCGATACGTAACGCGATACGAAACACAGCACCGGCCCCGGCAGAACTTTTTAAATCTCAATATAACGCGTCCGAGTCTCAGACTGAAATGAGAGAAAGTCATAACTATTATTATTATTGTTTTGGGGTTTCGAGTCACGTCGTCGAAGGCGTACAGCCTGCGCGCCGCTGCTGCTTTGGCTGTGGCGAAGCGACAAAGACAAACGATGTTTTACCAGCGGAGACCACGACCTTTTGTTCCAAACTAGCAGGAAGCCGGGGAGGCCGCCGCCGCATCCATCTCGCTTCATTTTCATACCGCGCTTCTGATTTATGGACAAGTCGTTGTGCTTTTGCCGCCAAATTGTAGCTGAACGGAGACACATAAAACCACTCTAGTGTCTCGGGTGTTGTCTAGAATGGTGCGGACAAGAGGTGATAAGACTACAGAGGTCCTGACCCGAGATGGAGTAAAAAAAGAGCAAAACCGCTGTTGGTGACGACACTTTCGACATTTCGCGCTTGATTTAGCCCTGACACTCCTTCGTCTTGTCGTCTTCCGCCCTCTCGCTCATCCCGGTATTAAAAACGACCAGAATGCCTGAGATAAAGAAACGCTTTGTAAATATCAAACATAGTTCGTGCGTAGTTTGCATGGGAAAGGGTAAAATAAATTAAGCGGGAAATTGTGCGGTTGCGACAGTGATGCTGTGAGCCCGCGCATCGTCTGTGCAGCAGGGGCCTCTCTGGAGCCGCGCCAGACGAGCGGCATATTGGTGTTGAAAGGAAGGGGCCGGGGGAGAAGCGGCAGACACACACACACTCACACTCATCCAACAGGTTGGGCTAGGAGGAAATCGAGGTAAACGATTGCCCATACGGCCGAGAATCTCTTCGTCATTTCGACAACCGACTGCTGCTGTTCGGGTTGACAAGTCCGCGAGCAACGCCGACAGGGCTTGTGAAACATGGTGTGTGGCCGAGCGCGCGCGAGCTTCTGAAATCTGCCGCCGTCGCCGTGGAGCGACTGCGATGCTAGACGGGGGGAGAAAAAAAAGTTGTGCGCAGTGACCGGTCTACGAACGCTCTCGCTTTCGGTCTCGCGTGCGCAGGGTGACACGACAAGTGCAGCAAGCGACAAGCGACCCACATCATATTGCAGCGTTGCTAAGTGCTTTGGTGATTTATGTCTCGTATCGTAGGAAAGCGACCAGACGTCATACCGTCGCCCATCCCCCCGCAAATGCTTGTCGTTCGATGGCACTTTATTGCGAAATGAAGAGGGGCGAAGAGATGCCAATAATGGCCAATCCAAAATACCCCCCTTGTGTGGGCAGGGTGGCGGGTGATCGGACAGAAGAGAGTGAAGTGCAACAGAGCAAGAGTTCTACTTGCACTGCAAGAAAAACATACAAAATATCAACATCCTGGTGCTGTCAATTATTGACCAGTAGAGGATTGTGAAATTTTCATTGTACATTGTGGGGTGAAAGCACCGATACCGATATCGTCATTTCATTTCCAAGTAGAACGCTGAATTGTACAGCAATAGCTGTAGGTTTTGCTTACAGTGCCTGGGTGGTAGGCAAACCCGTAGGACACACACGCACCCAAGGCTGGGGGTTGTCTACCTCCCCGGCGGTATATTGGAGAGCATGGTGCAGAGGAGCTCCTGGGCTGGTAGGCAGACCCGCAGGACTTTCGTGCATTCAAGGCTGGAGGTTGTCTACCTCCAAGGCGGTCCGTTGGAGACCATGGTGCTTGAAAGCCCCTGGGCGGTAGGCAGACCCGCAGGACACGCGTGCACTCATGGCTGTAGGTTGCCTACCTGTAAGGCGGCCCGTTGACGAGCATGGTGCATGAAAGGCCCCTCAATGATAGGCAGACCCGGAGGACATGCGTGCACCCATAAGGCTGCGCGAGCAGGGGTCTCCTACCTCCCCGGCAGCCGCCCAGCAAACGGAATGGCGCGTGCGGGCGGAGGGGGTGGACGTTGACGACGACGATGAGGCGGAGGTGGGAGGCTGTGTGTGATGTGATGAGCAACGCGGTGAGCCGGTGTCGCCGCGAGCGAGTGGGCCGCACAATGGACAATGCCTGGCTGGCACCTTGGCGCGGTGCGGCGGCGTGGCGCGGCCGGCGAAGGGAAGGGCCCCGCGACGCGCTGCTCCGTGGAGAATCCTTCTGCGCTGGAGCTGGAGAAGGCTCGCGAGGGTCAGGGGAACAGCCAGGCCGGGGCTTAGCGCGCGCCATCTGGGCTGGATTATTACACGTTATGACTTTCACCCTGGTGTAAGTGCGGCCGCGGAGCGGTGCGGAGCGGTCGATACCACCGAGTGCAGCACACCGTGTGTCCTTAGAGACGCCACCTCTTTGCATACGGCATAGCCAACACTGTCGAGACATTTATGGCAGACCTTTAGCGTGATAACGAGTAACGAACCTGTACACGTCTTCAGCACATGTCTTCATCTTCTTCTATTATCGCCCGAATGCACCAAAATTTACAATTCTAAAGATACATTAAATATTACTCTTTCCATTAACATGTGTCGGGTGGCTGATTCAGCCCCACTCCTTTCTTTACTTATACTGTACCGCACACGAAACGGAAAGTCGGTTGCCTTATTTTGTCCGGAGGACATAAAGGCACGGTACTGAAAATGAGTCGCAGGACACCAATCCCACTGCCGCATGCCACCATATGCTGCTGATCTCTGACGGCGGGTCGACGGTGCGGGACGCGTATGGATGGTGCAGCCCGGCTGCGTGGCTCCGGGCGGCGCCAGTGGCGCTGCCACTTCAGGTGTGAGCAGGTCCGTAATAATTACCTGTGAATGAACATCGCAGCATACTGCGCCGCGGAACGACAGGCGGCGCCGTAGCAACGCTTGTGGCGTCGCATTAAATCACAGCCGTTAATAAGAAGACCGAAAAGCGCGCAGCGCGCAAGCAGGGGGCGACGACGCTTTCCGAGAACTCGTCTCGAGCAGGCACGCGGCAGCCCATGCAATAATCTTAAGGGTTGGAAAGAGCAGAGAGCACTACGCGTCTCATGGACCCGCGAAGCAGGGGGAACAAGGCTTCCTGCGCTAGCGCGGCTGCGCGGCCCGAGAGTTCGCGGAACGCGCTGATTGATTCGGGCGGCAGAGCTCGCGGGCCGGACCGGGCGGGGCAGGGCGGGGCGACTTAAGGCAATTAATAGTTTGTGCGGCCCGCGCCTCCCCCCGGCCAGGCTGCACAGATTTGCCGCGTGTCCGTCACTCCACGTTACGGCGGCGCTGATTGATGGTGGCAGCAGCAGCGCCTCCTCCTGCTCCCCTCCCTGTCGCTCCCGTTTGTGCCCCGGCGAGTACCTCCTCTGTCCCTCCCGTTGGGTCCCGAAGCGGCCCTCCTATGTCCCTCCCGTTTGTGCCCCGGCGAGTCCCTCCTATGTCCCTCCCGTTTGTGCCCCGGCGAGTCCGTCCTATGTCGCTCCCGTTGGCCCCCGAAGCGTCCCTCCTATGTCCCTACAGTTTGTGCCCCGGCGATTCCCTCCTCTGTAGCTCCCGTTGAGCCCTGGCGAGTCGCCCCCGTTGGACCCTGGCGCGTCCCTCTGTCCCTCCCGTTGGGCCCCGGCAAGTCCCTCCTGTGTCGCTCCCATTGGACCCCACAGCGTCCCCCTCAGTCGCTCCTGTTCGGCGACTGCGTGGCCCTCCTCTGTCGCTCCCTTTAGGCCCCTGCGCGTCCCTCCTATGTCCCTCCCGTTGGGCCCGGGCCGGCACCACCACCACCGTGCGACGCGCGGGGCCTTACAGGTGCCGTTGTGGAGCGCGGCGCGCGCACGAGCCGGCAGGCAGCACCGCACCGCACGGCACGGCCGCTGCTGCACCCGACCCGCGCAGTCCAAGTGGGGTCGTCTTTAAAAGGGACGCGGCCGCGCTGCCGCGCGCTTCCGCCTTCCAAGCGCGGAGGAGGGCACTTGTCGGCTTTCCCCACGCCTCCTTAGGATCTTTCCAAACCGAACTTCCAAAACTTCTTCTTTAGACGATTGACTTTTTTTTATAACCCCTTAAGCAGCACCTCTTTCGGTGGTCCTCCTGTCTGCTCCGGACCTTTCCAAACCTTGTCCAGATGCCTTCCCGGCCCGCGAGCCTTCTCCGACCGACATAAGTTCATTAGCTGTGGGAATGTGCTCCCGTCTTTCTTCACAGATGAGCACACCCTCATGTTTATATGTTTTTTCCCCGTCTCTTCTGACTAACCGGGTCGAACGCGTCCGACGGAGCGGCCACCAGTCATGAATACACAGTCCAGGCCCCGCGTGTCGCGGGCGCATCGGCAAGCCGTTAAAAAAAGCCATCGACTCCGTCTTTCGACAGTTTGGGCCCGTTTGGTCCATCGTGCCACCGCCGCGATGGCCGGCCCGCGATAAAACGAGCACGCCGATAGTCTCGGCCGTATCGGACGGTGGCTGCTGCTGCTGCTGCTGCTGCTGCTGCAGGTGGCCGACACTCCCGCCGCCACCGCCGAGAAAAACGCGGATGGGATAGGTCGGCCGCCACACAGTGTCGAAACGGCCGCCACGTCTTCACACGTCCCGCGGAACGCCTCCGTGGAACGCCCGGGCGTGCGGGCTGCGGGCTGTGGGTGTCGCCGCGGGCTGCAGGGCGGGGCGGGGTGGGGTGGGGCGGCCAGCGCACGGCCAGCTCCCCCCGAGGAACACCGTGCGCGGCCCGCGGGTCACTTCCGCGCGCACCCCGCCCGTATGGGACCAGCCTGACGAAAAAACCACTTGGTATACGTTACACTTTAAAATTTACTTGTGCCACTCTATACCAAGGACGTCCGAGATGTTCTGTAACCGTTGCTAGCTTCTGGCGCCTTGTCTCTTTTATTGTTGTTGCGTCCAGAACAGCATCTCTGACGTGCGGCGCTGCGGAGGCGGCGGCGGACCAACGCGGTTGTGAAAAAAGGGGGCGGCAGCGGCGAAAATAGAAAAACATCCCATCGTGCAGCGGCTCGATTGATTGACACTTCATCGGCGCAAGTCGCGGGGCCCACGACCGGCGGGGTGGGGCGGGGCGGGGCAGGACTACCTCAACAGACAGATTGCCTCACGGGCCTTGCGTGGGCGGCCCGCCGGGCCCGCGGCAGATAAGGCTGGTCGAGCGGAGGGCCGTGGAAAGTGGACGGCGCGGGGAGCGTCGCCCGCACCCCCGCGCCACCCCCACGTGACTCACGCTCGGCTCCAGAAAGCAGCAGCCCTTACTTGCTTCTCCAGGTCGTCTCCGTGGGACGTCCCTTCCAGGACATCCCCACAGTACGAGGGGGCAATAACTCCCTTTTGATGTGTACACATGATTCCCGAAATACTTGATTTCCAGTGATTCCCGTCCGCTTATATTTATTTCTCAGGTTTTCTAGTGGCAGAAAACGCTTATTTCGGCCAGTTTGTACCAGTTCCGCTCGTTTCCCGCTTAGTTTAGTCGATTTCTGTTGATTTCGATCAATTTTCATTGTGATGATTCCTAGGCAGGTGTACACATGATTCCCGGAGTTTTTGCCCCTCGCCACAGTAGGAAGTCATCGTGGCGTAGCGGCGCGTATCTTCTACAGGATTTCTCTTATGGGAACTTTTCCACCCCAGAAAGACGTCGATATATGTCTAGCGGCGTCTTGGTCCTCCAGGAAGTCTGTAGGACGTCTCGCCTGCTCCGGCAGCACGCTGCTTGGGCATGCGGCTCGTTTCGCATGTGTCTCTCTTATTTTGGCTCCCTGTGACACGCGACACCGCGAAGCCGCGGGCCGCGTCTCCAGCACTGACCGCACCGCAACAACAACGACGCCGGAGATTAATACTTCCTTTTCGACACTACACGGCTGCCGTCTTGCCCCGCCATAACTCGGCGCCCGGCCGGCCGGTCCAGCTCGTGCGCGCCGCCACGCTACGCTGCGCCACGCTGCGCCACGCTGCGCCACGCTGCGCCACGCTGCGCCACGCCGCGCTGACCCCTGCCGCCGGGCCCACACGTGGCACCACGCGGTGCCCACGTGACCCCGCGTGACCCCGCGGGTCAGCCTGGCCTATGAGCAGCAGCAGCGCCCCGACTACTGGGCCGCGGCCCCTTCTGCTGCTCTTTCATGTTAACATCACACTCCTTTCTTCGCGCAATCTTTTTTTCTTTCTCATTTTTTCTCCGTCCTTCCTCTCTTCTTTTGCCGTTCTCTCCGGTCCAGTGGGGCACCCACACGTCGTGGGCGTTGTGGAGTGTTACGTTATGTGGCGGAACTGGCGCCCGGCGCGCTCGAGCCGCGCAGCGGTTGGCTCTCGACTCCCAGCCGGGGGTCACTGGATCCCCCTCTGGGGACCGTGGAGGTCCTTTGCAGGTCACTGGAGCATCTCATTTTAGTGTCTCCAACCGGAGGTCCCCTCCTCTCTCACTTTCCTTCCCTCGTGTAAAATCCTTGATAAAAACATCCATTTTAATGGTTCGCAACATCAAAGTTGGCAAAGCGTTTCGAGTTAACCCTTTATCGTCAATACTTAAATCCACCGTACGAAAAATTATTTTGTGACACTTTTCTATAGTCTTTAGCCTTCTAAGACCACTCACGCAAAAAAAAATGACCTAGCGCAATTAGGGTGCGAGCTGAGCTACAGGCTGTTGCTTCTGAGCAACAAAAACCGATACAGGTCCCGCGATTTGAGGTCTTTGTACCTGTATCGGCGTTTGTTGCTCCTGAGCAACAAATGTCCTCTGGCTCTCCCTGCAACCGTAATAAGTGCCATAACCGCCAAATCAACTAGAATCAGAGTGGCCTGGTGCTGGGCCACGACACTGGGTCGACAGAACTTGTCGGCGGCCGCGCGCGGCGCTCTGGAGCGCCCAAGAGCGCGCTACAGGGGCTGTTGCTCCTGAGCAACAAAAGACGATACACGCACTGCAAGAGTAAGGTGTCAAATTTTCACCTCCGCCCCACACTCAGGACACGATATCTCCCTTGATACCCCCCCCCCCCTTCTCGTACGGACGGCCGCGAGTACTTTAGTACTAGCTGGAGCGGGAGGTCGCTGCTGGACGGGCCCCGCCCCGATCCC
>NW_026267159.1:50961-54828 GCF_000697945.3 Frankliniella occidentalis | reverse complement strand
TCTATATTCTCTAACAATATTGGAATTTGAACATAGTTTTTGACTTTTTCAGAATAAGAACGGTTATGCTCACATCGTCTGCATCTTTAACGTTAACATTCAACACATAGTATGGCGTTGTCGCTTAGTAACATTTAGCTCGCGCTGATAATATACAACGGCCTCTCACCTAGGGTGCTGACCCGTCGCCCTCGAGTTCTGCCTGCCCTTTCGTATGAAAAGGAAGCATCAGGCACAGTAATTTTTAACAACTGTCAGCTGTCTAATTTGATGGTGACACTTACAATGGAAGTATATATGTAGTTCAATCCCCGGAACTTCTTTGATCGATTCGAAACTCACAATCTCATGTTGTTACTTTTCACAACATATGTTATGAAATTTCATAACATAAATGTTATGACTTTTCATAACATTTTTGTTATTAAATTTAATAACAATGTTAGTGTTAATGCTTCACAAAAATGTTATTAAATTTAAGAGAAAAATTTTTAACAGTGTAGTAGTACCCTATACCAGCATAATTTTTTTGTTGTTGTGGTGAACTTGGTTTGGTTGTTATAGGCCGCTAAAAATGGCGATTTCATTTCGACTCCAGTCTATGTACTGTCGAGCCTGTACGGAAAACGCAATGAGTCCCACCGGTGTTCCCGGGGCTTAGAAGCATTGTTTAGATCGTAGGCTTTGAGTTGGCATTAAATTTTGCCGAATCGGCCCAAAGCCATAGCACCCAGAGCTTCTAGAAGTCTTGTTGCTCAGGAGCAACAAAACCGATAAAGGGTTAAGGCCGAGGTATCTGAAAAATGATATTGTTCAAACTGACCGATATTTGGCAAATTAACGTCAAAGATTCTTAAAGAGACGATTCACCCTCGGTTTCACCATTACCATTGCCCTTAGGAAGAAAGAATGGACAATTCACAATGAGCAGCACGAAAAAATATGGCGACTGTTGTAATTTCCACTGTAGTAAAAATATTCTGGTACTTGTTGCATCCGTTTAAGACTCATAAGAAGAATACCGAGTACCCTATGCGCAGGTATTGACGGAGCTCTTAACTTGTCGGTGTTGGTCGTGCCTGATGGTGAAATCACCAGCACCGTACCTGTGTAGGCGAGCTGCTGGACACGGCGGCGCAGAGAGAGGACCGACACTGAAGCGACGGAAGCGCGGGCTCGCCTTACACCATGGACTACAAAAGAGCCTCGTCATAATCTTGACGTTTAAAATTACGCGCCAACAAACGTTAGAGAAGACGATAGCGCTTTGCTTGCTCGCGGGCGCTGCAGTCCACGCCGGCGCGGCCCGTGTGTGCGTTGAGGAGGGTCAGGAGGGAGCCGCCTGGCCCGAGGCCTGCCCGGCCCGGCCCGTGAGGATGCGCGGCAGGTTATGGGGCAACTCCAATCTGGCAAGACGCGCGTTTCAATAGAGTTCTTTGGTTTGGTTGAATGCTGCAGAACCGGACGACCGTGCCAGACTGTTGGTTCAATTCGCATCACGGCCTGTGCCGTATGTGTGGTCGAAAACCTGCGAGCAGCGTGAATTGTATGGGCGACGGAATTCCCCAAACGTGCCCGTTCATAAAGAAAATGAACGAAAGGGTACACTCGACATTATAAAGTTTCGTTACTCGTTACCGTATTGTTATTTCCATTGCTGGGCCGTAAAGTAGCCGTCAAGAATCCAAAGAAGAACGTGAGTATTTTATCGCACCCCTGTTAAAATTCCGGCAGCATCTTGTGCAGTGCAGAAGCCTCATAACATTTTGTGCTCATGGCGTGCAAGAAACAAAAAAGAAACAGTAATGAATTTGATTGGTGTTTTGGCTGGCACACTTGTGTGATATCACTGCGACGCTGACGTGCCATGACCCATAGCGAGCAGGAGAAAGCACTGCCATATACTCGGGACACATGTGTCATCCGGTGTCGTTTTGTGCGGAGTGAGGGGGGCGGGGTGGAACAGCGGGCGCCCACTATGAACTGGCACGAGACGGGTCAGGGCACGACTCGCTGCGGGAGCGTGTGTGTAAGAGAGGGAAAGGGGAAAATGGAAAAGGGGGGAGGGGGGGGGGGAGACGATGAAAAATGGGCCGCCAGTGTGTCTGTCTGGCGGCGTGGCATAGCGCACCGACAGTCCCGCTAACAGCGGTGTCACGGCGTGTATGCAGCCGGACGGATAGAGACGAGGCCAGACACTCCGATTCTATCTTCACCAGCGACTCCACCCCGCCGAGCTGTAATAAGGTTTTTTTTTTTATTTTTTTACAAATGACTCTAGGCGGTGACGCTCATGACATGACTCATGCGGAGCGTACGCTGCTATGATCGAGATTAACGACCACTCAAGAGCGCGCGCGCACACACCGTTCAACGTTTAATTTCTCATCCTGTTTTTCGTCGGTCGGATCGTGTGGCCCACTTACCGTTAGGAGATTTAGAGCGGGTGGTAGTGGAGCCTCCGTGTACGTGCACCCGCGGTGGCGGTGGCGGCGCCGCAGCTGGGCCAGAGAGAGAGAGAGAGAGAGAGAGAGAGAGAGAGAGAGAGAGAGAGAGAGAGAGAGATGGCTCACCAGCGGCACGATGCGGCGATGCGCGTCGCGGTGAGACAATAGCCCCCCCCCCCTCCTCCTCCCCTCCTCTTCTCCCCTCTCCTTTTCCCTTTCATTGGCCTACGCCAGGCCATCAGCTGCGACTACTGGAGTCTTGCAAACAGGTCCCTGCTGGAGGTGGAGGGCCGCCGTGTGGCGAATGCAACAGCGACGCAACCCCTCTTCTTGGCCTCCCCACCCCCTCCCTCCCTCGACCCCACCGGAAAAAAGGCACAAAAAGTGGGAGGGGCAGAGTGTGGTGCGACTAGAGGACGGGGTGACGCACACGCTGCACACGCACGCACGCCAGGGCGTTAGGACGACTGCGGACATGACCTGGGTCCCGAGGGTCAGGAGTGACAACTGCGGACATCGCGAGCGGGAGGGCGTGTTCCTCGAACGCGGCCGGCCGACGGGATGGCCGAGTGTGACAACTGCGGACGTCCATGACCGACAGGTTGCCTACCCCTGCCTCGGCAGGCGCTCCTCTGCCTGGGCGTCACGGGACTCGGAGTGGGATTTGAACTGGGGTCGCCTCGTCGCGATCACCGTGATTCACTATTCGCACTGCTCTTTCCCTTAAAAAATAACAAAAATAAATAAATTGGAAGTTGCTGGGATTCGAACCAGCAACTACATTCACCTGCGCTACGCTCTTGACCACGCGGCCACCGAGGAGTTCTGAGCAGCACAGAGAGACAACTCCGTCCCGTTCTTCCTCTCATAAGGATAAACCGAAAAAAATAATATAATTGGATGTCCTGCCATTCGAACCAGCGACCAGACTCTCCTGCGCTCCGCTCCTGACCACGCGACGCGGCCACCGAGGAGTTCTGAGCAGCACTGAAAGTCAACTCCGTGCTGCTCTTCCCTTTCGGAAAGGAAACATTGGCAGCCGCTGGCATTCGAACCAGCGACCACTCTCATGCTGTACGCGATTGAACCTGCCTAACTCCGTTAGCACTCAAGCGAAGTCCGGAGCCCGGGACGTGCTGCCCAGGCGGAGGAGCGCCTGCCGGAGCGGGGGTAGGCAACCCGTCGGCCATGGACGTCCGCAGTTGTCACACTCGGCCAGCCGGTCGGCCGGCCGCGTTCGAAAAACACGCCCTCCCGCTCGCGATGTCCGCAGTTGTCACTCCTGACCCTCGGGACCCAGGTCATGTCCGCAGTCGTCCACACGCCGCACGCCAGGCTCGCCCGGGTCGGCGTGCCGTTGTGGTGCCTCACCCTTCCGTCCGCGTGGTCGTTGGTCGTGCGCGCGGAACCGCTCGGTGTT
>NW_026267159.1:44658-50650 GCF_000697945.3 Frankliniella occidentalis | reverse complement strand
CACACACACACACACACACACACACACACACACACACACACACACACACACACAAACACACTCTCTGTCTGTGGGGGTGGCAACTGGTCCTGGCCCACCCGGATAAGTCGTTTTACAATACGCCGACCCTCTTTTTACGCGCCGAGTTTCTTGGTTCACCCAGAAGGTGGAGGAGCCCCTTTACGGTGACGACGTCCTCCCGAGATGCGGGCTTTGCGGGGGAGGGGAGACGTATAGCGGGGAGTGGTGGAAGGTGGCAGTTCTTATGGTGGTGCCGCTGATTCGATAGGGATCTCTTACTATCCGGATGATGTGATGCAGCGAACGGTACCGCTCGCCAGGCTGTCGCCCGCGGCGTGGACCTGCACGCCACCTTACGGTAACCGCGCATGTGGGAAGTGAAGAGGTAGCGAAAGGGAGGTGGAGAAAGAAAGGGAAGGGGAACCTGTAGGTCCTCCGTGAGTTTTTTTTTTATTACCTTTTCAAAAAACGTCTTATGCATTTAACTGCAAATAATATGTAATAACTCACGGAGGAAATTGTTTGTTTGTATATGCTGGCTGTCACTTTGCACGCGACGTTGCGGCGGGCAGGTCTGCGTTAGGGATCATTCAGGAAGTACGTCCGGCACGTCTTGCGCCAGTACGAAAACGCCAAGTTCATCCTCTCCATCAAGCCATCATAGCGCCTGGCAGGTAGACCACATCTCTCCTGCAGTGCGTGCGTGTACCGTGGTGTGGCCTACCCTGAGTATCGCAGGCGCTAAGCTCGCGGAATGAATCAGAGAAAAACGGACGATGCCACTTATATGGTCCGTTTAGCAGAGGGAGGAGATCAACAACACGAGCCTGCTCGCGCCGGTGATCTATATATACCCGTTGTTAAGTCCGTATTACACAGTGTACTCGAGTCCTCGTGTCCATAATGTTTTTAAAATATATGCTAATGACTGTTTACTTGTGTCCTATATTTCCCCTATTGCAGGAAATACTGCTGGTTTGCAAAAAAAAGGAAAAAAAGAATTTGGCGGCCAGTCTGTCTATGAGTGCTTGTTCAGCTTGCACCTCGCCGTGTTGGGACAGGTGTACCTGTATCGTTGTTGGCATTGTCAAAATGACCTGCAAGTAGGTTGCATGTCTCGCACAGCCTGACGTGGCGTCGGCCTGTGCGACCAGCGCGCGCGAAGCTGCAGGCGAACGGGTCGGGGCAAGACGGTCGGACGGACGGGCGGACCGAGGACTAGATAAAAATGCAAAGCCCGGCGTTCCCTACACCTGCCAATTGACGGAAACGAATTGAATGCGCGGCGTTACCAACGGCCAGCACGATTGCGTAAAAAGTGTATGTGTGTGTACGTGTGTGAATCCCAGCGCCTCACGCCGCGCGCGCCGCGTGTGCCGCTGGGGAAGCCCTCTCTCTCTCTCGCTCTCGCCGCTGGACTCGCTGCGGCCGCGCAAGCAGCCCGTCTCCCTTCCCCTGCAGGCGTTTCGGAGGCGGCCGAAGAGTGGTGGCCGCCGCATTGTTCGCCCCAAGTCAGGCTAATTTGCTCTCCGCTGGGCTGCGTCCGCGGAGGCTGCCGCCCACCGCCGCCGCACCCTGGGGTCGGAGAGGGAGAGAGAGAGAGGGGGGGGGGGGGCGCTGGTCTAGTTAGGTCCGGCGTGTGCCGCCGCTGCAAACTTCCGTCTGTGCGCCTCATTACCCCGTTCGGCTCAAAGAAATGTTTTCATCTAATCTGCTTTAATTTTGTAAGGATTCCTGAGGAAATGTCGGCCGAAACTTTTATTTCGAAGGCGCGCGCGCGTCCCTTTTAGCCGTCAAGGCCTAGGGAAGGGGGCTGTACGTACGACAAATGACAAATGGGCTATCCGGAGTGGTCGGATTTGTTTTTTCATCTCTCTTGACTTAAAGTTAAATTCATAACGCCGCGTCAACAGTCTGCCCAGTTCGTTGTCGGTGGTGTGGATTAATTTTGGGAGCTTTTTTTTAAAAAAAAGTGCACATGGCAGGGCAAGGTCATGGAAACTACTACTCATCTCATCCTAGGTCGCAACTGAAGCCAACAATTCCGCGTGTATCCGTCGCGAACCGACATATATCACTAGTCAAAGTAAGGCGCCTGAAAAAAATTGTATGGGCGAAGTCCTGCGCGGTTATATGGGGAAGAGGGGGAGCGCGCTGCGGCCGCTATCTCAAAAATCGAACCACTTTCCGTGAGGATTTATTCTCCCGCGAGCACCAAGGTGTTCCAGTCGATATTCCAGTTGCGCCGCCCAGCGCCGCCGCCACCCACCGATCCCCATTTAATTGATGGTCGCGCACTGTCGAACCAGATGCGGTATTATTTCTACAAGGTTGTCGGCGTCCCCGGTCGTTGATGGATGCGAAGAGGAGCCCGAGACTGGCGAAAAAACCGCGCGGGGGAATACAAGCAGAAAAGAGAGGGAACGTGACTGGAATCTGGAATAATTGTATTCACTTATTCGCTCTGCATGATACAGGTGAAATAAGTAATCGGATGATAAAGATGCTAATGACGATGATGATGATGACGATGATGATAATGATGATAGTAATGATGTTAAAGACCAAACAAACTACCAACGATAACAGCTTGCTTCAACACTGCCTGTTCGTAATACGAAAGCATTGCATCGTATTTTCAACAAAGCGCGGTGGTCTCTGCACGTTTATGGAGAGGGTTTGTTGAGAAACCCCTTGCAAAGTGGAGAAGAAATAAAACAGGATTCGGGAGTGAAAGGTCTCTCTAACGAGCGCGCGGGAGGCCTAATATAATGGAAGAAGTTGCCAGGGCAGTGTCATTTATGCGTGGATGGGCGCCACCGCTGCGCCGCACTGTCGGGCCGGCCGCCGCAACGCTGCGCTGATACCAATCGAGCCTATGGGCCAGTGAGTGTGAGAGAGGGCAGGGCGGGGCGGGGCAGGGCCACATTTGAGAGGGAGCAGGAGCCTTTGTCCCAAATCGGGGTCGCTCGCGTCGCGCGCGCTTCGCTCCCTGCGTGCAGCCTTACGCAAACGAGAGAGGGATGCACCTCATTGTCGATCTGCCGGCCGCTATCTGACACTGACGGCCGCTGCCGGGCCGCGCCCTCCCAGAATAAGTGTTCGGTCTTATCGTAACACATTTCGAGAGGCCGCCCTGCTGCTGGCGCCGCTGGCCCGGGTGGCGCCATCTCTGCGGTCCGGCGGCCGGCGGTCGCACACCACCGCAACCCATCGGACCCACCGGCGGGAGCACAGCGGATGCACGTAAATGCCCCCGATTTGCGGTACACGCACGCATCGTCGGTACGTGCGCGCGCATGTGTATGTGTGCGCGCGTGCGTGCGTGCAGAGGGACGGGTGACTCTGCCTGCTGCTGGCCGGGTTACATTATGTTAGTGCTACCCCGCAACCGGTTTGCTGGCGCGAGTGCTGCGTGCCCCTGGGATGACACACGCACACACAAACAAACGCACGCACACGCACACACGCGTGCGACTAAAAGACCAGTTGCTCTTGAAGACGAAAATGTCGGTCTACTCTGAATTCGTTTAACAAGCGGTGCGCTGGGTCACGCACTATACTCCGGCTCGCGATGGTGCAGCCGTCGCCACGCCGCTCCTGCGCTTCCAGATGACTGTTATTTCCAGTTTTGTCAGCGTGTGGGGCCAGAGGGGGTCGGCCACATCTCGGATCGGATAGACAGGACACCGCCCCGGGACGGCGACGAGGCGAGGACAGCCACCACGGGAGCTCCTCTGAGTGCATCACCATCACTGTAACGAAACACACGAAAAAATATATTTGTACGTAAAACTGACAGCAGTTTTCCAAATATTGAAACGATTTTGTAAATTAGCGTCCCTTTTTTGCCTCTTGGTGGAAACCACTTTGACACATAGTGTCAAAAGGATTTTACAATTATACAAGTTAGATCATCGTTACTCGACATTGCTCATGGAAATTTTCTACTTAACACCTCTGAAGTATTTTCCACCATGCACAGCAGACGCGGCGGGTACGGCACGTGCGAGGCGGAAAAGGGGCAAGAAAGGTGAAACCAGTACGGCTAACGACAGTTATTACAACCGACTCAAAATAGAGAGAGATTGTTTTCCTTTGTCGTTAAGAACACCTTGCCCTCGGCTCTCAGCGCGGATGAAGAGGACAATGATACATGCGATTACCCAAGAGACTCGCGCGCCCGCCCGCTTTCTGTGCCGTGCAATCACACCACTCAAACCCGCAACCCTCCCTTTTATTTCTGTTGTCTCTGCTAATCTGAGTGTAAAGGTGTCATAAGTTCTAGGTTGTTAGATCTATAACACTTCTCTGTTTACGATTTGGATCGGGGCTGCCCATCGTGGGTGGGTTGCCTACTGGAAAAACAAAAGTGCTTACACTTATTTTTGAAAGGGTGCCAACCAAAGATGCTGATTAAACTAGGTCAAGGCGGAAATTTGTGTAAACATTAACACTAAACATTATTTTCTTTTAAATGTACACTGTTAAAGTCTTACGAAGAAAAATGCAAAATCCTTTGTAATACGAAGGATTTGGACGCTTCGTAGGGAGAAAATCCTTCGTAGGTACGAAGCATTTGGCATTTTGCTTCGTAAGACTTTAACTGTGTACGACCTTGTCACCTAAGTTTCCCAGTGCTCCCTATAACTCCTTGTTTAAAAGAGGGGGTGGGGGGTAAGATACAGACTTCCGAGCTCCCTTCTGTATTCTGTATCTATCGAACCGACGCGTCACTCGGCATGGACGGGGCGGACTCTGGCTCTATGGGCATCATAACTCTCTTCTTTTGCCGCCCAACATCACGAGCCACAAATTTCTACAATAATTACCAGTTAGGTTGGACGCGCACTCTTGTGTGTGTGAGAGAGAAACAGAGAGAGAGAGAGAGAGAGAGAGAGAGAGAGAGAGAGAGAGAGAGAGAGAGATAGAAACAGCCATAATGCACACTCCCGCCGCCGTGTCTCGGCAACGCAACTTGATTGTTTTCAGGGAGCATCCCCGTATATCATGGGCACGTCGCGCACGAGGAGGTGGAGAGGGGGGGGGGAGCGAAGCAGGAATTGGGACGGGATGAGCAAATAGCCGCGCCGCCCGCCGCGCCGGCAGGTGCCGGGCCCGCTGCCTGACCCCCCCCCCCCCACGTCTCCCTCTCCTTTTCCTCAAAGGTGTAATGGAGGTCAGATCCGCCAATGAGCGCTCGCGGCCACCTATATCCATTACACCTTATCCCCCCTGTCTCTCTAACACACACACACACGCACGCACGCACCACGGCTAGAAGTGGTATTACCGGATGATGATGATGAGCGCCCGCTTTTGGTAAGCAAGAATGCATCACTGATGGGATTATTGCATTGGGTGAACGAGCAGGCAGCTGAGGGAGAGAGAGAGAGATGGAGCGAAATGGCGCCCGACGGGGCTCATCATCGCGTTTTGCCGGTACTACACGAGCGACTTGCCGTGCCGGGCGCGCTCAGCCGGCTGAGCCGGCTGGCTGGCTAACCGGATTCACTCAGCACGCACTAATCGTGTGATGTAGGCCCGGGCGCCGGGGCTCGCGCTGCCTGAACCCGCGACCCGTCCTGGTATTGCCTGGCTGACCCGTTGAATGGTCGGCGGCAGGACCAGGACCGCTTTTGGGCCGTCGGAGGACCGGGCCGGCCGTGACCCGAGCGCGCGCGCGCGCGCGCGCAAACCCCGGGGGTGACCCCTGACCCCCGGCCGCACCCAGAGCAGGGCGCTGTGGGAAGAGACACTGACCTTCCCCGAAGAGGAAACGGCTCCGCGCCAGAAACATGAGTTTGCTGTCGCGGTTGCCGTGCCGTTTCTACACTACTTTTACAATGAGGCGGATCTGCGCTGGGTGTACACAGTGTGTGACTCGTACGATCAACGATCATGTCTCTCCATTCTTTACGATGGCGAGGTATTAAGGTAGAAGCCAGTGCGTGCGAATTAAGGTAGAAGC
>NW_026267159.1:42401-44186 GCF_000697945.3 Frankliniella occidentalis | reverse complement strand
GGCTCAGCTGAGCTCGAGGCTACACGAGTTTTCACCACCTGTTTCGGCGCCGCCCAGCCCCAGGCGACCCTCCGAGTGGAAAGAAAGGGCAGGAAGGACTTCTTCTACATCGATCACCACCGGCGGTTTGGCTAATTACGGCGAGCCTTAGCGAGGAGGACGATGATGGTGTGGAGAGGGAAGTGGCGGCGGCGGTCCATCCGCGCGACCCGCTCACACATTAAGACTGATGCCATCACAAGACTCTCGTGAAGGTGCTGGAGATTTGTTAAGGATTGGCTGAAAACACTATGGTCACGTGGTATCAAAACATACACGCTGACTGTTTAATTTTAATTTTCTTTATAGTAGCAATTCGATACTAGACCCTGTCGCTGTTTAAATTCGAGTTTGTTTGTTTTTTTAAATGGTTTTTTCGCGGATCACGGATCTGTTTGCCGACCGGGGCGGACTCTGCCGGACGATGATGAGGTTCCCATCGGTTCCCATAACGTCTGGACCTTGAACCGCGACCGAGGAGGAGGCGCCATTAATTAGCGATTGTCTTGCGGGGCGGAAGCGGCGTGTGTGTTTGTTCGTGTGTGTGTGTGTGTGTGTGTGTGTGTGTGTGTGTACGTGTGCGTCTTCGCGCTCCACTGCACTAATGAAATCTTACGGTGAATATGACACGATTCACTGGTGAAAAGTGAAAAGGGCGTAAGTCCTCGGACTTCCCATGGGACTTACACCCTTTTCGTTTTTTGCCAGTGAATTGTGTGTACTTAAATGACGGTTACTGCCCTGTTTAATTGTGTTTGTCACGGTGACATTCACTTTCAATATGCTGTGCGAACACACTGTCGACAGTACAGGAAAATTTAGGTCGATACGTACTGCATGTATTGTATTTTTACGATGATTGCAAATTGTAATTTTACAACTTGTGCCAAGGAAAATTTTCCTGTAAACCTACCTACTATATTTCACGTGTCGACAGTGTGTGCGTACAGCTTGTGCCGCGGTGCCGCTGCCTCCTGCCGATGAGCCGAGCAGCCGAGCGCTGCTGCCTCCCCCGCGCAGCTCGGCCTCGCGCCGCCCGCCCGCCGCAGTCTGGTCGTGACACTGTGTGTGAGTCCCCGCGGTGAGGGCGGCGGTGAGCGCGGTGAGCAGCGCACTTTATTATATCGTATAGCCGCTCGCTGCAGTCACCGCATGGTCACTAATCCACATGTGCTCGTGCGGCAGCCCCCGACACTCCGCCTGACGACGTTCTGCGCACGGACACGCCGCACGCACACGGGCAAGGCCGTGGCGCCGCTCAGTCAGTGCAGGGGGGTGCAATAGTGAGGTTGTTGCCGGCGCCAGGGCTGAGCACGCCACATGGTCTGGAAACAATCGTCATATCAACCCACGGGATGGGTCTTTGCTCCCCCTCTTCCCCCCTTCTCTCTCTCTCTCTCTCTCTCTCTCTCTCTCTCTCTATGAAAGTGACAACGGGGCTCTGTTGGCGTGCCCCCCAAGGTGCCTCTGCTGAGGTGGCGGCTCTCCAGCGGCAGCGGCAGGTGGTATGCAGTTAATGTAGGACGACTCTTCTGCCAGCACGCCGAGAGAGCTATGTCCAAGCCTCAAGGAGGGTGTCCACCTCGAAAAATAAATTGTTTACTACCGGATGACTAAACATTCAAATTTACCTGAGGATAACTTCGTATGACCAAGGTTTACCCGGGAACTCCAGATCCCGTACGAAAAAGTTTAGTCCGGCATCAGTCCGTTTTCGGTCCGCAAAGAGTCCGGCTGGACAGTCCG
>NW_026267159.1:39662-41726 GCF_000697945.3 Frankliniella occidentalis | reverse complement strand
AAGCGGACTAGTCTGCACGCCCGGGGGTACTAAAAGCGGACTAGTCCGGTGCACGACGGATCGAACGCGGACTGGTCCACAGGGGTGCGGACTCTTTCCGGACCGAAAACGGACTGATGCCGGACTAAACTTTTTCGTACGGGATATTATCGGAGCATTTCGCGGGGGTTCGCCACGGAATTATTCTAGTATTACCGGGGATCACGAAAAATAATTAGTGGTCCACCCTTTATCTAGCCCCTGGCTATTCTATAAGATTGCTCCGGGTAAAGTAGATTAGTTTCTAATCTCTGTACTCCACCACACCCGGACTCGTCTTTGCTACTGTCAATCACTATCGGCTGCCTCTCTTCTGCTGCTGCATTTCATTTTTTCGCCATTATCGCTGTGCCGCAGACGGGAACACTTTTAACTCTTTTTTTTTATGGTTGGCCGGCGCGTGGGTTTCCAAACTTTGCCGCGAAGCTTCGTTGTCCCGCCGCCGCCGCCCTGCGAGACAGCTCATTCCGTGGGGATATATGGGCGCTTCTGATCCGTCGGAGATTACTGCATCTTTTTATGGCTCGTTTTCTTGTAGGTTTCGCCGGTGGTGGTTTGCCTGGTATACTCCATAGCACAGCTGCAGCAGGGGCGGCTTTGGCCCGGCCCGCGCCTCCCGCTCTCGCTGGGGATCATTATTTTTATATCGGTGCAATACTGTTGCCCGGGTTGAAGCGGGCTTGCTTGGGGTAAGTAAGCGAAGCAACAGCGGTAAATGTCCAGGCGCAGCGGGAGCACTGCTGTAGGCAGAACTGTGTGGCTCTTTCTTTGTTAAAAATATTTCGTCACTTTTCGACGAAATATTACAGTGAGAGGTGCGTTGGCCCGTCCCGCCAGCTGAGCCCGGCGACGAGCTTGTCAACGAGGCGGCCGCCCCCGTCTGCTTCGTTTAGCGTAATCCGGCGCGTCGGGCCTCCAGTGCCTCCAGCCTGATTGCTGACGTCGTCGGGGGAGTAGGAGGAGGAGGAGGAGAGCCCGGAGCCAAAGCTTTCAGAGCAAAAGGCAAAGCGCTTTCCTCACGTGCGGCCTCCCGTCTGGGCAGCAGCAGCACTCTCCCAGGCCGTTCATGTGAATAAACGCGGCGTGCCGACCCACCCGCTCGTTCGCTCCGCTCTCGCATTGCAAAAGAGGAGTACGGAGTGGTGGTTGTTGGCCGCGCTGAATGAACTGTTTCCGATGCGGAAGCCCCATGCCCGCGGGCCCCCTCAGCCCTCCCCTGAAGGGAAGCAGCGACAATGTGGTACACACACCAGGTACACGCCCGCGCCACGCCACTGAGCAGGAGCAGTTCCCATTGAGCTGAAAGAGGTGCAAGCACTCCCCGAGGTGGCGGACCGCATCTGTTTGAATAAGAGGCCGACTCGGGAGAGAGAAGGGGGGGAGGGGGGCGCTAGTTCGGAAAGAAAGAAATGGGGCTGTGTCGCTCATCCTCTCTTATGTATTATAGGGGCCAGCTGGAGAGGCGTGGCTTGGCGTGTAGCGGAGCGGGAACGACACTAAATGTCCGGCGGTACAGCGTAGCGAGACGGGCCCTAACGATAAGGGCTAGTGTGAGACAAATCGGTGCTCTGTAACAGGCACACTCTTATTTCCTGAAAAAAAACACACAAAACAACAACCAACATTTGTATTTTGGTGGGTATTATCTGTCTCACTTGCATCTGCATGTTCGGGCAACGCTTTTTTTTAAAAAAAGTTAGGAGTAACCTAGCTAAACAAAACTATACTAAAAATTAGTGGGACCAATAAATAATATACAGCCATTTATATTGGTCTAGGTCACGTGATGTGACTTAGGGCTGTGTTGTAAAGGAATTTACAACCTTTTTGAAGAGTTTTCGAAAGTGTATTCGACATTTTAAAACAACTGGCTGCGGAAGTTTTCCATTTAATTTTCGGGGGGAGTGTAGGACATGCGCGGCGACCGGTTCGGATTACGCGGCGCCACGGTGCGTTACGCCGGGTCAATTTGCGGCAGGTCGCCGCCATCACACCGTGCCATACCGCCTCATTGGGAGAGAGAGG
>NW_026267159.1:29085-31122 GCF_000697945.3 Frankliniella occidentalis | reverse complement strand
ATAGATCCTTACCCTAATTGTTTTGTCCGCAGTGTTGGTGCTCGTCGTGCTCCTCGTGTGGGTGACATCACCATCAAGGAAGAAGAAGATGCCTCCTATGCCCTGCTGTCCTGGGGCCGCCTCGCCCCGCCCCGCCGCTCCATGGGTGGAGTCGCTCAGGGTCACGTGACCTCACGGCTCCATGGCGCTCGGTGGCCCCCCAGGCACGCCGGGCGCCGTGTTAGTCGGGGAGCCATGGGCTGACCTTTCGGCATTTGGTCGGCGCGGTGGCACACCACGGCGCACTGCACGCCCCGCCCCGACCCACCACGCCCCGCCACGCCCAGCCCTCTAGAGGGTGAGAATAATCTCACGGTAACGCCCAGCCCAGCCCAGGTGTTTGAACCCGCGCCCGGGCAGCGCCGCGGGGCACGGCAGCGCCGCTGCTGGACCGCCCTGGAGCCTGTGACGCGACACTTTGCGCTTCCCCTAACGCATTCCTCGCGCCAATGGTGCGTCCCTTCCCCTTTCCCACTCTGTCCTCCTCCTCTTTGCCGTCGTTTTGTTTCCTAGTCCCCGACAACGGCAGGACGCCGGTGCCGTGCTTTGCGCTGGACGAGCCGAAAATAGGAAATCAGTCGCCACGATGCAGCCTCCTCGGCGGGGACCGCGGGGACCGTCGGACTTCGCCGGGGGCCGAGCCCTATGGGTAAGCAGGAAGCCGTCGACCGTCTGGCGTGGAGGGTCACGGCGCGTCCGCGACCGCTACCGCGACTTCTTGGCGTGCGTGCGTGGGAGTAAGCCGTCCTATGGGCCTCCATCAATAGTGACTAGTGCAACGCCCCCCACCACCACCCTCTCTCTCTATCTCTTCATCCCTCCCTCCTTCCCTATCTCTCTCTCTCCTCGGCGTGTCATAATCCCTCGCGGGAACAAATATCGCGCTCATTCTCCTAATTTGGACAGCACATGTGTTCCTCATTTATTTTTGCTGGGCGGCCGGGGTCGTTACCTAACGGCGGGCGTCCATCACCTTCCCGCCCGCCCGAAACAAGGACCCACCTGCTGCCGCCCCGGCCCCGGCCGCTCTCACGCTGTTCCCAAGTGCGCAGAGCTCACGCGCTGCTAAACGCGTCTCGTTGTTGCACACCGCAAAACGCACTGCTAGGGGTCACCCGCAAGCATCCCTTTGCTCGAGATAGAGGAAACTCTTTTCCCGCGCTGTAACTGTGGCTCCGTACCTGAGGCTCTTGTTTCCTCGATGATGCCCCCACCCCCACCCTTACGTGTGCCGTCACACACATCACATCCTGAGGCCGGAATGCCGTTGGTCTGCCGTTGCTAATCGCGCGTCCATCGGCGTCGTCTCATCCCTTCCGGACGCGAGCAGCTCGCTTCCTTATCCCCTTCCTTTCGTCGCTTGTGTTTCTCCTTCTCCTCCTTGTTTTCCATCATCATCATCCTCTCCTGTGCCCCTCTCCTGACAGACATCATAACCGCGTAAGGCTTAAGGCGGTTAGACGATGAAAGTTGAGATGAATCGTAATCTGCGTCAGTAGAGCAGCGGGACGAGCCGCCGCCGCCGTGAGCCGTGCGGTCGGAAACGCGCCGCAAGGTGAGGAGGACAAATCGAACACGCGGAGCGGGGCGGGGAGGCCCACCGCAGAGGTGTATAGTATAATCCCCCGCAACGGCATGGCACAGGAATGGGCGTATGAGCCATGCCGATTGGATTCCTATTTGGAATGCCCGCCCCGCCCCGGTGGGTCATCACCGCAGCCCACAGTCAGGCCTCGGCAGCAGCCACAGCGGATGAGCCACAGAGCGGAGCCATCATAGGCATTTTACATGTACATCATGGTATTTTCCATCGCAGTGGATTCATTTTGTTGTCGTTGTTGTTTTCGCGGGAATGCAACTTTTTCGGTATGAACGGCGATGTCTACATTCCCTTCTATGACGAGCCTGATGCGATGGTATGGCGTTCGTTGGCGGCTCTAGGAACTTTTTAGCGGAGCCATTCCATAAATTGAACGGATGATACATCATAACCTTTTA
>NW_026267159.1:26560-29035 GCF_000697945.3 Frankliniella occidentalis | reverse complement strand
GGATCCTGCCTGGTGGCCGTGTCACAACACTGACCCGGTGCGACCGGCCTCCTGACTGTCCTGACGAGCTGGCGTTTCGGTGGGGAGTCCAACTTAATCGTTTCGGTTTCGGGGGGCGCGCTGCGGGGCGTGGCGTGGCGTGCCTCAGCCGCTCCTCCTGCTGTGGAGCTGGATAAGCTTGCGCATCATTGGCAGAAAGGCGGGCTGCCGCGTCGCGTCCCTGGAGGACACACACACTCACTCACACACACACACTCACACTCGTCTATTCAATCACCGTCCCATTCAGCGATCAATCTTCGGAACAACACGATAAGCACCTCTAACGCTGCTCCTCTCTTCCCCTTTTGATTTAAGCGCTGTAAGCCGGATTGCGTCGTGTCGGTGCCGCTCCGTCTGGCCGGGTGACGGACGGACACACCGCCGCCGGGTTGCGGCCCCCGCCAGGAGGCCCCCGCCAGCCGCATTCCAGCGGGCTGCATCATGGCGCTTCTCTTGGTGCTGCTTATTGCTATGGCTTTCCCACCGGCCGCGCGGCGCCTCCGTCGGGGGACCGAAGCGACCGACCGACCGAAGGGGCTTTATCAGACCTACAAGTAATCCCCTCTGACCTTTACCACCGCGTGAGCCAAAATATGTCCACGAGCCTCTCCTTGTCTCTCTCTCTCTCCCTCTCTTGCGCGCGCTCTCACCGGCGGCGGTGCTGGCGGGATGCCTCTGCGTGGCATCTACCTGCCGTGTGCCGCCTTCGCCTGACGATTACATTCAGCTCACATATATGCGTCGACCTCAAAACAATGTTACATGGGGCGAGGAGGTCGCTGACGCAACGACCGTCCTGCTCCTCCTCGGAGGGTCTTCTCACGCGGGGAGGGGAGGGTGGTGTGGTGCAGGTGCATCCCGGTGACGCCGCCGCCAGTTCGAACCGAGCTAAATCTTTCCAGTGCGACAGGTTAGTATGGTATTTCGTCAGGTGCATATCGTAGTTTTCATACATCTCTGCAAAGTGTAGCGACGCCGGCTGCTGCTGCTGCTGCCGATGCACCTGCCCGACACACCGAGGAAGGGTAATTATTACCACGGCAACAATAAAATGGGCAGCCCATCTTCGGA
The DNA here is from genome assembly GCF_000697945.3 of Frankliniella occidentalis. Classification (NCBI taxonomy): domain Eukaryota; kingdom Metazoa; phylum Arthropoda; class Insecta; order Thysanoptera; family Thripidae; genus Frankliniella; species Frankliniella occidentalis. Next base: position 27,922 of record NW_026267159.1, on the reverse strand, counting down.
GCGAGTAGTAGTAACGCCCCGGAGCGCAATCGAATTGTTATGTCGGAGCGCATCGGAGGAGGTAGGTGGTGGGTACGCGTCCTCGTTGACTTTCCCCGGAACGTGAAAGTCCAATTATTTGAGGGGAGGGCCCATCTCTCTCTCTCTCTCTCTCTCTCTCTCTCTCTCTCTCTCTCTCTCTCTCTCTCTCTCTCGCGGTGCAGACAACACAGAGAGGGGTCCGCGACACGCACAGCTTGTTGTTCTCGTGGACCCGCGTGCGAGGTGGGGGCAGGAGGGAAGAGGGGTGCAGGGAGACCGGCCCATTACCTCATTATCTGCAATTGACAATGCGCATGACCACACACACACACACACACACACACAGACAAACACGCACAGCGACGACGTGGGCGCGATGGGGACGCCGCTGCGCCCGCCCGTGTACCTGTTGCTGTTAGTCGACCAACAGGGACATCATCTCTCTCTTGGTGTCGGGACCTCCCCCCCAAGGACGGCGGCAGCGGAGCGCTGCTGCTGCTCGTCGTCGTCACCCGGGTGTGCTGTGCTGTGCTGTAGCCGGTGCAGGTTATAAGGTGGCGCCGCGTCGCGTTTTGCAGATGATGATGCTGCTAGCCGTCACCTCGCAAATCAGCCAAGCCGGCCGGACCCGCGGCGGCCCCGGCATTCCCACGGCATTCAATAGGCCGCCCTCACGGCCGAGTCAAGGTCCCCCCTCTAGTCGCCGGGGTGAGGTGGCGGGGCGCTTCGCGGCGCGCGGTCCACCGTCCCGGAACAGTTCCCTACATCCGCGCTGCGCTCCGAAATGCGATGGTGCGTTTCGATAACCGCGTGGCCTCCTCGTAGGCGAACCTCTCTGCCGATGCTCTGGACGACATTTGGATCCCGCGGGGCCAGGGGCCGGCCGACACTCCGAGCCGCACTGTTTACCGGCACCGCCACCGCCGCGCGGCCAACCGCAGCATAGCGCTCCGCGGCGTCGTCGTAAAACGCAACAATGGGAGTTGTGTCAGTCAGTCGACTATGACACCTCATCCACTCCATTCGCACTCCTCAGCCTCCCGCCAGACAAAACAGCAGCGCGCCCACGTGTCTCTTATTTTCCGAGATATTTTTTATTACAACATCAACAGCGACGACTGTTTTGTTGTTTTCGTTTGTTTTGTCTTTTTTTTCGTCAGAATAATAAAATGTTTTGGGTAGCAGAAGTACAGTCAAATTTTAAGAAGCAGGTACACAGTTCTGTGAAGCTCTTAACGTACTAGAAGAACAGAAGGCAGGACCAGGACTTGCCTATTTATGAGGAAAAGGCATATCCTCGTCCTGCGGGATGTTATAAAGTAATGATTTTATGCAGCAAAG
>NW_026267159.1:18983-20775 GCF_000697945.3 Frankliniella occidentalis | reverse complement strand
GGGGGGAGTGGGGGGGAGGGGGAGGTGGCCGTAAACGGACTTTAGAGTTATTCCTGCTGGCTGTTGCGAAGCGACGCGACGGTCCTGCTGCCGGGCGGTGGCCTGCTGGCCTGTTGCAGATGAGCCGCCACTAGCACACACAGCACACACACGCACGCACACACACACTCACACAGAGGACGCGCAAAGTATGCCAGGGGGCCTTAAGCCTTAAGGTCGTAATTCGCCCGTTCGTCGTCTCTCGTCGTACTTGGTGGACGTTCGCGCGCGAACGCGCTGATGCCCGCCGTGCCGATGACTCGGAAACGACAAAACAAGAGGCGAGGTGTGGCTCCCCCAACGTGCGCGCGCGGTAGAGGGGTTTTACAGCGGCGGTGGCGGCGTGGCATATCGACGAGGAGCGGCCGTTGCAGGTTGCGCCAGACTGCTGGGAGGGGGCGGTTACGTGGACCAGGAGGAGGGCGCCGTGCACTGTAATGTGAAGCGGGAGGGCATGTCAGATGTCATCGTGGGCCGGGCAGGGCCGGGCGGCAGTGCTGCGGCCGTATGACGCCCCGCGCTTGGCATTTCGTGCCGCGCGCGGACCCCCGGGTGCCGGCGCGGTCATCCGTGCGGCGGCCACCGGCCGCAAGGCAGCTGCAGCGGTAGTAGCAGCGGCTGCAGCTGCAGTTACAGCGGCTGCAACTGCAGTAGCAGCGTCTGCAGCTGCAGAGGATGCAAAGCGTGCGCTCCCCCCTCCCACCCACTCGGGCATCGCTCGTTATACTCGCGCGTTCGTCTCCGCGCGCGTTTAATAAGAAACAAGAATGAATGGAAAAGGAGCGGATCGAAGCTGCATAGAACGGCAAGCGGCGTGGTTTTGCATCCCGTTTATTTTCCGCTTCCTCGTCGTAGCCGCCGCCACCGCTGCCCCGCGTCCCCGTCTTGTCATGCCGCTGCTGATCTCATTTCGCGGCCGATCGCCTCGGCTCGCTCGAGCGGCTCGGCGGCGGCGGCGACGCGGCCGGTCCCCTCGCCTGCCGTGGCTAGGCCGGCCCGCGGTGCGGCGCAGTCACGCGGGCCAGCCTACCTACCGGGCGGTCTCCTCGGGAACAGAGCCCTGGGGGCGAGGCCCGGCGGCCGGCCTCCTCGGGAACAAGGCGGTGGGGTCGAGGGCCGGCCTACCTCCCGGGCGGCCTCCTCGGGACGGGACTAGCGCGGCAAGAGGTGAAGCTGCGACCCGCGCAACGGGCCTCATCATCTCGTTATCAGTGTCACTCGCAGTTATCGATAAACCTGACCTGGCCTTTACCCACGACATCCATCACGGGGCGCGGCGATTTGTTGTTATCATTTTCCGCATTTCTCCATATAGTTTTAGCAGATGATACCTTAAAAACCTTTTGACTAAACATAAAGAATATATAAGAAACTTTAAGGTGTCAGCTAGCTTTTACTCTCGATGAATACAGAGAACTTAGTGCAGACCAGAAAACAATTTCTTTGGCGCTGGGGGAACCGTGTCCGAGTTAGTGGCTGAGGTTCGCGCCAGGCCCCTAACCTGCCTTACAATACTACAGGCTCCACGTCCCCCACGTCCCCCGGTCCCCGCACAACAATACTAGCCCACCGATGCCCGCGCCTTTTCTCCTTCGTAACGCCGCTTGTACGCCGAATTACAAATTTGCAAGTAACAAGCAACATAAACAAAGGAAAGCTAAATATGAGAGAAAATTAGCAACAGACCTATCGTTCTTAAACCGGTATCATCTGCTTTCAAGATAGATTCTTGATTTAGATTTTTTTTCTCCTG
>NW_026267159.1:7074-14318 GCF_000697945.3 Frankliniella occidentalis | reverse complement strand
GCCTGATGCGATGGTATGGCGTTCGTTGGCGGCTCTAGGAACTTTTTAGCGGAGCCATTCCATAAATTGAACGGATGATACATCATAACCTTTTAACCCCTTCGTGCGTGATAAATGCGCCGGTATAGGAAAGCGCAGCTATACAGGCGCTCGGAAAAGAGAGCCGCGGGATGGGATGGCAAGTTTATGATCCGCCTTGCGCGCCTCACTGCACCGAGCGACAGAGACGAAGCAGGTCGAGAGGGGAAAGGGGCCAGGGCACCGCGAGCAGATATCAGTGTGTCATTCTGCGGCTGACGGAAGGGCACGGCGCGGCACGGCGGGGCACGGCCGGGCACGCACTCCAACCCCCGGCAACGCTCGCATCGCATTGGCCGTGCCCGCCCCAGTCAGTCGCGGAGAGGGAGAAAGTGCGGAAGATGTCAAACAAAAGACCCGCAGCTCCCCCCCCTTCCCCACTCCTCCTCCTTCTCCTTCATCGCACCAGAGGAGTTCCCTCGGGAGTTCGTTCTGCAATCCCGTCGTCCACTTCGCAGCCTCCCTCCCTGCCACCTGCTCAAGGGGTAAACCACTCCACGCGCACAGCACAGGGGCGTTGCGGGTGTGACGATTTTGTTCCAGAAACGGCTTTGTTTTTCGCGTGCATCATTTGGTGGGCACAATTGTAATTGTGCCAATTCATGCCGATAATCTCATCCGACCCCGTAAAAATTCTTCTTTAATTTCATTCATTTGTTACAAAGCAAACCACTAGTAAAGTTCTTCCGAACGTATCACATCTTCTGGGTTATTGTTGTTTTTATTTTTTTAAACTGTTGGTGTGACGAATAATGCCAAAGAGTGTTGCAAAATGTGTTCCCGTTCGTTTCTGACTTCCAAAAACAACAACAGCAGCCTCGCATAACGAGCGTACTATCGGGGCGGGATACGAAAGGAGATACGGCGAGGCGACAAACGACGGTCATGTTTCGGCCATTTATGTTCCGGTAGCGTAACCCTATTCAGCCCTCCGCTCTTCGCGGCGTTACTGCGCGTCACGTAACGGCTGTTGTCTGAGCGGGACTGGCGCTGGCGAGCAGCGAGAGACTGCGAGAGGGAGAGAGCAAGAGAGAGATAGACACTTGTGTGTGCGTGACAGCCTCCATTTAGTAGGGAATTTTCTTGTTGATCTCCAGCGAGCAGTATGGTAGTAGTGGCGGCAGCAGGGATCTTTCGTAGAGCCCCTCCTCTGCCCAATAGACAGCTGTTTTTGACAAGCTGACTTGATGTGTGTCGTTTACGCCATCGACACGCAGAAGCCGCTCCCCTCAATGACCTGACCTAGTAGTGCAGTCACTCACCTCAAAATCCCCTTGTCGGTTGAAATAAAAAAAATGGGAAAAACGACCGAAAACGTTGGTCTCGGTGGTGGTGTGGTGTGTGTGTGTGTGTGGTGTTTTCCATTCGCTCTCATTATCAGTGAGTCAGTCGTGGGGGTCGTGCTGACCTTATTCCATATACCATGTAGGTACGCCCCGGCCGGTGATGTGCTGACGAGGCGTAAGTGGGCTGCTACCGGCGCCTACACCGGCGTCTTCACCCGCGGCTGTACTGCCGCATCGCGCTGCACCCTCCTAACTCCCGGCAACATACCGCCTGAACTTTTCTCATCTGACATTACCCCCAGAGTACTTCCTTCATACCCCAGTGAACAATTATTAGGGCTGTCAAATAAATTCAAGTCGTCAGCAAAAATTCTTTCAGCGTTGTTTTTAGTTGTTTTTTATTTTCTGTCTGTTTTAACTGAAATGACAGTACGTCCTAACTCGTCTGTGGTGTTTCAATTAGAGACGGCAAAAAACCCATTATAAATACCCCATTGCCAGCCAGGGCTACTGAGTACATCAATACGCCCATCGAGGGGCTGACGAGAGAGGTGGCCTAGCTCTAGCGCGGCCGCACCGTACAGTATGCTGCGGTCCGGAGCAAGGTCGTCTGGATTCCAGAAGATGTTCCAGTGCTAACAGGATCCTGCGGTGGCGTGGGGCTGCTGACCGGCCGAGCTGGTCACTGCGAGAGGATCCAGAGGATCCAGAGCACTTACAGAGGGGGCGGGGATGGGGGGGATCGACTTATAGTCATGCCACACAGAAACATAGGGCTACGAACGATGCTCCTGCTTGATAGTGGTGCCAAATGTCATAGAGCACGAACTAGCGAAATAATGACCCGTAATCGCCCGTAATATAATTGTTGTACAACCAAACACGACTCCGCCGTGCCGTATGACCCGTCGTGTTCGTGAAGTCCATGTGATGCGATCCTGGCGACACGGTGTCCCGCTTTATTCCGCCTTTGGCGGCATCCCACGTGACTCCAGCCCCCCTCCCCCAACCCGACTTCTCACCCCGAACGACGAAATTGTAGACCTCCTGTTGATACACAACTGTTACAAGGGGATTTCTTGGATGTAACGAGTTTTCCTCCGCTGATGTAAACAGCCGTCAGCATTGACTGCTCCGATATCGTTCGGACGATCCCGTCCAATCCGATCCGCGGGAAGAAGATACGCGTTGGCGATACGAGCACGGTGATTCCATCTGGAGCATCTTGAGGCTGCTCTTCTCCAAGGAGGCGGTCTGAGTCCCGACGTGTGGTGGCCGCGGTCCAACTAGGGCTGCAGCTCCGGGGAGCAGCCCCTGGAGTGGTGTGGCGGCCGGTGGCGTATCCGCTTCACCTCCTCCTCATTCACGGATCTACGTCATGGGGAGAAGAATAATTCACGCCATCAGCCATCAGCCGTTCGCGGTGCCCGAGGGCGAAATGTTTGTCGTTTTGCCGTTATTTTGTAAGAGGACAAAGTGGACAAAGTTAGTTTTCGGGAGCTCACCGTAGCACAGTGAAGAACTGCTTAAAGTAAGTCCTGAACGGCCACCACAGGGCGCCGTCGCGGTCCTGGCGCAGGTCGCGCATGATGCCGCGGTAGCCGGCGACGGCCTCGCGCTGCGCCCGGCCCAGCCGCGCGTCCAGGGCGGGCGTGGGGCTGTCCAGGGTGACGGCCAGCAGGGTGGCGAGCTGCGACTCGAAGCCGATGCCCGGCAAGAGGTAGCCCAGCCCGTCCGCCATGCAGCGCGTCATGTACTCCCAGGGCGGCTGCGCGCCCCGCAGCCCGGGCAGCACGATGGTGGACAGCGTCTCGCGCGCGCGCCGCAGGGTGGCCTCCAGACCGCCCTGGCAGAAGTTGAACCTGGAGGTGAATTATTGCATGCTGATTAATTTGCATGAATCATTTCAGAGCGCGACAGACTATGCAATAACTCAATTAGGGGGCCGTGGAAACAATGTGGGCCGGTCCAGAGACCACGTGGACTTGAAGAGGGATACAAAAATTATGGGGTGCTAAAAGGATCAGTGTGGTCGCTGGAGTCCAAAAAGAGGCTCATTTGTGCGCCAGGGTTCCAATATCATGGGGTCTCCATTGACTCCAATAACCGCCCTGATCCTTTTGGGAACTCATAATATTTTTAACCCCCCTTAAAGTCCACGTGGTTTCTGAATGGTCGCTGACCTGTCGTCGATGCCCAGGGCGTAGCCGAACACCTCCCAGAGGTGCACGAAGCCGTCGAGTTCCTCCCGGGTGGCGTTGCCGATGCCGTACTGCTCGGGGAACTGGAGTACGGGGCCGATGAACGCCCACTGCGTCAGTGACATGTCGTACTGACTCATCCACACGCCTCTTGGCGGACCACGGTGCTTCTAGAGGGGTGCACAAAATTTCACTTTACTCACACCCAGAAAACTGTTTCTTTGGGAAAGAAAAATTGTATTAGGTACACCGAGAATTTCGTCAAGGTTAAACAAATTTTATATTTTATTTGAGCTGAAGATTATTTTTTTTCGCTTCACCCAAAATCGGTGGGACAACCTAAATAGACCCCCAAAAATGTATCGTCAAATTCATGACTTTGTTCTGTGAAAGAAACAGTTTCTTGGGTTCAGGCGTCCAGACACCGAACTAACTTTCGTTTAACGACCTAAAAGAAGTAACGTCCCGGCATGCACATTTTGCCGTCATCAGCAGATAGACAAATGTCTCGCGTCCGTCCTCACCTCCCCGATGCCGTCGGTGTCCTCCCCGGGGCACGCGGCGCTCACCCGGCGGCCCAGGTCGCGGCGCACGGCGGCGCTGATGGGGCAGCCCGAAAAGTCACCGCCGAGGCGGGTCCTGTTGCGCACGCCCTCCTGCGGCCGCTCCGCCATGTCCATCCGCACCAGGTTGTGCAGTGACCGGACGCGCTTCAGCTCCTCGTGGCCGAAGGTGCCCGGCGCGAAGATGTCGGACGTGTACCACGCGCCGACGCCTTTGACCGTGTCCAGGTACCTGTGCTCGCGGAAATGCCCGGCACATGGGATATTTTCAACCACGCAACCTGATAAGAGACACTATACTGTAAAATGTGGTGGAAAGAAGAGTATTATGACTAAATTCTTTTAGAATCGTCTTATCAAGGATTTTCTCTCAACCATCAATTACCTGATGACGAAAAATCCGCGTTGAGGTATCTTTAAAATGTACAGCCATAATATTCTTTTTTTCTAAAGTGCTCTTTTACAGTGCATTATTTTGGAAACGAGATTATTCTTTTTCTTTCTGGGTTTTCGAAAGGGGTTTAAGTACGAACCTGAGGAACGCCCTGTCGGGGGTGTTGGAGTTGCCGGTGTAGACGAGCACGTCGAGCACGGGCTGCACCGCGAGCAGCAGGTACAGCGAGTGCACGTGCCCGAACACGATGGACACGGGGTACTTGAGCACGAAGGCCCGGCCGGCCTCCAGCCGCCTTCGGTCCAGCCATGGCGGCGGGGTGTTCTCCGGGACGCCAGAGTCGCCCCACGCGCGGGGGCCGTCCTCCACGATGCGCCTGAGCACGGGCTCCAGGCGGCCGTCCCTCAGCGCCGCCTTGGGGCACCACAGGGCCGCCGCCGACGCGCCTCTGCGAGCGAAACATGGGCCAACAGTTAAGTGTTGCTGTCGCGTGCAATGAGAATATAGTCCGAGGGGTGACGATGATGTCGTTATGTTGCTGACGATGATGTTGATGTTGCTGACGATGATGTCGATGTTGCTGACGTTGATGGCAACACGACATGACGCGCTCACCTGCCGGGGAAGGCCGCCACCAGCCCTTGCAGCCCTACCACGACCCCAACGCACAGGAGTCCCCCGTAAGACAACGACATCATTCTCGTCCACACAACGGTTTGCAACAAACTGAGGGCCCGCCGCGGGCAGCCGTCCCCTCCGCGGACCGCCTCCAAAACGCATAGACAAGGTGATCGGGACCGAGGGGCATCGCCCGACGACACGGGTTTTGATGAAGGTCAAGCCAAGATTCGGAGATGTGGTCAGTGGTCGCGCTAGTTCCAAAACTCGACAAAGGCAGAAGCCAAGCTACAAATGGCCCAATAGATACGACTGCACCCGACAAGAGAACACACAACAACCCTCGGAAACGTAGGCTTGACATCAAAAAAACAAAACAAAAAAAACACACATTCCGAGGGGTGAAGTGTAACTTAAGTCTCTTACCGTCTTACTGTTTTGATACGTTTGAGATCCTGTATCAAATGCGTCAGATGATTAGGGCGCATATGTTGTACGTACACAGTGGCAACCCTGCCGGCTGCTCAGGCCTCCCCCTGGTCAAATTACAAGAGAACTGTTTTCAACGGGGACGGACGACGGGCCCCCTGCCCGCGCGACCGAGTAGGGGCTATCGGAGGCTCCCGTCACTCATCGTGTGTCTTGTCCTTCGCCACTCGCGCAAGGAATTGTCCAGAATGTGAACTCGCCGTCATGTGAACCGCGAAGTTCGGTTTCTGCAAGCTCTCAAAGCGCCTGGAATGATAGGCAAAATCTCGCCTGCAGTGCATGCGTGTACTGCGGGGTGGCCTACCCCGCGTCTCGCGGGCGCCGAGCTCCCGTAGTTTGCCGAATGGATCTGAGAAAAACACGGGCATACTTTTGCTCTCACAGCCAATATTCAAATGATATTATTTCTCACCGCAATTGCAGCAGCAGGTGTTACATCCCCATGGGGCCGTTCGGGGCCGCTGCATAAGGAAAGGCATGGGCGACCGCCAGTAGTGACTGGCCTATGAACGTGAACCGGCAGCGGCAGATGGCGCGCTCCGCCGAGAGTCTGAAATTATCGAGGTGTTGATCCTTGCGGTTCGATGCTAGCCCGTCCGTCCGCCCGGCGCGACCTCGGACGTGCTCCTCTAGCTGGGCAGCCTCTCGCCGTGTGCCGCGAACCCTGCCTTGAATTTGAACGGTCGAGGACTCCACTCCACGTATAAACATCGCGCCATCGCCGGCCATCGCGCTCCAGGAGCCTCTTTAATCAAGCCGCTTGTTGCAGGCGGTATTACAGTCATTACTCGTCTAGGCGAGAGAGGTGTTCGATGTCATAGCAAATAACATTTTACCGTAAAGTGCATTTGGGAGAGTACTTTACGGAACACTTTTCCCACCTTCCGTCGGCTGTACCCCTTTTATTTGTTAAGTATCAATATATTGATTTATTATAAAAAATGGATTAAAAGCCACATTTGAAGTGATGACATACCGATCGGAAATCAATCCTGATGCCTTCACTGAAAATGCCAGAGTCAGATATCTTACTCTCAGGAGAGTGAGATCAGTGACATAAAAAATCTGACTCTCCTGAGAGCGAGATATCTGACTCTCACCCAATTTGAGGCATAATTTGCGGTCCTCGCCCAATGAGAGTGCGGCTCCCCACTGCAATTAGGCGAAGTCAGGAAAATCTTACTCCTTCAGAGTGAGAATTCGGTGTATATGACTCAAATAGGGTGAGCCTTATAGTCATCGCTCGGATTGAGCGAGACAAAATTGTCTCACTCATTTCGAGCACGACACCTCACTCAAAGGTTTTCGGTGTTAATGTTTATGTACAAGGCACAGGTATACCGTGGATCTACGGAAAGTATAAAAAAAACAATCTGAGATGCATTCTGTCCTAAAAAAAAAAAATCGGAAACAGCAGCCTGGAGGCACGGTTAAAATGTTTGCCTCCATATATTCCTCTGATTTGTTAGGGACTATTATATTGAATTTCACTTTTACTTTGCAATCACAATCGTTGTTAGCGTCATGTTTTTTTTTTTTTTCAAGTAATGTGTTTTAAACGCACAGACAGACAAATACACACCGACGGCATACGCAGCTGATCAAATGGTCGCCG